>NC_040032.1:3365386-3714348 GCF_000972845.2 Larimichthys crocea
AGTTTGACTTTTTGGAACCACGCATAACGCTTTCTTGCTGAGATGTCGATCCACTGCTGTGCGCACTAAATGTGAAGCTGGTGTCGGGAGGCAGTTAGCTTAGCTTAGCTTAGCTTATCTTAGCTTAGCTTAGCTTAGCTTAGCAAAAGCAACCTAGTCTGACCACCATCTCGTTCATTTCGTTAGCTTCAGACAGAGCCAGGCTAGCTGTCTCACCCTGGTTCCAGACATTTTGCTAAGCTAACACACGCCGCTGACTGTGGTTTCATATTTACATTTTTGGGACTGAAATCAAGACTCTGTGATGGGCTGAGGGAGATATATTTTCAGCTGTCTGCTTCCTCGTCTCTTGTCTTTTTCATGCCTCTGTGCTCTCGTTTGTTCAGCCTCACAGTGGAATGCCGCCCAGTTTGTCTGTCGGCGATAACAAATGCTTATTAAAAGACAAAGAATAGACTGAAGGAAGAAAAAAAAAAAAAGGATTTCATGTTGGCATTGGCAGAGAAAATCCCGGGAGAACAATGAGACACAGCAGACAGCACTTAGCGTAGTAAGTAAAAAAAAAAAAAAAAAAAACACTTTTAATCAGAGTCCCACTGAAGACAGAAGGCACATACAACCAAACTCAGGGAATTCTAAACAAGTAAGATCTTTGTCAGACACTAATTGCATGGTAATTAGGTTTAGCGTCATTACAAAGACAGTGTAAGTGATGGAGCATTTAGTTGGCGTATGCTGTAGACCAGTGGTCCCCAACCCCCGGGCCGCGGACCGGTACCGGTCCGTGGATCAATCAGTACCGGGCCGCACAAGAATTAATTAGTTATTTCTGTTTTATTTATTATCTAAGTCTCCCGCAAGTGAGGAGAATACGGTCATTTCAAAATAAAAAAACGTTTCAAAATAAAAGACAGCTCGACCTAGACTGGGACTATAATAAAGGGGGACTTACTACTTCATCTACAGTTGGTAGGAGAAGAAGAAAATATTAAGTATAAATGTAAATTACAAAAGATAATTAATTGTGCGAGGTAGTTGTTAATTATTTTTGGGTTGATAATTTTAATTTAATTTTTGACTCATTGGATTTCACGGGCAACAAGCTACAATGCCTACTACACGTTCTCCGCGCATGTTCTCAGCCCCCCCCTCCCGGTCCGCAGTAAAATTGTCAAGCGTTGACCGGTCCGCAGTTAGGAAAAGGTTGGGGACCACTGCTGTAGACGACAAACAGGAGGGAACAGGATGGCCTGATCACTGCAGCAGCAGTTCTGTTACAGTGCTGGGTAATGAGGAGCTTTGCTGCTGATAATCACTGACTGTGTCCTTCTGTCTCGGGGACGGTGGATAAAATAAACTCGACACCACAAAGAGGCCCAAAGAGTGATTCGTTTTGCTTCATGATACCAAATGGCTGTTAAATTGACCAAGATATACAGCGTCCACAGGTGAGAAGGGTGGTTGAACATGTCGATGACTCAGTGATTGCTGCGCCAGGTGCTCAGATTAGTGGCTCCAAAGTTCAACTTCCCAGCCTGAACTATGAACTCTCCACCCGCAGGAATGTCAGCACACCTTCAGACTCCTCCAACCTCTGGCAGTCATTACACTCAGCTCAGTTATGAAGAACAAAGGCTTGTTCTCAAACCAAAATACTGACAGCGAAGCTGTATATCACCATGATTTATCTGTTATGGAGGATGTTTCTGTTGAAGCGGCACTCTAATTAAACGTACGCCCTGTTCATAACTACCTGGTACACACAATAGGGATAATCATTTCAAAATCCATTCCAGAAGAAATCATCAAAATAATCATTTGTACATGTTCACATGGAGCTTCTTCACTGAAATATGGCAAGTAGGCCTCAACTGTGTTGTGTTATTAGACTGGATTGTGTTTAATACTTGAGTAAGTGGGACAAGTTAAATCAAACCCTACCAACATCAGCAGATGTTAAAGAAATATTTCAACATATTGAGAAATGTGCTTACTTGCCAAGAGTTTGATGAGAAGAGTGATACCACTCTTGTGTTGGTAGGATACAGTCGGCAGCCGGTTAGCTTAGCATAGCTTAGCTTAGCTTAGCTTAGCATAAGGTCTTTAAACAAATGGGAACCAGCTAGCCTGCTTCTAGTCTTTAAGCTAAGCTAGGCTAACTTAATGCACAGGCATGAGAGTGGTATCAATTTTTTTCATCTAATTCTCACCAAATAGGTAAAGGGCAAACTAATCCTGCATTTACATACATATTATTGTGGTACTAAAAATGTGTTGTTTGGTTATGCTTCATTGCCCGTTCTTCTATAATTCTACAGTAGTCTAATAATTATCAGCCTTTTTTTTTTCCCCCCATTTTAACAAACACTTTATTGCTGCTTCTTTTATCTAAAGGACTTGAGTAATTGTTTTCCCTAATTCTGGGTCTTGTTCCTGATCTTGTGATGGCCTTCTTCCTCGTAGCAGCAGGAAACTTGCTTAATAAAACCCAGAGGCTCAGATATGAAACATTGTCCTGGCGTTAAGACAGCGGATGCTGCTAAAGAAGTGACATCATGAGAAAAAGAAACAGAGATAGAGAGGACTCCAGGCAGAAACAAGACAAACAGTCAGAGAATTACCCATTCTTCTTCTTTACCCATGATTACAAGTTGCAGCTCAAATCCTTCAGGACTGAGGAAAAGGAACCAGGACAGACAGGAAACAAGACAGCAAAGTCTTCTTCTGCTGGTTCTTGACTTCAAGAAGACGCCGGAGGCCGGTGATGATATTAACACACTGCTTTCGTTTGCTTGCATGCACACACATGCAAACACACACTCATTCCTAGTCAGCTGCGTATCTTTGCCGTATCGACAAGCTTCAAGATGGATGTGAGCCACATTGCACAGAAGTTTTGGCTAGTTAGTTTGTTTCCTTCCAGGATATTTCAGTGGGATGTTTACTTCTCCTTAATGCTTCACAGTGTTTAATAATTCATCTGTTATAAAGTGGAGCGATGATGAAGAGGCGAGTGCTGTAAATCCTCCTCAGAGGCACATACGCTTCCATTATTTTGTTGCTTCTGGAGGTTTGAGTCACTTTAAGTCGACACATCCTTTGTATTTAGTTTGGGTATGTTTGCATCTGGAAATCGAGATGAGAGGTGAAAACACAGAGGAAAACAAGCTAAGTCAGGTCTTGATCTCTCTGCTAAATGAGTAACACTAGTAAGTAAGTGATGTCATAGATTGATTTCCTGCTAGTGTTGTTTCATTTGGATCCAAAACAGACTTTTTTTTTTAAGAGAACAGACATCTACAAATCAAATTTTGGATGCACGCAGACCTGCAGACACTGTAAAGGAACTGTCTGATTTATTCTTTTTGTTGAGATGAATAGTCATTTTTGTGTCTGCCTTAGTGGTATAGGTGCCTATTACTTCTTTCTATGTTGTTAAAAATGACTCTTAATTGAGAAAATGTGTATTCATAATAATCAGTCATTAAAGATAAATAGAAATTGACCATTTTGGCTTTAATTTCTGTGTCTGAGCCTCTCCTGAAGGTGAAGAAGGTGCAAAAAGGCAGTGAAGAGAAGACTCCTTTAACAGACCTCAGACAGTGAGTAATAAGACGACTCACGGGACCTACTGGAATATTTTCTGAATCATGTTTTATTTACACCTTGCAAACACTCCTTAACTTACAACTCATACAGGTAGCATCTCAAACTAAAACTCTATGTCTCTAATTCAACTTCAAGTTCAATCAACCAGCTCCCTGATACTATTAATTCTTGATTGATTAACCTCATGATCAACACATCATATGTGACGTGAATTTCATCTATTGTGTCCTCAGAAATGTTAAATAAAATACAAAAACAAAGAAGGAGTCACTGATTTTTACAAAAACATTTTTTAGAGTGCTATTGTTGAAGGAGGCCTGAAAATCAGAGGAATGCCACACCTCAATGTAAATAAGAGAACAAAGAGTTTACATAAAAACATCTGATATGATTCTGTGTCTGAAGCTGAGGCTGCTGCCACCGTTGCTGTCTTCTCGTTCCTCGCTGGGGTCGTCGCTCACGGAGTAAAACCCAGGCCTCTGCTTCTGCTTCTTCTTGAGGCCCGTCACATGGGGCTGGAAAAGACGGCTTATTGTATGCAGGCCCTTGGAGAGATCTGGGAAGAGGTCCAGCTCTTCTTTCTCAGGCAGGGCCCTGTCCTGAGGGCCCTGCTGGGTGCTGGGTTCACCCAGCATCTCTCTCAACGTCCCAGAAATGCCTTTGTGCAGATAGTGGTAGGCCTTCTTCCCGCAGTTGTCTCTGATACTCGGGTCTGCTCCGTACTCCCCCACCAACATTGCCATGATGTATTCCTGGTCGTGCAATGCAGCGATGTGCAAAGGAGTGTATCCACCGTGTGTTTTTGCATTAACGTCAATGTCAACTCCTCCTCGCTTGGATAAGTCGATAATCTTCCCAAGCATGTCACTGTTGCCACATTTGGCTGCCCAATGCAGGGCGGTGAACCCTGACATGAAGTCCCTCTTCTCTGCCAGCTGGTTGTCTCTCAGCAGCAGGCCGTAAACCTGGCTCCAGTGGCCAGCGGCACACTTTACCAGCCACTCATGCTCTGACTGCTCCAGGGGAACCAAGGAGGTATCTTTGGGCTCCTCTGACGCCTTGGTGCTTTTCACTGACCTCCTCAGCTGGGGGGAGCTCATGCTCATGTCTGTCTCCACTGCAGGGGGCCCTCTCTTGTTCCTGAAGGAGTCTTGGCTTTCAAGAGACTCATCTGAGCTCCCTTTCAATTTGCAGATCTCAACCCTGGTGGTGCTGGGTGGCATCCTCAGAGGTAAGGCATACGGTTTGCTCTGGATACTTGTCGGCTTGTTTACTGGACTCCCTTTTGAATAGTTCCCTCCATTGGTGTCCTGCCCTTGGACCTCAAATTGCAGCATTCTTTTCACTCTAACGATTTTACTTTGGCTCCTTTGCAGTGCCATTTGTAGAGGAGACAGTAATTCTGTAGGATTGTCACCGCTTTCACTACTTGCCTGTTCTTGATCGCGTTCAGACACATCTGACCTCTCGCCTCCTGCATCATCACGGCTTCCAGTGTCCTCACTCCGCGCAGGTAGGCGCTGCGGCTCACCTGTCAGCGGGATCTCTTTATTGTCAGTGTTTTCCGCTGTGTGGACACCGTCCTGCAAACCATTCTGATACATTTTCCTGACAACAACATACCGGACACCGTCGATTTCCTTCACGACGGCGACGTTGTTGACAAAAGTCTTGAAAAGCTCCCTGTTCCGTTCTTTCTCTGCAGGATCGTCGGAATCTATTGAATCTCTAAACTTAACCACCAAGTCGGATTTCTTCACTTTGCCCCCCTCCGCTATCAGCAGAGACAGGACGGACTCCTGTGTCAAAGCCATGATGAAAACCGTCGGTTTTGAGGCGGATTAAAGTTGAAATGCGCAACTCCAACAGCCGCGCTGTATCTTGTTACACCTTTGTCTCGCTGACTGTACAGTACCCTTCACCTGCCGCTCACTTCTCTCCTCCCTACCTGGAGGAGTCTCTCTTTCCGGGAAAAGTGCAGACGTGGATACAATTTGAATAATATATGCAGATGTTACTGCAGGTTTAAAAAAAATACATTTTTACCCAAAGACAAATAAGAAATCAATTTGTTTATGGGTTTATATTTCTGTCACACACACTTTGGTTGTAGGTTCTATGTTTTTTTCTTTCATAAAAAAAAAAGAAATATAGATCTATGTTGTAGTCATGTAGAAACTCGTTCCCATTTAGAGGCTACAAACAAGCACATTTAATGAGATATTTGAAATGAGGCATTTATATTGCATTAATTCAGACACACGCACACACAAAGATGATAAATGTTTAATGTAAACTGTCTGGGTGTCAAGATAAAGCTGCAAATAGTAACAGACCCTAGGGCACCCACAGTATATACACAGATACAGTGGTTTTCTAATTGCAGTAACAATATCAGATGGCTCGCTCTGATTAGATGAGTCACATTCTAGGAAAAATCAATCTGTGACCTCATTAATTCATTTAAATATCAATATCGCATGTCAAAAAACACGCACAGTTGTCTACACTGAGGTGATGATCACGTATTTTACACACACACATATTTCTGCGCTCCCTCTGTCGCTGTAAGGATGCTGCTCGCTCCTGTCCTGGCTTGCAGTGTGAGTGCAGCATGACATTCCTCGACTGAATGGGAGCGTCTGTGAAGTGGCCATATTGGAACGTATGTGTCCCGCGCGAAGATGCAATGCGAGCGTCGAAATGGTACGCAGCCCGCTCTGACGTACGTAGCAACCGTTGACCGTTGACACCGTTGACACCGCCTGGAAACGCGTCAAGGTGACTTAAAACTGATTTAATTTGAAAAATATATTAACATTTATTTGACGAGCACTCTTGGTAATTCATGAAAACCTGAGCGAATTAAAAAGAGTGTGAGTTTTCATTAGATTTATCACATCCGCATTACTACACAAGCTTATATCAGCGCTATTTGGTGACTTAACTTTCCGCTACAATGTGCTACACAGTTGAGCTAAACCAAACAAGTTCTTTTTAACTCTCGTAGGCTTCCAGCTAAACGCTAAACGGATAACAGAAAGCATTTAGCCCGTCTGAGCGAAGCGGAGGCGACGTGGAAGTGAATGCTCTTGTCGCCTAGCTAGCTATCCTCCCTGCCCAGCTACTAGCTGCTCTCCGGGCTGTGCTCCTCTCTTCCTATCTCTGTCAGCGGCGCGGCTCGGTAGTTTAGCAGGCTAGTACGGAGAGACGAGGGCTGCTCCCTTTCGCCTCTGCTCAGTCTGCCCAGCACACCAACAACACACCATACATTCCGCACCATGGCTGCCAGGGACGTTGACGTATTTTCGGTGAGTAAAAAGCCACGGCTGTCCTTGTTTTTCTCCTTCTTTTCTACCCTTTGGAAACTGAAAACGTTGCAAGTGCAGCCGCGGGAATACTTGCTTGTGATTAGTAAAAGTGTGTGTATGTGTGTGTGTGTGTGGTTAGCTGGGTATGAAGCTAAAGCCTCCCCCGCTTTTGAAGCCTTGTAATGTGGGCTTCAGCCGTGTTTTCTGTGATGGTGACTGGGTTTGTTTTTTCAGTTAAGACAAAATAAAGATGCCTCTGCCGTTGTGGACTTATTTTAACGTCGTGACTCACAACGTTTATTATTATTTTTTCTCCGTATTAACATTTCTAACGTTACCCATGGATGCGTTGCAGACCGTATGGGTGTTAACGTGTGGCACCATTCACTGTTGACGTCCATAGAAGTGACAACACTCAGGAAGAGCACTGTTTAATATCACAGTGTTTCTGAATACTAATGCAGTAGTAGTTAAATGAGGTGTGTGTGCACCACAGACACACTTGCATTACTTTGCAGTTCAGTTGTGCATCTACAAGATAGCAGTAACTAGAGTGCTAACAGTGTGGTTACAACTTCCCTTTCAGGAGGGCAAAATTAAACTTGTGTTTCAGCCTCTTGACTCGTATTGTGGTGTTTTTGTCAGTGGTTAGGTGTACTATCAGATGAGAGTGGAATGTATCCTGCATTATTTTCATACTTGACGAGCCCTGTCATTCAGGTGTGATGCATCACAGGTTTAAGAGAATGCCAATAAACACAGTCAGCTCTAAAGAATTCACACACACACAAAAATGCATGCATATCATTGAAAAACTGATATCACGGTGACGAAACGAAATGCACAGGAGGGGATTTGAATGGGGTGATTAACTTTTTGGCAGATGCTCGGAGAGATTCTCGCCGTTTTGAATTGGACAGTAAGCAGCACTGAGTTGCAGGGATGAAGAGATTAAAGAACACACTCCAGGGGCCACTCCTTACCCTTACTGGTGCAACACATGTCTGCAAAGAAAATGAGGGGATCCCCCCAAAAAAGAAAGAGGATACATAGGATATTGCACACTTGGCATTTCTTAAAGTTAGGACAGTGTCCAGGAGGACGGGTTGCAGGTTTCACACCATATTGCAGACTATTGCAATTTGTAAAATGTCTCTTTCAGAATACAAAATCAGAGAATCGATTAATGAGCCAAATGCTGAGATTGCAGTGAAACAGGCCAGAGGAGTGACAGCAGTAACACAGTTGCCTGACTTCCTGTCCAACTTTGGGAACTAAGTGAGAGCGTATTGAACAAACTGACACGCTCGCCTGGCAGTTTGTGCAAAGGGCACGCTGTTAATTATGTGCTATTGATAGGGATGTGTGGTCGGTTGCATTGCCGGCCTGTGTCAATCTCATGTTCTAGGGCAGTCACATGAGGCGATCAATGCAGCCATCTGTTGTTTTAAATCATCGATTGTGCAGTGTGTAATGTATATAAAAAAGGGTGTAGTTCATTTAAGTGTTTATGTAATGAAATGCCATAACATACTGTACATGCACATCGCTTACTGACCCTGAAGTGTATAGTCTCTCCCGTGGGGGCCTGCATGCATAACATGAAAATAGCTTCATGAAGTGCTTAAAGGCAACAGGCGAGGAATGAGGAATTATGTGACAAGTCGTGTGTGTGTGTGTTTAAAGCCACAGCTTTGCTTGTTTGTGCAGGCTGATGTTGACTTAAATACATTATCTACATATGTGCTCCACTTACAGATTTTCAGTCTATATTTGTTCGTTGTAGCACTAAAAACACCTTCTTCTGTCAAACCCTTTTCTGTTGTCGAGCTGCATGTCGCCCAGGTCAGATTGCAGATCGAGTACGCTGACCGTTGTGTGTCATCTGTGATGCTGGCTGTATATAGAACGTACAGAACAGCCTGGAGGCGAGCTTGTCAAATCCTGTGCTGCAGATGAATAACAACAGATGAGCTGCGGCCTCTGTGATGATGAGTCAATATCCATAGGATACGAATTAAATAAAGGATTACTCAAAGATTGGTTTTGAGCTGAGTTTGCGATACTCTAATGTTGGCAAAAGCTGAATGAAGAGTTTGAGTGTGTAATGTTTGTTTTTCCGTTGTAAATGCCATCAGTGTTTTTCCTGTTTGAAAGAAGGAAGGAACGTTTGATTGTTGTAGCACACAGCGTTCAGCTGAAAGTTTGTCTCTGCAGCTCAAAGTGCCTCACGCGGGATGCCGATGTGTTTGTATCACAATGTGAACAAAAAACGCTGAATGGAGTCACATTCTTCTGCACGAGGCGTGCATGTGAACGCTCAAATCAAGTCAGGTTTTTGCTCATTGAAGATCTTTACTCACCGAACATTCCCTCCACTGGAATCCACATTTTTTTACAGAGAGCAGTCTGTGATTAAATCAACTGTGTGTCCTTGATGTTGTCTTTACCACCGACATTCAGTAACGTGCATAACTAGTCTAGATCTTGAAACAAGAATGCTTTTTTATTTATTTTTTTATCAGACTTTGCAAATGTGTGAAAGCTTTGACATCAGCAGCTCACCTGATCCAGACAGGTTTTAGTCTACCTCTAATCCAAACAAACACAAAGATTTTGGGCGATGCAACTGTAGGATCAAGACATTTCGTGGAAGTAAAGTGGAAACTGTATTTTTGAAAAGCCCCGTAAAGATGAGTGAGCTCTACATCTGCCTCGATAAAATGGTTCCTGTCTCCTCTTGCATCTGTCTATTTTTTTTTTTTTTTGTCTTTCCTGTCGGACCTAGATGAGGCTGGGCGCAGAGACCATACAGTTGTTGCGCAGACTAGAGAGGGCACGCACAAAAACACGTTTTTAATCTCTCTCTTGTGGATTCCTGGTGACACACATGTACTGTATCATCCAAATTACAGCTGCCAACCTGTTTACCATTACAACATCGCTGCTAGCACAAGTAGCAGCAGGCAAGCGGCTATAGCAGCGATCTGTAGGTGTGGTTATGCAATAATGCAACAACATCTCTCTGACTGTCTGAGATTCTCAGGCAGTTCATGCCATAACTGTGATGCCCCTTTTGTCCTCAAACCACTAGGACGTCCCTGGAAATGTGTCCAGCCTCACAAGTCCAAATTACAACAATGCAGCTTCAGAAAGCGTATTTATTTTGAATTCTTTCAATCCTGTCTCAGGCTGTGTAGAGTATATATGTCTGAAAAACAATGAATATAAATAATACATGTCGGAAGTGGAAAATGCCCAGTGAAGTGATCAAAGGGGGGGAAACACCATTATAAAAATCTGGAATACCAGCTCACAGTTTATCTGACCTCTTTTTAAAATTTAATGTGAAAACAAGACATTTAAGGGAGGCCAGTTCTACACACAAAGTGCACCTCAAGTTATTGTAAATATTTGAAGCCGCTTTGACGGCCTTTCCCGTGTGTGTGTGTGTGTGTGTGTGTGTGTGTGTGTGTGTTTCTCTCAGTCTGTCAGGTTGCTGCTGTCTGTCAGGTGGACGCTCACTCAGACAGACGCGAGCTGCAAACACGAGTCAGGTGGGAATGGAGGCCGAGAGGAGAGGAGAGGAGGGGTTGTCTGCAGTTAGAGAGAATTTAAGGTCACATTAGGACTGTTGACCAAAAATGTTTCTGTGGTGTGACGGCTGCTGAAACCAGATCTTGGTTTTGCCCTCCGTTTATGTCAGGATGGATGTGCGTCACCTTTGTCCCAGCTGATGTCTTCCTTGCCTGCTGCCAGGGTACTCACTCATTTTTGTTGTTTAAAATGCTTCCGCGTGTCGTGTAGAGTTGCACTTTAAAGACTGGACTGGTGCTGAAACTGGAGGTTTTCAAGCTGTGAGGCGAAAGGGACAGTCCCATGCTGCTGTTCTGAAAATGGGACGTTAGTTGTTGCTGTGTAAGCCCATTGATTTGGCTCGCTTATCACCGCGGACAGCAGTTGGAGCTGCAGCGGTGGCTGTCACACAGCCGATGGAGGCAAATAACACACTTGAACCACTTCTTTTTGGAGACATAACACACAAACATGGTACACATATTTTCTCGATTCAGCATGACTTGGACCTCCTCAGGGTATCATTATGACCAACACGAATAAACATCCTTCAGTCTATGTAGGAATCATAGAAAAGGCTGCTCCTTATCTCCGAAGGTAGCCTGAGGATCATCACACGTGTTTTTGTTCTCAGTATCGAAGCAATCTAGGAGTTGTTGTATTATTTCATCGTAAACAGGGAAGTGCTAATCAGTAAGAATACTGGCTTCTTTTTTAAGACCAATTTGCAAAAATGTCAACAAATCTAGGCTAATAAAAGTAGTTCACAGCATAACTCACTGAATTGTTTAGCAATATTCTGCCTCCTGGGTTTAGGGGTTACAGTTGTTGTGATTGTGTCAGAGTATGGAAACTCCAGTTCAGATTGTTGAACCTCTTGATTAAGCAAAACTAGCATTTTTCACCCTTTCTGTCATTCATAGACTAAATAATCATAATGAAGAAAGAAATGTAATGGAAATTTGAATCTCCAATGAAAGTACTGTAGCCATTGACTGAACAGACCCGTGTGCTTTGGGTGGACTTGTGGTTTTTCCTATTAAGACATTTCAAAACATCTTCTCTGAAAAAGGCCAGTAGCTGACAGAAAAAAAAACACACATTGTGAACCAGCGTATACGGTTTGTGCCTCATTTCACTTGGAGCCACCTGGGGCCCCTGTGTGCAGCCATTTATCCGTGCTTGGCCTGAATGATACGGTGGCCTGTGAACTGCGATGTCTCCTCACCCTGGGACAGTTAACCAGAAGCTTGTCATTCCTATCATACTTAACACTGCTTCTCTTCTCTTCTCTTCTCTTCTCTTCTCTTCTCTTCTCTTCTCCTCTCCTCTCTGGACGAGCTTAACAGACCGATGCCTCAGAGTTTGACTTATGGCTCACGTTGCTGGTTATACTTCCTCAGTGACAGCAGCTTATGTTGTCAATACATTTTTTTAGAAACTTGATGATCTTTTTATTTTATTTTATTTTATTTTTTTAGCTTTGTGATGTATTGTCCATGTAGTCCAGTTTGTTTGGAGAAGAGCTACATTTTTTACATTGAACTATGTAATCATTTATCTAAAGTACAAACAAGGAAATGACCAAAAAAGGACATGTTTTCAGATGACTGTGGCTCTCACATACTACATAAATACATACATGCAAGCTAAGCTAGTCAGTGTGATAGATAGATAGATAGATAGATAGATAGATAGATAGATAGATAGATAGATAGATAGATAGATAGATAGATAGACTGGACAGTGTGTCCTCACTCAGCTTCATGATTATAGTACTAAAAACTGCTGAAGCTTCTTTAGAGCCAGAACGGACAGAATGAATAATTACAGCAGGCTATATTAATAGATATTTCATGTAGCACCATCAGAGAAGTTCATTTTTAGCGATATTGGTAATGTTTATTTTTACACTGTGAATAGGTCTGTTAAACTATTAACTTAAGTAACATGGACACAGGACTTTTACAGTACATGTACTGTAGTATTTTTACATTGTTGCTGCTTTTACTTCAGTGAAGGATTCTTTCACAGCTGAGTCCAGTCCACACTCACACATCCAGTCAGTCACAGAGCAGAGCGTTTGTGTCCACGTCTGCACTTCTCCTCTGTCTGATCCTTTTAAGATAACACTGTTGGTCAGGTCTGCGTGCTCTTTTCGCAGCCCTCAGTCACACGGACCCATCTTCCTCCTATGATTCACACACACATTATGCAGTACTGGCGGCTTGTCTGGTTCAGCTTAGGAGGTCAACCTAGAATTATCTCCTGTGTCATGATCTTTGTTATTCTTCTCAATTTGAGAGTTTCACCAATGCGGTTAGGTAAGTTTAGAGCCATCTCCACAGAAACAAGGTTTAGGAGTCCGCTCCTTTACTTTACTTCACTTCTCTGCTGCCCAGATATGCACTGACTAGGCTTAGTGAGTTTCCACAAGTAAGCGTGTGTTTGAGTAAGTTTAAATTTCCAAACTTGTGGTTCAAGACAAAAACATTCCCCACTCACACAAAAAAAATGTTGTCAAGGTGCCCTTGAGCAAAGCGCCTAATAACCAACTGCGTGCAGTTTACCACATGTGACGCTGTGGTGTTGATGGAACATGAGCGCTATCTGTCCCCAGATAAATGAAGGCTAGTAAAAAATCGTCAACTTCTCATACTTCAAATCCAGAGAGTCCCGATACCAGCGTTACCCCTCCCCCTGCAATATCTCCACAAGCTCCATTCAGCAACAGAGTTGTGTGTTACAGTGATTACCAAAAAAAAAAAGCCGGCTTCCTCTTCCTCATCACTGTAAACCTGCTACTAAGTACCACAAACAATGCGTTCAGCTGGCAGATACTTTTGTTCACAGCGACTTACAATGATAGAATTCAGACTCAAAAGGAACAACAATTGGAAGTGCAACCCTCCCAAATAAACGTCTAGACCTTTTGAAACACCGCCTTCCTCATTGTGATGACAGTTTTCTGTCATGCACACAACCTCACTTAAAGGATAGGCTCGCATTTTTCTTAAACAATAGCCAGGTGCTCACATGAACATTCAACCAGATTTTGCTGGCTGTGATCATTCCTCTTGTTCATACTGGCCATTCCTCCTAACACGCTTCCAATAAAACTGATGGGAGACCAAATCCACAGTCCTCGCTCTGTGTAAAAATACATTCCACAGTTTATCTGAAGTTAATATGAAGCTTTAGCAGTCTGAGTGAGTCAAATCAAGTGGGTACGTTCCAAACGTACAGTCTTTTTAGGACAAAATTCCCCTTTGTGTTTCCCCGGACAGTGTTTCCTTTCCCGAGCTTTGGGGAGGGAATTTTTGGACAAAAAACTGCTGAAGCCTCACATTATCTTCAGATAACGTTAAGTTGAAATTACTCTGGGAACTGATGACAGCAAGCAAATGTTGTTGCAATGTTCATATGGGCTCCTGACTTTTTGTTCTGAGGTCAAACTTATGGAACTTTATTCTTGAATTTATGAGTAACGCACTATAGTTCCATAAGGAAACCACAGTAGTTAAAAATCGGATATTATCACCGCTTGTAGTGAATTAATTTTTTCCTCGAACACGGGTGTTAATGTAATGCGCTGCAGCTCAGCTAATGTCAGATTCAGTGGCGTTTCTTGATACATTAAACCCTATTTCTCTCTTTTTTTCCACCCACCCTCATATTTAAACACACACACTGTGCTCATCCTTTATCGTGCAGTTCACTCAGGTTTTTTTAGGGCTGAGCTCCGCTCTGCTCTGCTCTCAGACTGCCTTGTGTTCAGTGACATCAGCCTTCAAGTATGCAGTCCTTCGTGGCTGAGCCAGACGGGCTCGGGTGGCCCCATTCATCTCAAGGTGCTGTCTGTTTCCCCCCTCCTCCTCCTACAGCTCTCTTCTCTCACTGTCTGTCTGTCCATCAGACAAGATGGGTTAGATAAGAAGGGATCAAAGGTGAAAACGCTTACAACCCAATAGTTTTGTCTGTCTGTATCGGTAATCTTTGTGCCTTTTAGTTCCAGGATGCTCTCTCCTAAATGCACATCGATTACAGAGTGGTTTTGCACAGTCAAAACAATCATTTACTGTAGCCGTGGTGATTGGAGAGCAGGTTTGGGTGGTGTGGCTTGTTGCACCCAGTTTGACTGTATTGGAAAATATGATTTTATGGGGGACAGATTAAGATAAATGGTTTTATCATCATGTACTCACGCTGTTGTGAATAGAAAGTAGAAGCTTTAATATGTTTATGTTCTTCTGAATTATTCCAGAGAACTGCCAAATTTACAACTTTAGATGTGACAGAGGATATTTTATCTTTCCATACTCCATATTAAATCCCTGCATGAGTTCATTTCTCTGGTGGCTTCTTTTTCTCTGTTTGAAAACGTCTTGAGTTCCTTGTGCTCGTGAAGGATTATTCTTGAAGCTCATCCTCACTGCAGGTCCTGATTACCTAACTCCTAATGAAAGGCAAAAAGGGTTCTGCAGAATGTACGGACAGTCTTTGATGTACATTTGCATAGGAATGTGAAGGCTTCAGCAACTGGCTCTTCCTCCCTCTGACTAATGTCTTCCCCATGTGTGTGTTTTCCTCACATTGCAACCAGGCTTCTAATGTTTTGTTTTGTTTCTGTTTGCATCCCTCAGAATGAAGAGAAGCGTAACCTCAGTTTGGGCGGACATGTTGGATTCGACAGCCTCCCCAACCAACTGGTCAGAAAATCGGTCACACAGGGATTTTGCTTCAACATCCTCTGTGTAGGTGAGTACAGAGCGACGCCGTGCGTGCCACGCTGTGTTCAGTTTTGTTTGCAATTAGCCCGTCACGGAAATGCCATTCCGTAACTACTGAACAGTTCCCCCCCTCCATCTTCACTTGATTTATATTCCCCCAAACATGTTTACCTACAACAAAACCGTCTGTTGTTATTCCTGACATGAAAGGATTGCCTCATGTCTGGAAGCTGATGTGGTGACGCGAGTAACATAACTCCCTCTCTCTGTCTCGTCTCTCTCCGCTTCCTCACTGTCCACAGGGGAGACTGGTATCGGCAAGTCGACGTTAATGAACACGCTCTTCAACACCATGTTTGAGAACGAAGAGGCGAGCCATTATCAGAACGGCGTATATCTGCGGCCGCGAACATACGACCTGCAGGAGAGCGGCGTCCACCTCAAACTGACGATTGTCGACACCGTAGGCTTTGGAGATCAGATTAACAAAGAGGACAGGTGAGGATGGAGAAATGATAATCCATGATGTTAAGAGACTGACATGATTAGGTGGTCATAATGAAACTCAACGTGTGTGTGTGTGCGTGCGCATGCGTGTGGTGGTAAGAGACAGAGGTTTAGCTAGGTGTGTGTGAGGGGGAAAAATAGAATTACTAATAATAAATTAGAAACAGGATGATGCAAGCTGTCATGTCTGTGGGAAAACTGGCAACAGGTGGTCGTATCTGTTCTATGACTTCTGCAGCCACTGTGTACAGGATGTGCAGCCCCGTTTTATTTTTGCAGTGGTATCAAAGGAGATATCAAGTATAGTTTTTCTTATGCAATTCAAATCAAAAGTCACATTCTGGGTGCCAAATAAGGCCACTGAGTCATGTATATTACACTGTAAAATAAGACAGTTAGATTGTTAGTATTTATGCAGCAATGTGTAAGCAGCACTTTTACTTTTGTTGCAGATCGAGGTATTTGTAGCTTTACTCTTTCACGTTATAACAGTGTAGTCCGCTGGTTCCCAGCCGACGGGCTGTGAGATGATTTGGACCTTTTCTCTAATCTTTTCTCTTTTTTTGTGAAATATATGTTTTTTTTTGTTGTTGTTGTTTTTTTACCTCTTTCAGCTTTGAACAGTTATTTAAATGAAACCATGTGGGAAGCTTAAAGGGGAAATGTCTCGTTGGTGGAACTGCTAACAACTTCTAGACATCTGAAAAATAACCGGGAGGCCCAATTAGACCAGATCCTAATCTGAAAAGTACCTGCAGCGCTCAGATGAAGTACAGTGAAAGAACAATATTTTATTGAAAAGCTTGTAAAACAATGGATATAAGTAACACTTCTCAACCAAATTTGATCCAGTTTTAAGCCATACTCTGTTGATGTTTCTTAACCTGCTAATCACCAAAACCATACAGTCCATTTAGACAACACAGACTGTGATAAATCTCACCAACGGTGCCGTTTACTGCTTCAGGACCCTTTTGATATGTTCTGATGAACAGTACTGACTGTCCTGTGAGTCAAATTCATCATCTGGTACTTGGAGCACATGCGTGAAACACATGCTTCAAAAGTGTTTTCCATTTGACTCCAGACTGTTGCAGATTTTCCTGTCAATCCTTATCCAAACCCTCCTTTCTATTTGCAATGACAACGGCCCAAATTAGGTCAATGTTGCCGAGGGATACAAATGAGAGAAACAGACAAACTAATATCAGTCCAGTTTTCCTGCACATTTTAGTTCTCTCTGTAGGGTGGAAATAATATGAGGGACAGCAAATAAAGAGGAAAGTTTATTCTTTTTTTTTCTTGTTGTGGCCTAGCCAGCAAGCAGCACTCTCACGCCCTTTGGTAGCAGCTTTCTCTGTAAACTGTATAAACCAACATGCTGAAGGACAGGCCCTGCAGCAGGCTGTAAACGCAGTAAGAGAGCTTCAAAAGGTCAGAGTGGGAGCATTCCACAGAGAGATTGAAATGGATGTGAAGGGAGAGGACAGATGACCATAAACATGTTACTAGCTGAGGATATAGAATAGATTTTTTTTTTTTTATGTTTTACTTATGTCTAACTCTGAGCTGCAAAATAGAATGTGAAAGACTTGCTGTTGATAATTTTAAAAGATTACCAATATAGTATAGGCTGTTAATTTAAGTAATTAGCAGGGATGTATGTGAAATATATCATCAAAACAAACTCCCATCAAGCCAGGAACACAAGATGAACTCAGAACAAAGAAATATCTGTCAGATGGAAAGATTCTCCTCAAATTTCTGAAATTTCCAGCTCTGGCCATCATCATCTTGGCAGCCTTGCCTTCCTCCCAGCAAATCTAAAAATGGGCAGACATGGATTGTCTGTGGACCTGAGGCGGGCTGAATGAAGCCTGGGTGTTCAGACATACCATCTGTAAAGACACCCACTTGTCAATCAAATGCTGTTAATTATGCATAACTTTAAGCCTTCTATAGCCTTTCTATAATTTGAATAGGTGAGTTCTGTTAAAACTCAGGCTCAGTACAGTTGTCATGAACGGGGAAATTGGCTATAGAGACCAAAACTCTTTTTTGTACCAGGCTGTAAACATGATTATTTCTGCTGTGAGGTTGGACATTTGAATTTGGGGCCTTATGGAGACTGACTTGTTCTGTAGCCAGCCCCAAGTGGACATTCGAGGAACTGCACTGTTTTTGGCACTTCTGCGTTAGCTTCACTTCACATCCACAGAGGTTGCCAATGTGTCAGTTTTGAAGCATAACTCAGAGGCGAGGCTGTGTGGAAGTGTGGAATGCAAACAAATGTCTCAAACACAGATTATCACAACCAAATAATCCCAACAGCAGAGATATGCAGTCTGAAAATCCCAAGCGGTGTCATGAGAGCTGGGGTTATGACTGTGAGACTTGTATCTGTGGTGACTAATGAACCACAATCTCACTTGAAAGAGACTTTCAGGCCCCTGTGATGCAGTTTCTTGTTCTTGTCTCTTCCAAACTGGACTAGATGAGTTTAAGATGCAGACTCAAAGAAACTCCTCCAAACAAGCTTACTGAGAATGTGGCATAAATTATCTTCAAACTGTCTCATGACCTGACTTTGCCAGACCTCATTTGGACTGGTGGATAATGTTTTCCAGCAGCAGTTCAGGTACATCTCTGTAAAGTGAATCTTCAATAGTAGTGTCTAAATCTTTTTGTGTTGTGGTATGACAGCCAACAAAACTTAAATTTGACATACCTTTTTGGTCTTGTTGGTTCATGAGCAAATGCTGCAAAACTTTGATGCATTCATACCAAACATTCCTCATTTCTTTGATTTACTGGTGACACTGTAGGCTGCAGAGGCTATTACAGCTCTGCAAGAGAGGACAACCTCTGTGTTTCGTTTCAACCAGACTCTCAGAAGCCGAGCACAAGTTTCATGCAGGACTCAGCTGTACAGCTCTAAGCTGAGATCTTGGCGTAAGATCAGATCACAGAGTTACTGAAAACATAACTGTCTCGGTTCATTTCCCCAGGGACAAGTCCATATTTCCTTTTTTATTCATTACCAATGTATGAATAAGAAGACAAATATTTATGCCTTTGCCCACAGACATAAGTCCTTACAGTTTCTTTTCGGCTGTCTCCACAGTTACAAGCCCATCGTTGACTACATCGACACTCAGTTTGAAAACTATCTTCAGGAAGAGCTGAAGATCAAACGTTTCTGTTTAATTACCACGACACCAGGATCCACATCTGCCTCTATTTCATCGCACCAACAGGACACTCCCTCAAGTCCCTGGACCTCGTTACTATGAAAAAGCTGGACAGCAAGGTACACACAAACACCACATATATACATATCTCCTGTGGTCTTGTCTTTTTGCACAAAAAGCACACACTCCTGGTCCTTTCCCATTGTCTGTGAATAACTCAGTGTTGCTGTAATCCCATCCGGGCTCCCTTTCACCGTGAGTGGTGTGCATTTCGCGGAGATGTGGAGATCCCTGATCTTTTTCGCTGGGGTGTGGACTCAGTGTCCTCAAAGAATAAAGCTAAAAGAAAATGTTGCTGTGGACGCTTCCATTTCATCGTATGGCATTTCAGGGAAACTTCAGATGGCATTCTTTGGAGTGAAACTATTTGGCTGTTACAGCGGAAAAGGTTTAGGTTTCAGACTTTAACAGCCCAGTTTTTGGAAAGACCTGCATGACATGAGTGATCTAACTCCTAAAAACCAACATATTGCATAAAAAAATGTTTGATTTACCACGATGGACATCTAACCCATTTTCTGATTGCCATCTATTATCTAGAAAAGCTTGTTTACTGATTAGCCGTACACTAGTCAATAGTCACGTCCATAACCACATTGATTTGTGTTTTTTTTTTTTCATTGCTTTTGTGCGAGTATTCCTATGCAGATTATTGGCCTGTGGATCTGTGTTTTGCCATACATCTGATGGATGTAGCTCAGTAAAGAAAAAATCACTGAAAAATCTAATCACACCAGGACATGGAGCATGAAAGAAGGGAGAGGTCGATGAGTTCTAGTGGGGAAGGATAGAGTCAGGGAGGGCAAGTGAAGCTGCGTTGTATTTAAGATTGGACTATTTATGTTTTAATTTTAGAGCAGTCTTTGGTGATACATGGTAAGTGCTGAGGTTTTCCTTGAATGTTTCTATTGAAGGTTGAATTTCCATAGCTCGCTTTTCTTCTGCTTGATCCCAAACACATTTAAATAAATTCAACCTGTTTGCATTTTGATCAAATGTTTTTTTGAACGCTGCTCAGTGATAAACACAGCTGAAACCATTCAGTGGTTTTGGGTTAAAAAGTGTGGGGAGTGTGGAATTTCTGAAAGGAACCTCAAAACATTTCAGAGCACATGTAATAAATGAAGATTTGTGTCTTCAACTCTTTGTGATTGTTTGACCTGAGGGCGAGGAGGATTATACTCACGACCTGAATAGCTATGAGCTTGTAAACCGAGATAGCTTGGATGATTTTAGGGATGTGTATGAACTTGTTTACATCCTGTAATGACACCTCCAAGTTCACTGACGTTTTTGGTGCAACGCTGTGACCCCTCTGCGACGTATACATATGATAGTGATAGCACTGCTGTAGGAATGACAAAGTGGGCAGATTTAGCCCTGCTTGTGTCTGGTGATGCAACGATAATGGATCCAGAACAAAGCAGATGGTCAGCTTGTGACCAAAACCTGCTGGTTTACCTCTGCCAGCTATCAACGCTTGACTGTGCATCTCTGCCAAACCTTCTGACATTATTCAAAACAATGATTGGATATTGCAGTCACTGTCAAAGGTCAGTTATTAGATTTGAGGACTTTTGCCATTGTTATTTATTGCACTGTGAATTTCAACCAGATTTTGTAATATTGTAATTGTGCTAACCTCTTTTGCTCCGGACCAACTCTATTTCCAAAGTCATGGTGAAGAGCTTTGACAGGGGTACTTCTGTTTTTCTTATTTCTTTCTATGAGGAAGTTAAATTACTGGTATGTCCTGAGAGGAAACCAACAAACAACTGAGATGACTTCACACAGAAAGGACCAAGATCCAAATTCAGCACCTTTCTTGCTGTGAGGCGACACTGCTCACCACTGAGCCTCTGTGCTGTCTTTACCAGCCAACAGAGTGATCAAAACCTGGCAGCCCACGTTTGCCAACTGTCTCCTGATACGTCCAAACCACCACGGCATACACAGCCAACTCTCTGTACCCCCAGCTTTGAGCAAGACATGAAAGCTTACCTGAGCTAAATATCTTATCTCTTTTCGGGGATATAAACCACAGCAAAGTGGTTAACACGAGCTAAATGCATTTGCTGTTGTGTAGCAGCTTACCTGCTACACTATCCCCTTTTTAACATGAGTGAAAGCAAAGCAGCTTACCTCACCTAAATCCATTTATATGAACCAAACTCTCCTTCTTGTGGCACTCTGCGTACTCACAGGCCTCTTTTTCTATTGCACACTGACAGAAAGTGTAAAATAACAGCAATGTTAGTGCTTCTATTCAGAATGATTTACAGCATCTTGAGTGCAACAGTGGGTGGCCACGGTGAACACCACTCCGACCTCAGTGGCTCCTTCCCAGCAATCTTTCTACTATGTGAAATATGACCACTGTTTTATCTGAAAGCAAGCCAGTGTTGAGTGACCATGGTGTGCATGTGACACTGTTTTGTTTTACAGGCTTCATGGGGGTTGTTTATGCAGTGGTCTCTTTCTAGATAGAATAAATGTGTAGCAGGAAATAATTGCAGCAGCTTCTCACCACATACTATCTGCTTTTGCACATGATGCAGTTTTATTTTTATAAATTCTCCAAACGGCTACAGGTTTACCACAGAAAGTGCCTACAAGCCTAAACAAGAGCCTGACCAAGTCACACATTCAAATTTTTATTGCTGAGTCATCACACTGCTTATTTTTCAATAAAGTTATATACTCTTTGGTACTGAAAAAAAGCCCTTCACATGTTCACAGACCCAAAAGTGACTTAATATTCCAACAATCCAAAACTTAAAAGTACAAAATTCAGTCCAGCTCTAAAATAAATGTACAAGTGATGATTCAAGTCCGAACACTGTTGCATTGTGGTTACCATTTCATCGCCATGAGAGGCATCACAAGTTGTGTCCACGTCAAGGGGAGCATTTCTGTGTAACTGTTTACTTTTATCTGGAAACTAAAGATAAATGAGCATAGCTATCCTGTCCGCCAGATCGCCCTGTCACAGGAAGACCAGGGAAGCCAGCCAGAAACAACTTTCCCCTCAGTGTGTGGAGTTTGCTTTCAAGGCCAGACAATGGTGTTTTTCTTGTCCCAATCACCCGTCCTTACAAAGGACGGTTGAAGGCTCACCAGAATGAGTGTGGTTCGTGGTAGATGAGGGCAGGAAGAGAGATAAGGGCGTGAAGGAGGTGTTTATAAATGGAGATGTTTTTCTTCAATAGGAGGAAATCATTAACCAGTTAATTATCTAATATTAGGATGTAGAGGTCATTGGACAAAGATCGATATTTCCTACTTACCTTTAAAATGCCTCACAGTTGGCTCTCTTCTGAGTCAAATGTGTACGACGACTCTAATTCATGCTTAAACTTAAGGAGGAAATACGAGGTAGAAGAGCCAGAGACATGTGGGTGTTCTAAAAACAAGTTAGTAATTAGTATTTAGTAAAATAAGCTTTTTTACGACATTTGTGTTTTTCTCTGAATCATAACTCAGTCAAAACTAAACACACAGACATGATGCACGTACTTTTAGTCTCCGCCTCTCTCCGTCTCTGAGGCTGTGAATAAACGTCCATAAATCCATGTAGAAATTCAATAAGAAATCTGCTTTATAACTACAGAACTTGTCTGAGTATCATCACGTTTTGAAGCTTTCTGTAGTATCAGTTCAGTCCAGTGGTGGTTGTCTGCACACCCATGGTATATTGCAATCTTATTTTCAATTTGGCATACTTTTAATTCTACCAGTTTGCCAAAATATTACCAAATATAGTCTTAAAACAGGGAGCTCAAGTTGTAGCATAATTATACTTCCTGTTAACATCCCCCCAAAGGCCAAAAATTATGGGAACTTTCACTTTAAAAATTTCGAGCTGAGAAGCTAGTCATACCTCAAACCGAAGTTTGACAAAGAATAATAATGGGATCTATTAATACTCAAAATTTTTGGAAATTACAAAGGCTTAGAATGTTGGTTCTTATATCCCTTGAAACTCTCCCTACATTCATATGCAGATATTTGATGTGTGTAAGATTAAAATAAAAAGTGACAGAAACATCAACACATTTTAAAAATGATTGTTTTACATCTGCTTACGTCTGCTTTAATGTGGTCACTGCTTACCATCTGGTGCTCCTAGTTGTTGAGAACAAACACTGAGAACTATTTGGGAATACTCTTTGACCAGCTGGGAAAACCCGGCTGTGGGAAGTGAACAAATATCACTGCCCCCCTCCCTCCTCACTGACCATGACAAGACACTCCCATCTGCTGCCACACAGGGCTCTTGTCAGCGCTGGATGGCGATTAATGAACTTGATTAGTTAAATAAGGGACTGCCCTGCTGTAAATTAATGACCCAATAAAGTATGATGAGCCTGTTTTTGACTACTAACAAGCCCTGGCTTTTTGCTCTGAGGCACATTATGGAATTGATGAGTGAATCTGTGGGGATCCTCCTCGTCCTCCGAGTTAGTGATTTGGGTGATGCAGCCGTACAGAGGAATGCAGGAAAACTGTGTGTTTATTTCTGCACATCTGCTGCTGATTGGAGACGGAGACTAGTTTGTTTTCATAATCACTGTTTGTTTTATGTATCTGTCGGGAGCATATTCACCGTACAGTTTAGCTGCGTATGGTCTTGTATGATTCCTCAGCCATAGTTAGGAATGTGCTTAGTGTGGTTTATGTTTTTAATCAAGTCTTTAGTGTGTTAATGACCTGCTGACAAAGGGAAGTTAATTGCTCTAATCTGAAACTCATTGAAAACATTGTGTTCATTCTCTTTGCACTCACTCTCATAATATTCAAGTTTGACAGGTACATTGTGTCCTGTCACGAAGATGCATGTCAGACAAGCTTAAATCAAACCGTTGCATAATAAGTATATGCTTTTAACACAAAGCAACTTTCAGTACATGAATTCATTCACACCTTTTGACATGCTCATCTAATAACTGTTTAATCCCCGCCCCTCTCCTTTTCTTATCCTTTCTTCAGGTCAACATCATTCCCATCATCGCCAAAGCGGACACAATCTCCAAGAGCGAGCTCCACAAGTTCAAAATAAAGATCATGAGCGAGCTGGTGAGCAACGGGGTGCAGATATATCAGTTCCCAACAGACGACGAAGCCGTCAGTGAGATCAACGCCTCCATGAATGTAAGTCAAGCTGCAACACTCAAGAAGTCTTTGTGTCTTTTTACCTTTTTGTATTATTCAATGTTGATATACTATATGACATGCCCTCAAACTGCCTGTTGTGCTGAAGACAAGAAAATTCCAGATGGTTTTGTTTGAAAGATAGCGTTGCTCTTAAGACATCTGTGTGCCTGCTGACTTGTAGCATCATGTCTTTAGCAGCTCGTGTGGTAACAGCAGTATATGTTGACACCGTTTTATTGCTTTTAACGCGCTCTGAAGAGACACTCCCAATTCCCACAAATCTGTGAATGTATACAGAGAAAGACACTGCAAATATTTGCAAATACCAGCTGATTCCAGCCATGTGCTTATACATACCGTACAGACAAACTGTATACGTCACTGGTTCTGTTTGATTGCACCGGTTCAACATTCCTCAGTTCTTTCTGTAATTAGAAAGACTTTATAAACTCGATGGCGACACATCCAAAAAATAAATAAAAATACTGGCAAGAATCTACATACAGCAACATAACTGAACATAAGCTAGTGACTTTTGCTCAGGTAGCAAGCACAAATACTTGAGCAATACAAATAATTTTCTTAACAAAGTTTAGTATTTAAACTTCTGATTTTATGATGGAGATGATGTATAATCACACGTCTTCAAATGCACAAAGTAAATTCTCTTGTGAATAAATAAGACTGCGTTTGGTTCTTGGAGACGCAGTCCTTGTACAGTATCCCCATCTATTCATAGTTGGTTACATCAGCGCCCACACTCACCAGCTTGTTCCTCTGAGCTGCAACCAGCCAGCTGGTTTCAACTCTCCGCCTAATTTTTGAGGTTGCGTATCGGGCATGTTTTCCACATGATGCCTCGCTGTCAATCCTAACGAGGCATAGTAGCTTTGAAAGCGACAAGAAAAAGTGTCTGCGCGTGTGTGTTGTTTAATCACTTCTACAAAGTAGGCCCTTCAGCCCTCCAACCGAGCCGCATATTAAACTTAAAAGAGAGCTCTGGTTGGAGCTTGTGTGACAGTATGGTTACACTTCTCTGGTGTGGTCTGGTTGTGAAAGATAAGAGAGATGACAGCCACAAATTAAACACTTAATTTTCTTTTATCCTTTTTTGTTGTGTTGTTTGCACATACCATGTTTGTGTCTAGTAAAATGTAACTTGTGACATGGCTACTGTGCCGTAAAGTACGAGGAAAAACTCATGAAGCAGACAAAGCAGGGACTCCCCTCCTGGTTGTAGCTCCGATTACATTTTTTAACACTTTTTTCTCCAATTACATCCTTTGAACACTCTAAACTCTTTTTTTTTTTCACCCTTTGCAGGCTCATCTGCCATTTGCTGTTGTTGGTAGTGTGGAAGAGGTCAAAGTGGGCAACAAAACTGTGAGGGCCCGACAGTACCCCTGGGGTGTCGTGGAAGGTAAGAATCCGTTCATAAGCAAGTTAATCAGAGCGTGTGTCTGGGGTGAGCATCTGTGTTTCTCAAGCAAACACAGCAATGAGTATGTGAAGGGGGTCAGTGGATGTTTAAATCCTTTAGACTGCCACAGAATGAACTGTGATGATGGCTGTGACTGTGATAGTAGACAATAAGTATCAAGGCTGAAGTGTATGCCCATTTATCTAAAGTAAATGGAAAAATAATTACTCATTAATTTCCTGCTGTCAGTAGTGACTGTTGAGAATACTGCTGATCTCTGGTTACGACTTCCTTAAGCTCTAATGAAGCAACAGAAAGGCCTTTGTCATGATAAACAGTCGGAATCCATTTTTGGCCCGTGTAAATCTGAGGATGCTGCTTAAGTTGTATATCCACCAGCTGCTTGCTGGTTGTTAGGTTGCTAGGTTACAGGTATTAAATAGGAAAATAAGGTGGAGTGATAGATGTGGAAATATGGGAGGAGTGCTCTATCATGGGACACTGATCTGTGATACAGTCTTTATTATGCCATCATATGATTTTATGGCATTGTGAATGTGTCTGAAAGAGGTCAAGGGTGTATCATTTTTGAAGTGCATTGTTCAGTCTTTCTCCGCCCTCTCCCTGCAGCATCGCTCTGTTCTCTGTGAAACTATTTTGATGATTAATTAATTATTTCAGTTGTTTAGTAAGCCATAATGACAAACTTTTGTTCGGTTTGACTCATTAAATGTAAGAATGATTGATTGTTGTCATACATATATAGATTTTCTTTGTCATACATGATAGTAAATGAAATAACCTTGTTTTTGCAGAGCTATTATACTATCATATGATTGAATAACCAATATTGATGATTCAATAATTGTTGGTTGCAGCTCTAATAGAAGCTCTGGCAGCAACCTGCACCAGTAAATAATGACTTAACTCTACACAGAAGTACCCCATTCTGATCATGTTAATATATCTTTGGGTTCATTTTCCTCACACTTCTTATAGATGCAAATTTAAATCCTAAAACACAGTGTAGGATCTTTTTGGATACCACACGCTGCTGCACATAATAAGCATTAGCACATCATGTAACTCAGCGAGGCGTCCATCAGTGTCTATTGTGAAAGATGCTTTCCTGCTCGTGACAGAGTGCATCCCACAGTTTGCCTGTTTATTTATACCCTCCCTCTTAACGCGGAGCATCCCTCCACAGCTGCGAGTGTGACTTCACGCAGAGTGACACTGCGATATGAAGGGCGAGTAGGTGGAGATTGTTTTTGGGAAATTTGCCAGTGTGCTTTTCTGCGAGCTTGTGATGTGTAAGGTGCTATATGTCTGTCTTTTGCATGCATGAGTGCATACATTCCTGTAATGTCTGCGTGCGGGCATTGTCCATGGAGACATCACTTCTAGTTTCGGGCATCTTGGGATCTTTGTTTCCCACAGCTCGCTCCCCCATGCCTTGTCAATTAGAGCAAACATTTTAATTCAATAACGTCACACAGAGTTGTGCTGTGAGAATACCACCACTCGGACTCTGAGTTCTACAGGCACCAGAAAAGATGTATTCCTGTTCCTCATTGTGGAATGCCAAGAACAGATGAGTGTCAAAGGAAAAGCTATATTTGATTCTAATGAAAAAAACAAGTTGTCATGCTACCCGCACAGACAATGGTGGTCTGATGGTGTAAAAGACAAGACTATCTTTACACTGTGGGGTCTTTTTCTGCTTCGTCATCTCGTCAACCATCTCTACAACAAGAAACCAGACTGACAGATGTAACACAAGCAAACTACTTAGCTTTTAGTCCTGCCTGCTTTCAAACTGATGGCTCACCATCCATACAACACACTTTGTCACAGTATCTGAGGGCAGAGGGGCAGAGGGGGGGGACAAAAGTCTCAGTGTTTTACTACTCTTGGCCGTCTGAAAGGAAGGCCTGTGTCAGTGTGGAAACAGTTTGTAGATGCCAGATGTCATATAGATGGGTTATGGTAACCTCTAGAAGAAGCATGGGAAATTTCCATTGAGTTGAGGGAAGACAGAGGGAGGACTGTCTACTGATAAAATAAGTAATTGAACGCTCAGTGTGTGTGTGTGTGTGTGTGTGTGTGCATATATGTGTGTTTGTGTTGATCTTCCCTCAGGATCTCTGTTATCTCTCCCGACATCTGTGACATGTGTGTTTGTGTAACTGTGCACACATATTCTAGTGGGTGTTTGTAACATGGATGTTTCAGATGCAGTTAGTGTTTTTTTCCAGCATGCTTTTAGGTCGGGGCTGGCCAGTTATGATTAAAAAAAGATGGTAAAGAGTAAAAATATTTGTCTATTTCCATTCATTTATGCTGTATATGTAGCCTCTTCTGTTACCCTGCATTTGTATGTGTCTGTACTCATGCTGGTGTTTATGTGTGTATCTGCAGAGCCCTGTGCTCTGATATCTTGAGGGCTCGGCGCTGCAGTCAGTCAGAGGATTGGCCCTCATTCAGCCCTCAGCAGGGGAGCCAGTACAGAGAGACCATTAGATGCCAAATGGGCAATTTCAGTAGCCTGGATGCAGCCCCGGAGAACAGCTCATTTCTGTTTTTAACTCGTAAATTTTCACTAACGATGTGTGGCCAACCAGCAAATTTCACTGAAAATAAGTGTCAGTGATTTAGACAGCTGCATCGCGGCTACCATTTCACATCTTTTTAAACTTTATTTTGCTTTTCTTTGCTATTCTAATGAATGTACGTCTTATTTCTTTGAGCGGGATGTTCAGACGCTGCATCGCGGTTCATTATCATGCGCCGCAGGCTGCTTCCCCAGCATTTTCCACCAGGAGAAGCTAAACACCATGCTAATTTGGCTTTTCAATATAATTACTGTCGTCTTTAAATCCTCACAACTCACAGCTTGTGGTGGTATTTAAACGCAGCATACATCTCGCTCTCCACCACTGCCACCCGGGGTCCATGGCATGTGCGTCAGCCCCCAGAACGGCCATGTGCCTTCACTCTGCACGTGCCCTCGCCCACCACACACACACACACACACACACACACACACACACAGAGCTGTAGAATCTTTGCTAACAGGTTGATCACATTAATCTCTGACAACACGTCGATTCTAATGAGTCACTGTAGTTTTTCCCTAATTAGCTGGTTGATGTATGAGGTTATACACCGGACCTCAGCTGCTTCAGGTTGTACTGCAGTTATTTTAATCATTTGGGGAGGAGGCGGAGGAGGAGATGTACATATCAAATAATTAGCACTTTTCCAAGTTTCCACATGGACTTGAGTATCAAGTCTCTAAATGGAGGGAAAATTAATGTTAAGAAGGAAAAACTTTATTTGAAAGGGAAGAGAGGGCCAGCAGGAAAGATTGTGTGAACAGGCGATGTGTGAACATTAAATTCACTTTCCTCAAAAGGTAAAAAGTCTTCTTGCCTGCCATTGGGATGTTGGTTATTGTTGTGGAGAAATTGCTGAAGTCAAAGGTCAATGGTGAGGTCAGGAAAGAAGAAAGTGTTCAGGCGGACGCTTGATCAAGGAGAATTAGAGACACTCTCAAAGTACATCCGAAGTGCTCGAGTCGGTCTCACATTCTGCCAAACTCGTGCTGGTGGATAAACTTTAAACCCCAAAGATAACACCACAAATACTTACACGCCCCAGAATTGGGCAAAGAGAATGTCTTTACCCATAGAGGTGTTATTGTCAGCACATTCTAATCTGGGGACACAGATGTCTGTTTACGCAGATTGGAACCTAACCGGCAATCTATTATGTCTAGGAAGGCAGCAATAGGTCTCTTCGACCCCGGCCACCACAGTGTTGAGATATGGTGGCACCCAGTCAAAGCCAAACAATTAATACTGCCGAGGACCTCAAGGCCCACACGTGACCTTGTGTAACCTAAGGATAGAAAATTCCATAACGGTTATAAAATGTGATTGCGGGCTGTTGGAAGACGTTATAAACATAAGCTTGTGTAGTGGGATTGCACAACAGTGAATTAGGAATCATTGCTATGGACTTTCTTATTTTCCCGACTGGTTTTCCGTCATACTTTGTCTGGTATGCAACAGGTGAAATGGACATGTGGTCTTAAATTTAACGTGAATCCTGAAGAATCCCTGTGGCTGCCTATTGGCACCATATGTATTGCCATATTATTACCCACTTGTTTTATCCATTGTCAACGACCCAATGATTGATTCTGACATTCTGGCACACCCTGTGCGCTTCATCTTCCCAAATTGACTTTAGTTCTCACCTAACAATACCAAAAAATGACATTGTAATTTCCAGAACAAGCCCATATTGTTGCGATGGAGTAAATGAGGTGACCTATGAGTAAAAAGGCTTCAGCAGAATGGAAATTACGCTCGTGGCAGATCCCCCTCCGTCCACTGCTGTCTGTCAGGCAGGAAACACCTCCTTCGCTTTCCTCACTATGAATTCATTTAACCATGAGTCACTCAGTCATGAAGCGAAAGTGAAGAAAAAAATCAACATGATAACTCCAGTTTATCAACTCCTGCTTGTTGGCGAACTGTGATAGATTTGGTTTAAATCAGTGGATTGCCAAATGTAATTTTCCAGTGTATTTTGTGCAGACTGCTTCACATTCCTGTAGAGATGTGGTATGATTTCCTGCTTTAGAGAGAGTAATGGAGAGGAAGGAAGGGTAACAGGGTGACAGATGGGGTGTGGGGTGTCAAAATAAGTTGGAAGCGGTTAACCCACCCACTAACCATCAATGGAGCTGCAGTGGAGAGAGTGAGCAGCACCAGGTTCCTGGGTGTGCTCATCACTGAGGACCTCTCCTGGAGCAGCAACACCGCATCACTGACCAGGAAAGCTCAGCAGCGCCTCTATTTCCTCCGCAGGCTGAGAAGAGCCAAAGCTCCAGCCCCCATCCTACAGACCTTCTACCGTGGAACCACCGAGAGCATCCTGACCAGCTGCATCACTGTGTGGTACGGCAGCAGCACTGCATCCTGCATGAAGACCCTGCAGCGCATAGTGAGAGCAGCTGAGAGGATCATTGGTGCCCCCCTCCCCTCCCTCCAGGACATTTACAGTACACGCCTGGCCCGCAAAGCTCTCAGCATTGTGGGCGACCCCACCCACCCCAATCACCAACTCTTCAGCCTCCTGCCTTCTGGGAGGAGAATGAGGAGCCTCCGGGCGAGAACCAGCAGGCTGAAGGACAGCTTCATGCACCAGGCTATCAGGATGCTGAACTCACTCCCAGCACTGCCCCCCCTTCCTCCTCCGCCCGCTGCCCCCACAAACTCTGGACACTGCTGACCCCCCCTATAACAATGGCACCTGCCACTTTACTCAAATAAATATTTGCACACCATTTGCACTGTGTACAGTCTAATGTTCAAATATTTGAATTTTTTTTTTTATTTTTTTTTTTTTTATTGTGACTGTACATATACAATGTAAACTATAACCATATTTATAGCAACCATATTGCCTCACAAATGTCTTTTGCTGTATATATTTTTTAGATTTGTACATCTTTATTCTATATATATATTTTTTTTATATACTTTTCTTTTTAGATCTTTTACTACACTTGTGTCCATACTGTTTTAGACAAGAGAGAAACGCAATTTCGATGCTCTGTATGTCCTGTACACATAGCAGCATTGACAATAAAGTTGACTTTGACTTTGACTTTGACTTTGAAAAGACAGCTAGGCACAGAATGATAGCAAGAAGCAAAGACTCGGAGCTCTGGCGCTTGCTCATTAACGCAATGAAAACCGAATTCTCAACAGTACTTGTCGAGTTTATCATGCATTAGAAAACTAAGATGACCACCTGTCACCCCCCCCCCCGTAATCACGCCTAATTCTGTGTGCATTTTCCCTCCCTTCAGTCGAGAACGAGAGTCACTGCGACTTTGTAAAACTCAGAGAGATGCTGATCCGGGTCAACATGGAGGACCTGAGGGAGCAGACCCATGCCCGCCACTACGAGCTATACCGACGCTGTAAGCTAGAGGAGATGGGATTCAAAGACACAGATCCCGACAGCCAACCTTTCAGGTAGAGGCACACAATATCCAAAACCACAGGGATACTCAAGTGTCGACGGCAGGGAGAGACTCTTATGTTTCGACACAATGCCTAATCTTTTCCTGTGTATTTTCGCTCTCTCCTCTGGCCCGTCTTTTCTTTTCTCCAGTCTACAGGAGACCTACGAGGCTAAGAGGAAAGAATTCTTGGAGGACCTTCAGCGCACGAAGAAGAAATGCGCCAAATGTTTGTGAAATAAAGTAAAAAGGCGGAAGCAGAGCTGAAAGAAAAGAGAGAGAGGTCAGTCTCAAGTGAAGTTATGGTTATAGATGCAGTATATTTGATTATAGGACCACTTTTTTAAGACGTGAACTTTGTACAGGAGGTCTGAATTTGTAACAGCCTTTGCACTTTTTATGGTATTAGACACTAAAGAGGCTGTGCTGTCTGGTGCATGCAGATCATTCTGTACTGACAATGCGTAGTGCAGTACACTGCTTTTGTCATTCAGTACACACAAATATCCTGTTTTGCTTGTCGGTCCATTTCTCCAGTGAGAGTTGCTTAAACATTAGTAAGCATAAATGAAGTGGACAACATCAGAGACCACCTATCAGTTAACACAATATAACCATACAGCAGGTTAAACTGCAGCCTTCAGAACGGGCATACAGGTAATCACATCATAAAATCAACACCTCCTCAAAGACAAAAACCAAACAATGATCCAAAATAGGCTAAAGGAGCTAAAAGAAGAAACTGCAGAGCAGGTGAGAGCAGGTGAGAATTTCATGGGCTGTTGCTTTGAGTGTCCGTTTTTACATTTCACATTTATTAATATAATTATACATTCATTAAGAGACGTAGATGAGTCTGGGTATCTACCTGTCAGCCCCAAGCTGAAACCTGCAAGGAAAGCCTACATGGAAGTGCCAAACACTGCAGTTCTTGAAATGACCACTTGAGGCAGGCTATAGGACAAGTCGATCTCCATAAGGCCCCATGTTGCAAAAGCCAAACTAAACAGAAGAAAATAAACATGTTTATGACAACTGTACGGAGTCTGAATTTTTATAAAACTCCCCTGTTCAGATTATAATAAGACTTTAGGACTTAAGAAAGGTTATGCATAATTAACAGCCTGGCCGCTGTGATTGACAGGCTGGTGCCATTACAGGCAGCTTGTTTGACCATCCAGACGTCATTCAGCCCGCCTCACGTCCTCTAGATGTCCATTTTTAGATTAGCTTAGAGACAGGACAGCCAGAGCCACCACAGTCTGAGCTTCAACACAGCTCCTGTGGGTGACGTCGCGCACACAACGTTCATTCTTCATACTGTGGTCTGTCTTCAAATCTCATGTCTCTCGCCTGTCCCCTTCCCATCTGTACATCACCCATCCTCCTCCCCTCCTTCCCTCTCAGCTGCATGACAAGTTCGAGCAGCTGAAGGGGATGCACCAGGAGGAGAAAAGGAAGGTGGAGGAGAAGCGGAAAGACCTCGATGAGGAGATGAACGCCTTCAATAGGAAGAAGGTGGCAGCTGAGACGCTCTCCTTATCTCAGCCCCTCAAGAAAGACAAGGACAAGAAAAAGTAAGTTTCTTTCTGTCACTCACTCACTCGCCTCATTCTTTCCATAGCAGGAAGCTGCTTTTTCCAACCCTGCTCCTTTTTTTTTTTCTCTCTCTTTTTTAAAAACTAATCCTGTTGTCTTCCCATCCTGCTACTATTTCTCTACACTAGCTTCTCCTGCTTCTCTCCCTTTCTCCTTTTGCCGTCGAACTGCCGTTACAAGCCTTGAAGCAGGAGGTTGGCATTCTGCAGTGTCACATCAATGAGCCTTCAAACTGAATGCGCTGTGCAGTTGTCAACCTATCTCCAACACACACACACACACACACACACACACACACACACACACACACACCACACGCATTTCAGCTATTATGAAAGCCTGGCATGTGTTAGGGAAACTTCCTCCCCTTTTTTGTCCTGCCCAAGCTTAACATTTCCTGTCCTTTCACTCTTTCCTTTTGCCTCGCTCTAATTATTCAGGATATTCAAGGAGGAGCCAATGAGCTCACTCGCCATGGCGATCGAAGGCTCTGCTTATAAATAGGTGATGCAGAATACAACTCACACAAGGCAAACCTGCTTCAGTAGGGGTATGCTGGTGGAACACAGGTAGAACTACACGTCACTGTACTGCAGATTATTTTTCAAAGCATACGTTTGTTTGTTTTTATCCTCCAGACAGCCCTTGGCTTCTGTTCATTTCAGTACATTAGAACACTTGCAGGCTCCATTCCTCACTCTGAACATCACGTCACTTTTACTTTCTTGTCAAAACACTTTGCGTTGCCAGTAATCCAATTTACGGTAGCTTTCAAATTCCTTAAATGCACCTTCAAGGAACCTTCAGCGTCTTCTGGTTTTGATTTACCAACAATGTGCACTATGTGGCCAGACCTGTTCATCTGATCGCCACAAATATTTTCTGGAATAGTTTTGGCATGCAAGAATTTGATTGGCTTCCACAGAGCTCTGACCTCAACCCCACCCAACATCAATTATCCGCAGTCATTTCCATAAACATGATGTGGAGCACATTAGAAAAGTTAGACTTTCACAACAAGGCTTTTATGCTCACTTTGCTTTATACTCAAGGTGCTTTTTGCCTTTGTCTAACCTGTTAATGTACTCACTGAATAAGTTGTGACATAACGAACGTTTAACTCACATGACTGATGAGCTGCTTCCGCTCCAACAGTTTCCTCATTGCTCCCATGGCTCTATACTAAATCCACGATCACTCCACACAGATCCGATGTAACCCTCCTCACGTTAACACATGGAGGAAACAGAAACGTCACACTCCCATCATGTTTTCTGCATGGCTGAAAACATGGCTATTAATGCTTCTGTGGCTACATCAGTGTAAATCCATGAATCCAGGCTCCAAACTCACAGCATATGGCTATAATATTTAATATGTAATGTTTTTGCTGTAGCCATCTTTTTAATCTTGGATGTTAGAGGCCCCTTGGCCTCACCAACAATTTAATCAAGCTGTACTGACAGTAATGAAGCTAATGGATGTCTGGCATGTTGGGAACGATCTGAATTTGGACAAATGATCTGCAGTGACATGAGCTGTGCATGACTTGTAGTTAATGTAGTCCGAGCCGGAGCTCAGGGTTTAATGTGAGGACGTGTGGCTCCATCTTGTGGCTGCTCACACGCTTTGCTTTGAGCGCTGCTGGAGGAAAGCGATCTTCCATTTTGTGGTTTTGTGAAGGCGATCGCACGGATCTCTCTCCGCTGAAAGATGAACTACATCTTGAATGTGGTTGCGATGGCTCACATTGTTTTCCTCTCACTAACACAAGCAGCACCTCTTTGTTTCCACGCTCCTTTATCAGCCTGTACATTTCAAATCTCTATTAATAATTCATTATTTCATAAAGCAGTTGTTTCTTCATTCATTCAATTTGTTTTCTTTATTGTTTGTCATTGTTTTTCAGTTAATTTATGGGCGCTGCCACACACGACCATGGATTTGTCCTCCATCACCATAGCAACGACAACACCTGTTTTATTTTGTTTGTTGTTGTTTGTTTTTGTTTTGACATTCCATCTTGACATTGTGCACATGGACCAAAGACACTGAGGATGATGATGATCATCATATTGATTTATTTATTCAGGATCTTTCATGCTATGGTTTGTCTGTTTCTTTGGACACTTTTTATATATATATATGCATTCTGTTATTCTATGTTGTGACTTTTTTGTGTTTTGCCATCAAACTGTTCACACAGAAACGAGAGGTTCAGCCCTGCAGTGTAACACAGCGGGCGAGTCATTTGAAACCATTGAGTGTTTGAAATGTTGTCCGTGTGTGTGTGTCTGTTAACCTTTTTGTAATCAAAAAAATTTAGATTAAGTACCTTTCACAGTAGAATAAATCCCTGTATCCAATGAGCCCAAATAATACACCTAGATAGCACTATGTCAAGCAATAAACTGAGTACCTGTATACAGTACAACACTGCATATACGTAGGTGCTGACAACTTAGTCTTAAGTCTTAATAAAATCTTATGCAATATACTGGTGCTGTTTCATATTAACTCACTAAATGTATGTGAATATTTTCTAGAGCTTACCCAGGTTAATATGCAAAAATGTACTAGTTTTTGAATATGATATTGTAAGAAGCACATATGACGGTGTACATTGTCCATAAGTGATGTAACTTTATTGTAAACCACGAGTTATCGCCTTGATTTGAGTGTTGTGACAGTGGACACACACGCAAACATGAAGCCAGTATGTACACACACACACACACACACACACACACACACACACACACACACACACACACACACACACACACACACACACACACTGAGGATTCAGGAAAACATGCAAGCCTCAGACATGGAGAGAAGAGAGCAGCTGTATTTACTGTCTGTCGTTGAAAATAAATGCAAACCCCCAACCTCCCTCCTCCTCCCGATTTTGATGTGTCTCCTTGACATGATTTGTTTGATGATATCCGTCCAGGAGGGAGATGAAAGACAGGTGAAGACACGTATTCCCTCTCACACACACACACTCACACTCACACTCACTCTCTCTCTCAAAAAGACAACACACAGACGCTGTCTGCTTCAACTGTAACCCAAACAGCTGTCAGCTCGAGGAGCACGGTTTCCTGTTTAGCAATCGCCAACTAAAGGGCTGAGAGATGTTTGCTCAGTCTGCACACAATCCTCCCTGCTTTCACCACCGTGCTGCTGAACTCAGCTGTCTGTGTGTGTCTGTGTGTGTGTGTCTGTGTGTGTGGTGTAGGAGTGTAGGATTGCACGTTTACAGTGTGTTTGCCAGAAGTGGAGAGTAAGATGTGTGTGGGTATGGAAAAAGAGAATTATGTGGGATTAATTGACTTTGTGTGTGTGCGTGTGTAAAGGAGATGGCCAACAGTGAGCTTGTGAGTGGCGTGTGTATACAGTATGTATGTTAACATAAACTGCAGCTGGCAGTTGGGGTTAAAAACCACATGAGTGTATTTTAGCACTTCCACACTTCCTCATTCAAGTAGAGAGACCACAGATCAAATAGTTAGGAACATAAACTGGATAACGTAGGGTGAGTTGACTTTATTATCAATTAATCTAGATTTTGTTCGGTGGGTAAAACATTAGAAAACCACGAAAAAACACCCATCACAAGCTGTAAGCCTCTTTTATGTACCGTCACATTCTCTATTATGTTTATTTAACGACACAGAAAATGCAATTCACTGAAAACAGAAAGAGGAAGTCATGGCACGGTATTGAAATCTTCCCATAGTAAATGGTTTTCTGTTTACAATGAAGGCTTTGCCAGCACTATTATTATTCTGTCCACCACCTGCAGAGCTTGCTGGATCTCACCCAGCAGTACAGTCTGTTCAGAGCTCTCTGTTCTCTCGATCCTTTAGTACACCAACAAAGTCTGCTAGCAAAGCTGAGTGATAACCGCTCTCTTACAGTCTGTGTTATACACAAGACAACACAGCGGTTCAAATTTAGTTAAATCATATAAACTTTAGGTATTGTGCTGTCAAACATTCACATGACAGGTTTACTTTATGATTGAGGGAACGACATGATGAAGGCTGAGATGTTAACCACTGTAAAGTACACTAACTTCATACAGGGCAGATTTCACTCATTAAACTGCCGACTAGATAGACATTACTGGAGTCGTTATGAAGTAATTATGGTAATTATGGAGCCCATTCCTGTCAGCGAAATGGGGAAAATATGAAATGTTTTGAAAGATAAAAATAGAAATACTGCTAAGTCAAAGGTATGAATCAGCAGAGATGAGCAACGGGCTACAGAGGTCTGAAAATCTACAACCTCAGAATATTTTTGATTTTGAAACTTGTAATCTTCAGCCCCAATAGACACTGACTCAAGTGACATCACTTGAGGTAATTTATCGGATTTCAAATGGCTCCCTCTGGAGCCCAGAAGACTTTATACAACTGTTTTTCATATATGCAGTAGTACTTCCCGGGAGCTGTGATCAGACTTTGATATGTGAAATTGGGTGACTTCCAACTTCAACATTTACTGTATAGTGCATTACATTTATTGCCATTTTATTTGAGTGTAAAGCTATCCATAAAAATAGAGCCCTCAAAAACTATGCAGAATATAAAACTATGCAGAATATATTCTGGTGTCATTAACAAAACATGTCGGTATAATTTTATGTTCATGGAAACAAACAAAATTTCACCAGCTTGCTCAAGAACACTAAAGAGAGCATGTGTGTAAACCTTTATTCTCTCTGATGCTGCACTAGATATGGTGACCATCCAATCCCAGCAAAGCTCTCTAACCTTTTGAACGTAACAAACCAGAAAATGACACTTTAGACTTTTGAAGTCATAGCTTTATTTCTGTGGTTGACCAGACAAGATATAGCTGCCTCAGTAAATGGAGGAATATAAAACAAAATAAAATCTTTACATTGGTCACTGGTGTCGCATCCAGCTTGACTAGATGAATCGAAGCAGATTTCAGAGAACAGAGTAACCAGTTCACATTAAAAGTAACATTTCAGCAGCCTAGAGCGAAAGAACGACGATCAAAGTCTGCTCCATTCTGTAAATAACTAAAACAAACACAGCACAAATGTTTAATACAAGTAAGTAGAAGATTAAAGTAATAATTAAAAAAAGTTGTGAAAAAATAGAATTATTTGCATTAAAAAAAGTCTTAATCTCAAAGTGCTATGTGGCTCTGCGGGGAACCTGAGCACCAACATACCTCTCACAAACAAAATCATGATTAACTCTCAAACATAAAAAAAAAAAGAGCCATTCTTGGCCTCAACCACACTCATTAAAAAAAAAAAAACACACACTCAACTGTCTTATTCTTCCTTCACCTCCAACCTGTTCAACAAAACTGGTGGAGGATGTAAAGGACAGGTAGGTTTAAAAATGGAGAAACAAAGAAGTAGAGAACTTAAATGGACCAAAAACTCTGAGCCAAAGAGAAACATCTCAGTTCGGCTTGATGATTTTTCTTCTTGGCTGCCAGGCTGTCAACACAGAACAAGTTGTGGCATCAGAGTAAGAGGTGAACTCCGACACTGACACATGCACACCTCCAGATTCACATTTTGGCATGAACAAGTGCACAGAAGAGACTAAAACGATATCTAAATCTGACCTCAGGCAGGTCATTTTCTTAAATCTTTTCTTAAATCTTTCATATGAATCCTGAAATGTTATGGCAGGTGAGTAAGTCCGTTACTTCAGTGCCCCTTGAAACTTGAATGAATAAGGCTAAATTACTTGAAAAGGTGCTGAATTACAATACTTGTAACATTCTCGCTGTGACATGGGACCACTGTGCACTTGTAAGAGGTGGGCGGTGTGAAGAAATGTCCGACTAGTTGACAGCGGGGTGCAGAGGTGGGCAGGGTGAGACGTTTTTCTGCAGACCCACGGCATCGATTCCCTCCGCCCCTAAAGCCGTCTCCTCATTGTACAAGCACCTAAAACCGTCATAATACTCGTCACAGTCGCCCTGCTCGCAGATGCCACGCCCCCTCCTGGCCTGCCTGAGGCGCTGAGTGGGGCTCCAGGCTCGCTCTTCGTCCTGGATCTGGGCACTGTCGAAGATGTAGACGGCGTTGGCCGGCAGGGAGAACTCCAGGCTGTGTAGGTACTCGTCCACGATCTCTTTGCAGTGGATGAACTCGACGCTATCGACCTGGGAGAGACATCGAAATGGGTCAAATGTTGGAGGCTAGAACTAGATCCAGTTTTACCAAAGTGGCATGATGTTTCTCAACTTTCTAGCATTTTAAGTTGCACACTTTTGTGACAAAATATACCAAAATATCCTTCCCTTAGTTTCCTTTGTGTGACCGTTATCCTGACAGCACTGGATTGGTAGAAGCAGCTGCTTTAACTAAAGATGTGTTTTTTGGCAATACACAAAGCATTATTTGAAGACCTGAACATGCCAAAATGTGCCTTCATCCAAAACACTCTAGTATGATAAAAAATTAATGCCAAAGGTGCAAAGGTTTGTAAAATAAAAAAATCCGTGGTGCAGATCCTTTATTCAACTTCTATGAATGTACTGAATATCTGATATTCAGTAGGCAAATTTGTATTTTGAAGGCAAGAATCATTTTAACCAAAACATGTTCTTGGTGGCACAAATTACGTAATGTGCTGCTCTAAATGACCTAAAACGTATCTATGGCATGGATTCCAGTATACCAAACAATAATCTTGGAGAAAAGGCCTTCTCAGCAGGCCCGTGCATTTCTCTTACTTGTGCTCTCTTCAGCAGATCAGTGAAGACGGAGAACCAGTCGGGCGTGACCAACTCCAGCTCCAAAGTGATGATGGCCAAGGCCAACGTGGAGCCCTTGAACTGCCAAAGCTGGTGGCAGGCCATACAGTGCTGCACCTGCCTGGTCCACAGCGCCGCCTGGAAACCTGAAGGCCTCTTCTGATGCCCCGGCCCAGCGGGATGCACACCGGGGTCTGTTGCAGAGTCCCAGCCGACGCCGGAGCCGAGCCCGATGGACGGAATGAGGTGCGGGTGGCAGGAGACGAGCAGGGCGTGGAACTGGACCGGAGAAGAGCCAGAGAAACGAAGAAGAAAGAGACCAAAACGTTAAGCATAATGATGTCATTGTTGTCTCATTGTCCACCCCTCCCTAACTTCACAATTCAACATCAAATACACCAGAGCATTTAAAGTCTAACCATACATATCTACATCTTTCATCCCTTTGACCCAAACTCCATTCACATCCATGCACTTTCACTTTGCAGTCTGTGATTCTCTGCTCTTCTCAAGTGTTCATTTCTTTATCAGAAGCTGCTGTAGAAACTTGGAGCTCTGTGCAGGAGGACACTATGAGCAACAAGTAGAGAATCTGACTAACAGGTTTTTGCCTGTTTGCCTGAGGAATCATAGTAACCTAGTTCGTATCATATCGTACGTGCAGTGCTCTTGTTGTGTTCCTATTTGTAGGCAGGAACTGTAAATCACAATAAGTGGGCCTGGTGAAGAAAATCACAGACTAGATTTTGTTGTTAGTCTTTCATTCATGTTGTGTTTAGCTCATTTGCTTCAGTTTGTCTCAAACTCTGTAGCAAAAGCAAGTTTTTCAAGAAAGTTGAATTTATTGGGAGGTATATTCAGCAATGTGACGCTAAAGTCAAAAAAATAATCCCTCAAACAGTTCCTCTTGACTCCTTCCTTCTCCTTAAGTTTTTCCTTCTTTGCACCATTTTTTTGGAAATGTCAGCAATTCAGGGTGACGTAGGAAACGAAGGAAATTGTGTATTTAGACTCGACAGTCCTGAAAAAGGCTGAAAGATTTTAGCATCACAGAACTGATCCTCCCTTTCAAAAGGAAAAAAAAAGCTTTACTTGGATGTTGAAGTATATTTATAGGCATCTCTGTAAATCAACTTATTTAATCAAAGTGTCATGGTGGAGCGTCTGTGATCAAATTTATTTTTAGTCTATGGAGAATAAGACTTTATTTAGGAAAAGGAATTCTTCAGGGCAGGAAGAATGAATGTGAGATACTTACAGTATAGTTAAAAACTATTTGAATTATATACAGAGAGAAAATGTCTTTATTTTATCATAGTTTTTATTAATACATTATGTCTCTTTATTTTAAAAGTCTCGGATTTTTGTAATACCTAAAAAGGGAAGTGCGAAGTCAAGAGTAGATTCATCAATATCAGTCAGATCCACAAACTGTAACAGTAGAGGAAAGTGCGATTTTTACACCGAATCTGTCCGATTCAGTTCAAATGTGCCAAGATTTGCTTTTTGGTGACAGTTTATGGTTTGTGGCTTTAAGAAAAAAAAAAAAAAAAAATCTGTCCTCCTTAATATCACAAACAAATCTAACGCTGTTGATTATTTCAGGCAATGTAGGCTGTCCTTCGGCCTAAGATGAGACTACTGACTCACAGGATGCAAGACCTCTTAAAATCAACTGGGGGAATTTCTAGAGCTAGTAGATCGATATAAAAACAAAAAACAAACAAACAAACAAAAAAAAAAAACCCACTAAATCACTCAGATTTATTTTAGAGAAGATGTGTGTATTAGGATTTATAATCACTAAAACTGAAGAAGTTGTCTCAGTGGAAATCGTTTTGAATTGTGTGGCTCAGTACAACGTGGTAAACTATTTCTGTCAAGAAAATTATGGGCTGTATTCATAAAGCACCTAAATGCGACCTGTTTTACCTCCAACTTCAGAGTTACATTCTGCAATTTCCCAGCGTGGGATAAATAAAGTATATCTATCTATTATATGATGTGTTCAGCCAAATTTCAGCATAGCCGCTGTGTCTGTAGATATAAAAGGCTCACTCTAATGGAACAAAAACAAATATTCTTATTTTCAGGTGATCATACACTAATGAAGACAGTTCTATTTAAATATTATATTCCATTTCTGCCTGATTCTGTAAATAGAGCCCCCTAAATCTTACACACTGGACCTTTAACATGACCAAAGGTCTACAGCCATGCTATTATGTAGAAAGTCAAGGTATCAACCATCCCGAGGGGACCATGAATGTATGCACCAAATTTCATGGCAATCCATCCAAAAGTTGTTGTGATATTGGCGAGTTTACAGTTTAAAAGAATTAAACTGATATTGTTTAATGCAATAAACTAAACAAATGTTTTACCATGTAATGAAGCCCTATGTAAAGCCCATCGGAAACTGTTTCCACGGCAGTGAAGTTATTAATCTTTCATCAATCCATCCTGGATGACTTCTTGATAAGAGCATTATGAATACAGCCCTGGGCCCAAGAGCATGAAGGGCTGTGTGGTGTGTGTTGACAGTTTAGTCAGTGGTTTAGGCAATTATGTGTGAGGGGGTTTAACGATTAAACTACTGTAAACAGGTCCATGCTGTGAAACAATATTGTGCCATAAACAGTAATGCAGCATGGGATTTTTTAACTAAGACAAACCTTGCATTGACATTACAAAGTCTTAACAATTCACAGCATGTTATGGACGTGCCAACCACCTAAATCGTCTGTTTCTAGAGGGTTTAGGGTATCAACAGTTGGGCTGCGGGTAAGAGTTAGTCAGAAGTGCCTTGGCCTGATATGCAACACGCCGCTTGCAAATGCAGTCTTGCGTGGTTCGAGGAATCTCATACAGCTCCATTCAGAAACGCTCTGTTGCTTTTTGTCCACGTATACAGATGTCTGGTGACTGGTCTGGGTTATACTGAAAGTTTTGTCCAATAATTTTGCTTTTGTCCTGAAGCTGCACATAGCTGACAATGAAAATCTTTAAATAGAGTTAAAATGGACCTCTACTTAGCATTTAAACGACGACGTGGCGCTAAAGCAGTGATTTATTTTCAGGGTTAGCAGTTATTTAAAAACAGGAGTAAAGTGTGCAAAGACAATAAAATGTCTTTTCAGGGATACAGTTTTATGGTCAGCCATTGTAACCAAGTTTTAATTATGTAATATGTACAATTTTATTCTCAAGTATTGAAAGACCAAGTAGCCAAGCCAACACATCCCCTAATTTTGATCTTTGAGTTTATTATTTTCCCTTCTTGTCTACGGACACGCCAACCAGGACTGAAGGAGTTTATAATGATGGGCACAATGAGTCAAATCAAATAAATGCACAATCTATATTAGGACCAACTCTTTAGGGTGGGAGGGTGAGGGTTAGTAAACACCATCTTGAAGCAAACACAATGCGAGCATGATGGTTTAATGTGTGCTTTTATACTGCTGTGTTTTTTTTTTTTTAAAAAGGCAAGACTGGGACCTGAATTCACAAAGCATTTCAGCTAGCCGGCTCGCTCTGAGACGCTCTGACAGCTCAGGTCCAGTTAAAAAAGAATACCCAGTTATGTTTGCCTGTCTATCCTGCTGAATTGTGACTTACTATGTGAATGAAATCGACCGGTGTCGCGGTGTACAAGTCCCAGTGCAGCTTGTCTAGAATGATCCTCTCCATGCGAAGAATCTCCGCTGTTGAAAAGTTGCATCCGCTCTGCACAACCAGGTCTTTAACAGAGCCTATTACCTGTTTAAACAGACGCCAACAAAAGGGAAGTAAATAAACGTGTCGTTTTGAAGTAGCATTGTCGTGGTCTTTTTTTTTTTTTTTTTTTTTTTTTTAAAACAGCTGTATGTGACGTACTTTTGTATCCTTAAAAATGAAGATCTTACCTCATCTTCCTCATTGATTTTGGCAGCCAGGACCAATGAGGTAAAAGCAATGCATTTCAGGTATTTTGGTTGGGCCTAAAGAAAAAGAAAAGATTTCTTTTAGTCCTTAAAAAGCAAAAAAAAAAAAAAAAAAAAAAAAACTGAATGTAAAAACAATACTAGGAATCAGATGCTTTGGGAAAATTTGGTAAATTACCACATTTGGGTCGGCATTGATCAATTGTAGCGCTGATGAGGGATACTGGCAGTTTAATGAGGTTTAAAAAGGGGCACTTTTAGGTCACACTGAATATACACTCATCTCTTTCTCCCTACAACAAACAACAAACTAGTAGCTCAGTTCATACTGATCAGCAGTCCTATCCAGTGTACAATCTGATGCAGATTATACAAGTATTTCCAACCAAGCAATCTGACTAAACTAGACATTTAGAACGGGCTCTAATCAGCATGACAGGAAAATGTGCTCGTCACGAAAATTATTATTATCCAACAAGTCCTTTTAAAAGCATAATATATATTGCTTTACAGACTGAAATCAGAGGGGTGTTTTTAAAATATTATTCTTAAAATAAAGTTTCTGAAATAACTGGAAATGTTTGGATCACATCCTCCATCAGCGGTGTGATGAGTTGCTGGCAGTGCTAACCAATAGCCCAAAAATACACGTACACAGATGTAGTTACTACAGAAATCTACAGACACACACTCATGTAATAGTCTATAGCAAATACAGACGAGAACTCATGGCTCATGGCTATTTGTGCAGGTTTTTAGTACTGGGGATTTTAGAGAGATATTGAACACTGGTTGGAAGCTATTAACACACGGTGTAGCAGTCTACCTTGACAGTGGACAGCAGTCGGTTCAGGACACAGACTCCCAGTGCAAAGGTCTCTGGACTGAACTGGAACAGCCTGCTCATCTCGCCGAGCCAAAGGATCATTTCTTGGTGTTGGGATGAAGAGATGTCAGCGCCCTGAGTGGTCAAAGGAGATAACAACTGGTTAAATCAAAGACTAGACCTCGAGCAATTTTACAAGCAAATGTTTAACTGTGTTTTTGAGTTGAGAGAAGTCCCAACAGGTTTTAACCCAAACTTATGTCTTCTATAGGAAATGTTACTCACATTATGACTTGATGCTGTTTGTTTCCAGTCAACCCACATTTGATAAAAATAGGGCAGACAAGTGTATATTAACGGCCTCAGTCTAACAGTACAAGTCAACCACATCCTCTACCACTCTAAACAATTGCAACAGAAAGTGAACAGCAAGATTTATTGCAGGACTGAAATATTTTTATATTAGTGTACTTCATAAAGTGTAGACTTGACACAGGGTGTGTGTGTGTATATATATATATATATAGCACCTACACGAGAAAATACAGTCACATAATTGCTGTGAACTATTCATTGCCACCCTGCACCCCATTGACAACTCATAACCTGAACTGTATTTCTTTATCATGGAAAGTCCTCTTATACAGCTGATCATTTCCATAAACAAACGAGACCGTGGCCCGCTTCTTAAAAATGACAAATCCTGTTCAATCAGAGTTCTTAGACCTGACTGCGTTAGTGTTTATTGACATTAAAAGACTACGTGAAGCAGCTTTTAAAAAAAACAAGCTGGAAATGCACACACAGACAACTTTGTCACCTCACCTGGATGCATCCATTCTTGAAGACAGGCACCTTCCATAGGCGAGCCTCCCTCACCAGAGCGGCCTCCAGCAGGATGACCAGGCGACCGCTCTCCACAGCTCCTGGGTTCTTCATTGCGACCGTGGCACAGGCCAGGCTGCACCCAGGGCACACACACCTGAAGCAGGAGGAGGAGGAGGAGGAGGACACAGGTAGGGTTACAGTGGGAACTGGTTAGCCTTCACTCAACAAAATCCTCCATGAAGCTTTGCACACACACACTCCATGCATTCATTCGGCTGCAAGTTTCACCTTCATTTGCGTAAGAGAGATCTGATGAGGATGCAAGATAAAAAAAACACTGGGTTCACTTTCTGAGAGGCAAACAGGGAAAAAAAAAAAAGGCAAAACAACACAAAGGGTTCAACAAAATAAACAGAAAACAGCAACTTGAGCCTCTCCTTTACACTGAGGACAGGTTTAAACAAGTTTCTCTGTTTATGTTTTGACAATTTTGGGCGCCAGTTCGAATAATGTGGTGAGGAGTTCTCAAAGTATGCAGCAGGAAACAGACCATCGCTCGGTTTGATAAACACCAACGCCATTTTGCAGAGTTTTTGCAGGCAGATCGCGCAGGATTAAGCAACTAGATTTTAAATGCAAAACGTTGGAACAATGTGTACGTGACTAAATGTGCACACTCAAACACTCATGCACGCACACTGAGGATCCAGGCGGGATAATAGGCTGCAGCTGCTGCTGCTGCCTCTTGCACAGTTGCTGCAGCAGTGAGAAAAGAAGAAAAAAAAAAAAAACATTTGTCTTCCTCTTTTGTTCCTGTTGTTGTTTTTCATACCTCTATGATTTCAAAAACAGGAGATCCCCACGACGGCAGGTGCATTTATACGGTTGTTGTTGTGTTTTTTTTTTTTTTCTCCAATTAGTCCATATTCAGCAAAATCAGCAAAGAAACAAACAACAGTCGGATGCTGTTGGAGAACACAATCTCGGAGGGAAATGTGTTTTGGAGTGAGTGTAGGGAGAGCAGCCGCATTATATATATATATATATAAAAAAAGAGCAAATAAAACCACAAAAAAAAAAAGCGCGAATTAATCCAAATAACTGCGGTGGTGGTAAGAAAATAAGCGCAACAAAAAAAAGAGAGGCAGGAAGCAGAGACTGGGAGGACTGAGGGCAGGCTGTGTTTTGAACGCTCTGGACTCCGCCCACCGTGACGTCACGCCGCCGATTAAACAGAAATGTGTTAGTGGGTCAGACATACGGGACCCCTCACACAAAATGGTCGAGCTTTCCACTGGAAATGGAAGATTTCTGCTGTGTGTCCCACTAACATGTTGGTCCAGGTGCTGAGAGGCAGACTGCAGCTCCCTCTCTGCTGACATGCTGGTTTATGTCTCTCTCATGCAGGCTGATGTTTCTCATAAAGTCACTACATAACAAGTCACTCATGGTTGCAAAGATATCTGGAGCTTAATAAGTGATCACTTATGGGGTCTTGTCTTGTGCTTGTTTTACTTTCTTTGCATTCCCTTTGTCCCTTCTGGTTTTATCCATCGGCATATCCCATCAAACCTCACTCTGAGGGCAGGTACAGTCCTGCTGCAGCCTCATCTCTGTGGTTGTCTTTGATTTTACTCTCAGGGGTTTTCCACTGATGGCATTTGTCAAGTAGTAGGGTGGAAAGCACATTAACACTCATGGTTTTGGTCTTCTTGCTTAATGTTTCCTGTTTTATTTTGTAATTCTCCCCTTTTTTATGTGCTTGTGCTTTACTTCCTGTCGTTGCTGCTCCAGCTGATTGGTCTCTGAAACTCAGAGTGTGGTGGCTCTGGCAGTCCAGTCTCTTCTGCGCCACAACTAATCTAAAAAATTTGCAAAGACATGGACCTGAAGCTGTCAATCCAAGTGGCTACACTTCACAGTTATGCATAACTTTAAGTCTTGATATAATTTGAACAGGTGCAATAGTTGCAACCTGTATGAGGCTGACTTGAGGCAGAACTGGACACACTGGGCAGCCATCCCTCAGTGACCCCAGGAGCACCAGATTTAGTGAATAGAAATTTGTTTGCTATTTGATAAATTACTGTTTTGTTTGGTTATATAATAGTGGTTAAAGTTGGATTTGGCAGGTGGCAGAACGCGCTACCTCAAACAAAATGTGAGAATTTGCTGCTTTTATATAATCTTAAATTCACTGTTGAATGTTGATGTCTAAGAAGCCTAGAAAAGGACATAATGTAAGAAAAGGTTAACATACAAGTCAGAAATATAGTTGAATTAGTTATATTCCAGAGCGTTCCTGTCCATGTTAACCCCCAGTAATACTGAATGCACCACCAAAGAACGATTTAACCATAATGGCTCATAGGGGTCTCATTTTCTACCATCTTAAAGATGGGTCCTATGTCAGATTTTGATACTTGGAGAAACATGGGTTGTGGATGCAGGATGGGGGTTAGTCAGCAGTTCAAAGTACAGGTTTGCCTCTGAGTGCCCTGGTGGGTGAATCCAGGCATGCCTGAGGCTGACAAAGTAACCGTAGTGAAAGTTAAGTGACCATGTGGAGATAAGCCCAACGACTTGAGTCTGAGATGGTTTCGAATGGACACTGCCTTCAAACCTTTATGATTAACAGTATAGCTGTTGCTTTGATTCTGCATGAAGCGTTCAGCAATCATAGCTGTTTGTATCAACGATACATTAGCAACGACTGTTCGTCTGCTAATGTTAACATGTATTGCATCTGTATCTTGAGTATTTTGGCCGTAAGACAACAGAAATGTTTTTGTTTCACTGTTTTGCCTGAATAAATAAATACATACTCACATGATCGACTAATCAACTAATCATTTCAGCTCTATCTGACAGAGAGACACTAATCGACTGACTGTCCAACATTGCTATCAAAGAACCAGATGCACTTGAACCACCTACAGGTGTGTCTCAGGATAATGTTGTGATGACTGACATATTTACTGAAGGTCCAGTGTTTAGGATTTAGTGACAGCAGTGAGGTTACAGATTGCAACCAAATTAATTCCTCTTTCAAATGTGTAGGATTGATTATGGTGGACTTGGTGGTGCACACTGCAAACCTGTTCCATCTGTAGGATTTTCAGGTGATTGTACACTAATGAAAACATACTTATTTATGAATATTATACTCCATTTCTGCCAATAGATCTTCCTAAATCTCTCAGATTAGACCTTTAATGCAGACTGTATGTAGGGAAGCATGAAAGAGTTACAGTCATTTCTAAAAACTGCAGGTCTGGTAATATTCTACTAATCTAACGTGTAAAGGTGTTTAAATATGTATGTACTCAATAAGAACATGAAGTGTGTATATAACTACACACACATAATGTACCACACAATATAACATGGCCCTCAAGAGGACAGCACACAAAAATACTTTGTTTTCTTTTGCTTTCATTCTTACGTTACTGATAAGATATTTGATATATCTGATATATTTGTCTTATCAGTTACGTAAGAATGAAAGTGAAAGAAAACAAACAATAATAGGACAAATATTATCGGACATAGATATTTTCAAGGCACCACAGGCCTGACCTAAACCAGAGGTTATCTATGGTGACCTGCTGCACAAAGTTGTTTTGAATGTGGGTGTCAAAGTGTCACAGCTTTTAATTCAATTCAGTGCCATCTCAGCTGATAGTGAAACTAAACCTCAAACTTTCAGCAGTCTTCGGAATAACAAAACAAATGCCAGGGCTGAGACTGCAGCAGGGAGTGTTGCAATCCTTACTCAATATTGCTCAATAGCGTATTTTTATACAGAAGCTTATTTTCCTATTTCCTCACCAACACCTCTTAGCACACTTACTTCTGGGAATGAAGGGAGAAAACACACTGAATGTTGTGGCCTTTGACTTCATGGTTGTTTTTTTATGGGTTTGATGTACCACACCACACATTATATGTGACTTTTGAAAGCAAGTAAAAATGCCTTCTCTCTTGACAAGTTTAATTGAATCACTTGCTTTGGCAGTGAGAATTCAGACATGATCTTTTTGACTCTTCTTTCTCTGTTGCTGCTGAAAATCAGAGAGCATTCATCAATGTCCTGACAGGCAGAAGGATTTGATTAATTGAAGCCAATAAACATTTCATATTGTCCTCACACCAGGGAAGGATGATTGTATTATTGTTCTTTTTTATGACAGTTTGAGCTCCCATTTAGGTGTGCAGGGTTTCTGGACGTGAGGGTTTGTGTTGCATTTGCTCTTCACCTGTCCTTAAACCAGGGAATGCAAGCACACATCCTTGAGTCAGTCACTACTGTATCTGCCCTTTTGAAATGTCCTTGAGATAGGCTAACATCTGTCTCGAGAACTGGGGCATCCTGGCATAGCTAACCCTTACCTCTGACATCTTTCTGATTCTACATGAACACAAAGTTTTTAGGATTTCACACAGGACTTTTCTGTTTGTATTTTTCATCCTTGCTTTTTCTTACAGGTTTAAAGAGCGCAGAGCTCAGCTGTACAATGGTGACAGATGTTGGGTTGTTAAGTTATGTTGCTATATGCCACTGTCAATCAAATCTAATCAAACTGCATCCGCACAGTCCTGATGAGATTTGCTTTTAGATATAACAGAGTAGACTTTTTGAGTGTTGAACGAAGAATTTTTTTTTTCCAGTATGAATGTTTTTGATAAATACTCAAGATTGTATGCAGGTTTTCAGTCAGTCACTGCTCAGCTGATAGTGGGTTAGCACTACGTAGCACATTCATTGACAGTTAGTACTTTAAAAGTAACGCAAACTTCAAGATGTAGAATTGATAGATTAGACTCATAAAGTACGGTGACTCCCTACCTTCAAGATCTGACTGTCAAACATTGTAATAAATCTCGGAAAACTTTATGTTAAAAGTCATTGCAAGGCCCCATCAATCAAAATTAGTCGATTGCCTGGTTATAAGTGGAGATACTGCAGAGCAGGTCTGAGAGAGGAGGTGTGTTTAAAAGGTAAACCTCATAGTTGTTGAAAAATTAGGATTACACTGCTATTTAGATGTTTTAAATTATACAATGTTTCTTCCTATTCCTACTTCCCTTTATTGCTGTTTTCCTGAGACTGGCAGGGTAAGGTAAAGTTCAGGTTAATGTATAAATAGAGGGATTCCAGAACAGAATGAGGGCCAGGGACAGGTCAGAGAGGTGACATCTAGATTGGGGATATACTGGCTACTAATTAAGGGATATGCTGAAGAAAACCGTTTAGATGCTATTATGCAAATTGTCTGTTAACAATTTACAGGGGTTGAGACAGCCCATTTTTAGGAAAATATATAAGAACCAACTCTCAGAGCTCCTCAGGGAGCCTTTTTCTCTGTAACCCTTAAGTGTGTTGCACTGTGAAACGCTCCTTCTTGTACAAGAACAATAAATTCAACTTAAACTTTGATACTTCGAATCCGGTCCTCCTTATTTAGGGTTTTTTCTTTAAAATTCCTGTAACAATAGTCATTTCTTCCTTTTAAATCCAGAGGAACAGAACTGCACACTGTCCAAATACTCATCATGTGCAGCGTGCCTGTAACTTATTAGCATAGTGGTATAATAGCCTCTTAAGTAATTATTAATGTTGCTCTAATTAGCTAGCTCACTTGTTGTTATAGTTGAAATATGAATTCATTATTCACTCCAATAAACTGTGCGAGAGACCTGCCAGAGTTCTAGTTTTCCGTCCCCTCAGTGGACGTCGGTAGGCAATAGATTGCTTCATGCTGCTTGATACTAACTAACTTTCATAGATCCGACTTGATGTACAGATTGCAGATTGTGCAGCAGTGCATTGATGTTTCCTTTTTTTTTGACTGGAAATCAAGCAGCACACGTTATGGCAGGAGGAGAAAACACAGCTTCACAGTCCCCTGGCTGTTTCCGTGCTGTCAGGAAAGCTCTGAAACTGACTCTAGGAAAACTTCTCTGTCCATAAATACAGTCAACAAACTTTATCTACCAACAGACGTCAGCTGAGGGCAGAAAGTGTTTGCTTTTCACTCTCAGTCAACTCACACAGCTGACTGACAAAAAACAAAGTTGACCAGTGTGTCTGAGCCGAGGTCACGACTGGAATGCTGATAAGGAAAGACGGGCCACGAGAAGTGTATCTGCATGTTGACAGAGGATAACAGGCAGTGGGAACACAGTGGTTGTACTCAGTCGAGGCCGGTTGTGTTTGACTTACACATTTTGTTTGTTTTGTGTGCTTAAGATGAAAATGTTGAGGTTGTCTTTTAATTCATATCTCACAAGGTTATGCTCGACACATAACTCTGTCCTTCCCTTTATCCTCTTGTCTCTGCTCATTCCTCTTCTCTCTCTACAGTCTAAACTGTATCATGCAGAATGTCATGCTCGCTAACAAACTGCTGATCAGACATTTTATGTGTTTGCACAGTAGTGTGTGTGTTTACATTCCATCACTCTCAGTCACCACTGGGAATATGACTGGACGGAAAAACTGTTGATATTCATGGGTTTGAGTGTTTGGCTGCTCCCTGTTGGTACACAGTAACTCTCTATTACTATTTAAGTCGGGTTGTTTTTTAAGGGTGGTTTTGTATAATTTGAGAGCCATGCTAAAAATGAGCACACTGATGGCATTAAGTGCTTAGAAGAACAATATTTAGCTGTTTTTGGTTGGGCAAACTCATCAAACTTGACGAATCACTGCAGATTACCTGTCAGTTAAAGAATAAGGCTGACAGTATTCTTTATTATTCTCTATATTTTTCTCAACAAATCCCATTAAAAACCAACAAGGCCTTGGTCTAAATTTCAATATTTTCCAATTACACTGCCTCAAACCCAAAGCCATGGATTTAGTGCACAAGTAGATATTTTACATTTATAGTACGGACTCAAAAAGCAAACAAACTGCATTGCCCATGTTTGTATTTCACTCAGTGCAACAGTCTGGCTCATTGATGGGCTTTTAATCAATCTTGGACAACAATGGTTGTCAATGGCACATCAGACTTATGCATAGACAAGACTTGTTAGTAGATCAATTCATTGCTATTACTGGTCTTTCTATGGTATCTGTTGACAGTGAGGATGTAGAATGCTGTCAGTAGTGTTTAACAGTTTAACTTTTCAGAGACCATGATGGATTGATGTGTTTTGTAGATGTAGTGATAAATGTCAATAAATCAGGTGACATAGCCAAAGGTTTTAGAATTCACAATCCACCATGAAATGATATTATAAATGTTGCTTTCATTGTCTTTTTTGTGTTGCCCTGGTAACACATCTTCTATGTTTGACATCTAATGCACTAAATAATTCACTATTATTATATATAGTATTGAACATGAATGAAATTGGTTAAAGTTCAGTTATCAGTTATGAAAATCAATCAGTCAGTTGAAGCCAGCGTTATGATGTGTGGTGGCTTCAGATAAAAAAAACAAACAACATGCTGCATACATATTTTTTTAAGCACATATTGTCTTATTTTGTGAAATAGTAATAAAAACTCTAGTTTTAAAAAATCTACACATGCAAAGTTTAAAAGATGAAACATTAAGTTTGAATTACCCCAAAGGAATACATACATATGTAATCATATAGAGTGCTAGATTCACAAGGGAACCTTGTACAAGAGATAAAAACACTCACACAGCCTCAGGCGTACACTGGATTCAACTTCTTGGATCCTAAGTATGCAACAGAAAAGGAGACTCTACATGTTTAGCTTGATGTCTTAGTGATGGTTTGAGCAGTCGGCTCTGATCAAGAATTTACAATGTGTCTGCAGACCCCCTGTGTCTCGCCTCTACCCCCGTAGCTGAAAAATGCTCAGCACTACACCGTAAATCAATGTCAACTCTGAACCAACTTTGTCCTGTCAGGAAGGCTTTGTGCACTTGGCTGAACACATTATGTTCCTAGAGTCACATCTGATCTCTGACTTTGATCACTGCCTGTCGGGCCAAACTGAAATGGTTTTTCTTTTCTTTTTATCTTTTGAGGCCCCTCTCGAACGTTGTCGCCTCAGCATTGGCTTAGCTAAACTTTATGTACATGCGTGCCTACAGTCCACAGAGGGATGTTCATTTCTCAGGAACTCACTGTTTGAACATAATGTTCTGACTCACTACTCCCAGTACAGATCCCTACAGATAACTACAGAGAATAAAACTTTCATCCCATATTCTTAGATCACATCATATAGCAGTTTATACAGTCAGTGCAGATTGATAAGATTTTTTGAAATGTTGTATTTTTAGCAACTCTAGTAGTGTAGCTCAAGGGATGGCAATGTTGGTCTGGTCAGTTCACCCATCTCGACCCTTCTAATGTCATCATTAGGTCAAACACTTGATGATACACATGATAAACATTGTACCTGCTAAATATCAGCTGTATCTATGGGGACAAACTTATAGACGTATTAGCAGGGGAGAAGCTGAAGCTTTACAAGTGTTTTCAGCTCTTCAAAATCTTCATTTGAGTCTCATACACATGACTCCTGCACTTTTCTATCTCACTTGCAATGAACATATGATGATTTTAGAGCTGAAACATAATCTTATCACTTATTTTATTGCAGGTATAAGAACAGTATATGGTGGAAGAATAGGAAAGGTATTTTAGTATCTTGGATTGCAAAAAAAATAAAAAATAAATGCACCTTTTGCGTAGTAATTTTGTGATTTGGAGTATATATAACAGCATTTTAATGACTATATGTTACATTATACATTCAGTTCAGTTCCCGCTTAACATTGAATTATAACTAAGTTGCTACAGATTGTAGCCAGCTTCTAGCATAGCTTTCGGGTATTTGACCTAAAAAAATCATCAGGTGATTTTTCACATTGAGAGAATAAAATAATCTATCAAATGCATAGGAACCTACAAAGGTGTTAAATTAAATATTTTTAAGATATTGTTTTGGCCTTTTTTATTGTATAGACACAGCTGAAGAGTGACAGGAATGTGGGAGGAGAGAGAGATGGGGAATGGCATGCAGGAAAGAGCCACAGGTCAGATTTGAACCCTGGAAACCTTTGTACATGGGGCGGATGTTCTGCCAGCTGAACTAAACAACACCCCCTTGAGTTAAATCTTTTAAGTAGAAAGTCCATGATGCTTTTAACCACACTGTGATATGTAGCCTTCCTGTTAAGTTCAAAGCATCTATACAGCTACAGTAAAACCATTTAAACACATTAGCAGATGGTTCCTGGTCAACAGACCTAACTGTGTATTCTGCACTTAGCCATTAATCTATCATAGTGCAGATACAGGAAGAGTGACTGGAGGTATGCCATCAAATATGACTGGAATCATCATAGTCTTAACTTCCTGCAAGCTGACATAAAGATTGTTGGATCTAGCATCAAGCACCACCACTGGAGGGAGACAGAGGCCTGATCATAGATGTTCAGATGAGTGCTGACCATTCAACAACCTCCCTTAACCTCAGTCATGTCTGTCTTGATTCCCTTCATCGTCTCTGTGATGTGAAGATAAAATAGTGAACTTCACTTCCATTAGTGCACTTTTTTTTTTTTTTTTAGAAATAATTCCCTTCTATCTTTGTTCTTTCTCTGAAGCACCCCACTGTGGTTGGCTCTCAGATGTCAGACTTCACCTCTGTCTGGCTTGTGGAGAATTTCCAGAGGGAGGAGACTTGCAATCATTTAGGTTAGAGAAGAAAGAAGCGGCGGGAGCAGGTACAGCCCATAGATTGACCATCATCATAAAGTAGGTCTGAATAATACAAAAACACAGTGCCTCTTTCTTCCCGCGTTCATGTCATTATTAAAGGTTGTACGCTGAAGATGGAAAACGTCGACATAATAACACTGAGGCCGGCTCAATCAATTTCATGGTCTGTTTAATGGAAAAGCGTCAGGTTGTCCTATTACTTTGTACAGTCAGTGTGTCTGATGTGGCATAATAGATAGAGATAAAACAGTGAAAGGTTCCATCACCAATCCACATGTCTTATTAAGGACTTGAAATGAATTTGAATCCCAGCATAAAATAAGCACATCAGTAAGAAAGGTACATCAAAGGGAGACGGAAAAAAAGGAGAGTCTGTATAGTCACTTATGCAGCTGTTCCATGATGTTATTAAAATTTCACTTTTCAGTTAAATCAAATCAGAAATGGCACAGGTGCTTCTGCGCTTCGGTGATAAATGCCTTGTTTACTGATGGGAATTAATGTCAAAAAACAAAATGTCTGTGTCTAGAGCTGGTGGCTATAAAACATTTGTTCTTGTCTGATATCAAAACATTACATAAAACTAAGTGGGTTACATTTTCATGTCATTCTACATATAACATAGTGTGAGATCTTTGTATGACTTTGCATATATTTAACAGGCTTCACTCTCTGAGTGTTCAGCTTTTGCACAGAGCTGAGCACTTGGCAACAGGATGAGGAGCACAAAGTGTGACGCTGTGGTTGTCTTTTCTATCAGTAGGGGGCAGTGTGGTAACACAGGAGCTGTGCTGCTTTCAATATCCCCCTGCACAAAAGCTCTCTTGAGTACAAAGGGAGGAAAATATTTTACAATAAAATCATCTTGGAAGCAGAGCAGCAGTCGCCTAGGAATTTCTGGAAACTCAATATCTTTCAGTGTCTGAGTTGGAGTTTCTATCTCTGGTTCTTGTGTCGCCTTTTGCCTTTTGCTCATATTACGGTAAAACTCAAAATCTCAATAGTGTGAAAACCTTTTCATTTTAGAGTGGATATTGAGTTTAGTTTGGGCTGTCTGTCTCTCTCTTGGTATTTGATTCTATAATTTGGATCGTAGATGGATGCTCACCTTTGTGTAGTGTAACTTTGTGCTCCACAAGTGCGTCAAACACATGTCTTCCCTTGCCGTTTGATTTAAGAGCAAAGAGTCAATAATTTATGCTGTGAAATCGATTTACTTTGGTTCAGTGGATGAGCCACACTTGGAGCCTTTTGTAAGATACTTCTTAACTTTGAAATTAAATTCTAATCAGCAGTCTCATCCAAGTGCTTAAAATGAAATAAGCAAATTTCCATTTAAATCACTTCTCTGTTGTATAGCACCTTGGGTGAAGAATTAAGTTTAGGCCTAATCAGTATTGAGTGCGGGTTTACTTCGGGCATTAAACAAATTAAGATTTATGGCATCAGATTGCTTGACTGAAGCCACCCACTGTATAATAATCATTATAGCACAGCTAATTGTCCACCATTGTACATATCATTATGTCAGTAATACCTGCGAGGGCATTCTTTACTGTTATCCCCAGTTCCCTGAAGATTAGGGAGAATATTCTGCTCATTATGGAAATTATTAGGAGTTTTATAATCCATGCTGAACAATGAAGTCGTGTGGTCAAAATGACCTGTTAACGTACCATATCTGCACTGTTGAGCCCCCGAAAAGAGTAGTTGCGTAATGTACTTACCCTTCATGAAAGCAGCAGCACATTCATGTTAAAATATCAAAGCACCTTCTGATCTAATGTCACCAAGGTGAAGGAGGAGTTGCAGCTGCTGATCTTTCATGCAGCACCACAGCCCTTGCCAACTGTTTCTCATCTTCTTGCTTCGCCTTGCGTCTTATATAAGGAGTTGACTGCACTTATTCACAGCCCTGGAAATGTGAGGAACGACTTCTTGATTGGCTTCAGAGTTTTCCGAATCTCATCATATTTCAGCTATGCTATTGGATGTATAGCCGTTGAAGTTTGTGCAGATATCTATGGTACCCAGAGGCTCAGTCCGAATGACTATGGTGATCCTTTGACTTTTCCTCTAGCACCACCATGATATTCACATGTAGCCTTGAGCCAAATATCTCGACAACATCAGGATGGATTTCCATGAGATGTGGTGCAAATATTCATGTGTCTGTCAGGATAACTTCAAATAACTTGAATCATCCCTAAACTTCTCATTAGAGTCATTATCAGGTCAAAGTTTTACTTAAAGGACTATTGACAGACAATATTCTCCCACAATGCAATGCATTGCAAGGGAAAGGCAGGAGCAAATCACAAATGCAAAACTGTGTGGAGTCCTAAACTCCTAGTCTCACTGCCTTTACACAACACATCACTTCATTTCCTTATATTAAGTATCAAACAGTTTGGTATATTGATTTCTTGTATAGTACTTGCAAAAACAGTATACTATAAAGATTAGCATATACAGCATAACTCTTGTTTTTTTGTTTTTGTTTTTTTAAATCACAAACTGCCTGTTATTTCTTACTTCAGTGTGTGATAGTTTTATATGAAGGGCTTTTAGAAGCATGAAGGTGTGAGAGTATCCGGTATTTCACAAGAAGAAAACAACACATTGAGGAAATGTAGAGGGAAAATAGGCCATGTTCGTGTTGTGACCCCTCAAATTCATCTTTAGACCCAATGGGAAGCCCTAAACCCCAGGTTGGAAAACACTGATTTTGAGGGTAGAGGTGAATTTCTTTCTGCGGCCACCAACGTGCACATAATATGAACTTTTACTCAAGGTGGGTGTGGGAAGGAACATTCAGTACTCAAACTGCGCAATGCACAAATACCCTCCCACGTTCATTTTAAAGAATAGACGGAACAGCATCCCAAAGTCTTGTTGCTACAGTTTAATAACCATGACAACCCCGTCGGTCATGTCATTACTTTTTGGAAAGAAAAAAAAAAGTCAGAGGGAGTTACATTGGAGAGAATGGCTATTGTGTAGGTGGAGAAGGAAGAGGAGGAGGAGGGGGAGGAGGAGGAGGAGGAGGAGGTAAGATATACCAACCATCACCTTCCTGAGGAAGAAAAACACATGAAAGATAAAGAATGAAAATTACAGGAAAATTCAGGCTATTCTCCTCAGAGGCATTAAGCTGTGAGAGACATATGAACGGCTGGTTTGTTAGGCTCACTTTATAATTAGACTTTGGGCTGCCACCATCATTTCTCATCTCTGTGGAAAGGAGAGCACCAGTCCTCATCACAGCAACCTGCCTGGAAGGTGCTCATTAATGAAGTGACGGACACACACACACACACACACACACACACACACACACACACACATGCACAGACACACACTCTCACATATACACTCAGGAGCCCTTTCTACTTTATTTACTCCAGCAGCTCAAATAATTGTTTTTCATCCAATTTTAAAATGAGGACCGGTTTTTAACAGCTGTGAGGTAACGCCTGCCTCTGAGCAGGACACACACACACACACACACACACACACACACACACACACTTAGACACCCAAGAACACACACATACACCACATGCTGTAAAGTGAAAAGCTTGTCATCTTAATTATCACGCTGAAGTCACTTTTAAGGATGCTATCATCCGTTTCATTTGCCTCTCTTCATCATCTCTGAAACACAGAGCATTGTCAGTGTAAATGATGACATACAAATACTAATCGTGTTTTATTATTTGAATCTTTATTTTTAGGTACTGAAGAGGGTTTCTTTCAGAACTGATTGGTACTGGTTTATAAGGCCAGCTTCCTCCATCTTTTCTCTTGTTTGAAGTGTTTTTGGTTACTCTTTTTGTTTGAGTGGGTGATTATAAGTTGGTTTGATTTAGTTTATTTTGTCCGTTGTTCTGCTGGAGGCCACCCTGAAGTCAAAATGTTCCATATGTTCTGAGTAATAAATACTTTAATGGAGGAAATATCTTGCTGTCGCTGCTGCTGCTATGCAAAACACAATCGTTTCACTTTGTCAGTGGGCACCTTGACTGCTTTTGTAGAGTTCTACTCAACATTTACCAGTGCTGCAACAAAGATTAGATAAAGTTAGACACATAAATGTATAGCCTGCATATGTACAGAGACTAGCTACCAGACACAATGTTACAAATCACTTATATATAAAGGAAAGAGGAGCTGACCAAAGACAGAACCTTGTAAAACTATTCCTGTCTGATATAAATGACTGTAGACAGCTAAGACTCCAGTCATTACAGAGTGGTGACATTTGCAAAATTTAGAAATGACAATATAATTATTATAATATTGTAGTTTGTGAAACCAAGCTGGCAGTAAATCTATCCAGTACTGCAAGATGGGTTTGTCATAATACAAACAAAATCTTTTTCTCTGAAGTAGTTAGACAAACTTTAGATTGTTGTAGATGTGAAAAAGTTCACATTATTCATTTTTGTTTTTGCTTTTTACAATGTAATAACAGTTTCTCAGTGCAGTTTAAAGTGCACAATCCTGTTGCTTTATAGGATTTAAACTCCAACCCCCTTTAGCCACGGTGGGGATATTTTCCAAATCTATTGTTTGACATTATTATTTTATATCCCAAGATGAATTAACCATCATGTTTGTAGGTGCTATGCTTATAGGGTTCTGTATAAATGTATTGTCTTTTTGTAGGTATGTTGTGGTGTATGATATATCTTTGTACCTACATATTTATGTGACGCTATGTACAGATTGTGACAACACATTTCCTTGAAAGAGCAATAAAGAATATATCTGGTGTCAGAATTTAAGGTACAAGCATATTAAAAGCAGCCGTAATGTGAATATACTATACTACTTTCTCATACCTGTCACTATAACTGCTAATAGAATATTGTACCTTGACATTTTGAATATTGCCCGGCTATTTTTATGACTGGAGTGCCTCATGTTGGAAGTAAAAGTAATATTAATAGTCCTCACTGAAACCACGGGGCACTGAGCTACAACCTTGGTTGGTTGTCTAAGTTTAAAATAAGGTATACTAATAAGGCCTTTGAAAAATACACACACAGTGATGTGATACAGTGCTGGCTCATCCATGCTAATGTAATTCACTCCTGTTTGTCTCAGCTGTGGTGCCAAACTCTTCTCAAGTGACTGCTTCGGGGTATGAGTTCTTCTTAAATCCCATTTTATGCATCTCTTGTCATTTCTTTTCTCATTCCACTTACAACACAAAAGTTTAAACGTGAGGATGGAAGGATCATCTGACAAATGGGACATTTTGTGACCTGTGACGTGTTGCACAGCTGTATCACCTACGTGTTTTCTGTGCTGGTTTGTCAGATAATGTGACGTACAGTGTGCAAGGTAACAAAGGGCATTTTCTGACTGCTTTTATTTCTCTATGTTCCTTTATACTTAAAAGGTTTCAGTCTCATCTCGGAATTGACTGTCTCTGTCTCAGACAAAGAGGACTTGATTTTATTTCAAGACCACAACTGCAGGGATATCACTAAATCGCCAGTGCATTATCTGATTTATTTGTTAACAGCCTTACTGTGATTGGATGTAAAACTTCCTGCTTCTAATGAAACTATAACTTGATTCATTTCTACTTTGAAGCTTGTGTTACTGTGAATGGCTGTTACTCCTTCCCACTGCTCCTTCACAGGAGAAAGTGGATGCAGGAGCTGTGTAAAATCTCAAACAGATCAGATAACAAAATCTTAGCTACATATTAGCTAGTTGGCTAAGTAGGTTATATACTGTCTGGTGTCCGTCTTGACTTGGTTTTACCCTGCCTTGGTTTTGGTCTTGACTTAATCTCATGCCCATAGGCAGTTCACTACAACACTGACTTCCACTACATTTCATATAGGGAAAATTGTACTTCACTTTAACTCCACTACATTTATTTGACTGAATTTGAGTTTCTCTTGGTCTGTTCCAGATTTTAGATACAGAATATATGATGAGCAAATTAAATAATACATTTCTATAGCCTGGACTGTCTAACAGTGTAAAAAAAAAATCCCCATCTCAACCACCCACGACAAAAAATACTGCTTAAATGTTAATGCACGAATAATAATATCCCAGTAATATAATAATAATAAAACATTTGACCATAAATCACATGAACAGCAAAGCTATTTAATGTAAATAAAGATCAATCAAATAGTCTTATAGAATTATTTCACATGCCCAAGTGATTATAAGCTATCACGCCAGCTTCAAACAATTCATTAATAAGCTTTCCAAATAGACATGTTGTTTTATTAAAGCCATTAAAAAGGTTATTGATTTTACTGAATCTATATCATCATTTTACTGTCCTGCCAGATGAGCTCCAGCATCCAATTACAGAACAGATTTCCAGCTCATAGGCCAGCTGATGCCTTTGACGTAAGTCATAAAACATACATAGTCCACACCACCATCTTTCAATCTCCACAAACACAGTTTATAGCGCCGGCTCTCTGTCAAAAGTTCTCCAAGCTGAAACAGAAATTATTCAAATGATGTCACTTGAGTAATTTTCTCAGACTTTTACAAGCTCCTACATAGCCACATGAGACATTATGCAACTGTTTTCATAGCTTGTAACACTCTCTGTGAGTAATGTATGGATTTCACATGTCCATTTAAGTGTGATGCACTTGTGTATCCCTGTTGAGGCCTTCTGTGAAAGGCTTCTTGCTGTTCTCTCCTATCCTTTAACAGCATTTTACCAGTGGTAATTTCTTTAAAGATGGCAGACCTCAATCGATGTCTGTGTCATGTGATACAAAGGAATGAGGCTGAAAAGGACACTTGTTGCTAGAGAGAGACATGGGACTGAGTGTGAGCAGGGCTAACAGGGAGCTAATGGGACATATGTTTGATGTGGTCACGTGGTTTGGGGAATTACCTGAAGTAATTGGTAAACAGGGAAGGCAGCAGACAGATTGTATTACCTAAAGGACTTACACACATACTAGATACACACAGCTGCACACGCAACATACACACATGCCTACACACACACACACACACACACACACACACACACACACACACACACACACACACACACACACACACACACACACACACACACACACACACACACACAGATGTAGGACAACCAAGACTAGAGCAAGTAAACTGACAATATGTGTGTGTAAGAGCTTGATCAGTTCAGGATAAAACCATGAATATTGGTGGATGGATTGTAGGTCTTCATGGAGACAACGTTCGGAGGTCCTGGTGCCTTGGAGTTGTTTGATATCCTCCCTAATTCACAGTCTCACTCCAAATTCTTTTACTCTTTTGGGACTTGAGTCATTTGAAAGACTGTGATACATTTACCTGGAAGAGAGGGTGTCAAATGTGCCTTTGTATGTCTTTGAGTTGCACAGTTTTTGGAACTGGAGCCATACTACAGTAGGGACTAAAAAACAGGACTCTCTGCTGCTTTTGATTTTGACAATTAAAAAAAAAAACTGTCTCTTGTAACACTGAAGTGTAATACTGAACTGCTGGAGCACTCCTTTCAGCAGTGTCTACTCATCACCCCTCCTTACTATAGAGTTACAAGCAAGTCAACCCAAAGATAATTTTTCATTCTTAAACTGTTTGACTTATAGGCTGTTCAGAAGCCTGAACGGATTAATGAATCCAGCTATTCTAAAGAAAAGAAAGAAGACTAGACTAGACTTTGTTTTACTGGAAGCCATTGTGAGACTGTAATGATAACAGTAGACACTTCTCGCAGAAATTGTTTTTGGGCAATCATCACCAAATTGTAAGCGAAAGTAATTTATACATGTCTAATAATCTAGATGTTACATTTTATATGTGCATGGGCATTTACCGCCGACCTTATAAATTAAATGCATGTAGTCTCTGTGATGTTACCCATAGGTTCCTAAAGTGCTGTGTATAAAGTGTGGTCGGATGTGGTGCAAAAATGAGTATAGATGTGGAGATGAGATGAATGCCGCCTAGTGCCTGGAACCAGCTGCCTATGACAGCAGCACTTGTCTGTCAATCAAAGGGGCCATGCTCTTAATTATGCATAACTTTAAGCCTTCATCAAATTTGAAAGGGTACGTAAATTCAACCCCCCCCCCCCCCCCCAAACAGTTGTCATGAACGGGGAAATAAACCACAGCATGGCTTGTGAAGTTGGACATTTCAGTATCTGGGCTTATGGAGATCATGTGAAGTGTCGTAATACAGTTCTGAACATGTTGACAGAATTGATTCGACTGATTTGGGAGCAACACACCTGCAAAATCCAGCATCACTCAATGCTTACTGTGGGGAGATAAGGTTGGCTGACTTAGAACAAGCCTTGAGCAAAGCTAAATCACTGGTAATAGCTTACTTTTGTTGACTCTGGCACGCAACTGTGTCAAAGTTCAAGTGGGGTAACCAGAAACACAAGGAATGGAAGCCAAATGCAGACTCAGAAGTAGAAGTGGATGCTAAAGTCCCCATAAAACAGAAAGCAGTGCTATTTGCTTCCTCATATTTGCATGTTTTCTGTAAAAACAGATAGAGAGGGACATGTCATGGATATTGATTGATGGTTACAGTTGCCAATAGCGCCGCTGAGGGTGCATTACCGCTCCCTAAACACAATGCATTGCAGATTGCGCTAGTGAACACTGAAGGCCAGTTGGGCAGGCAGTACAGTAGCCTACCAAGTTGGTTTTCTCGCTGGGTTTAGCTCATGGTGTCCTGAGGGTGAGTTGGTTCGATTAGGTGAAAGAGCTAACGACAGTTAACAATTCACTACTTAACGATCTTTCCATCAAAGCTGAGACCAGTTCTGTGGTCTGCTAAGAGCAGTTAGCAGCTGTTAATTATCGATTAGCTACTTTAGCAAGTCATTAGGCTAAAGATGTCTGTCTACCAAGAAACAGTAGATCAGAGAGTTGGAACTGTGCAGAAGGAAAACTAGCAAATATATTCTGCATAAAATATGACCCAGATTCACCCAACGCGCTGAAATCAGTTATACAGTTTTGCGTTTGTACAATAACCAGTAAGGCCCAGCCATAGCAGCCCTCAGCAGAATTACTCCTCGACTGTATCAAACAGGAATCACTCTTCTCCAGTGGTGTCATAAGTAAATTCATAACAATAACAAACTTACTTGAAATATCTTCTAGAATGTCCCCCCAGAAATACCCCTACCCCCCCCAAACTTTTTTTTGTCATCGCTGGGACTGATGTATACGTGACATATACAGTAGTAGTACACATGATAAAACTAAAATGTTGACTTCACAGGGACTTTGAGCTTGACTTTGTGCAGTATACAGCATACACATTGACTGTGTAAATCACTTGGACTGTGTTCTCCTTTGAGAGAGAGAAAAAAAAAGGGAATACAGGGATACATTCATTTAGTCAATCCATCATAGGCAGAGCAGACGGGCAGACAGCAGCCTCTTACACAACACAAGAGCCACAGACTTTGAACAATGACCACATTATTTTTACAGCCTAAGTTTCAGACTTCCATCAGACTTCCAAACTTGAGCAGTTGGCTCTTGTCATGTATCTTCGCTTTTTGAATGATTTAAAAGTGAAGTGGACAAGCTGCACATCATTTAAACATACCTGCAAGTCTACTCTTGAATACCACTAACAACTTGTCCTCCCATGGCACGTAGGCTACAGTGAAAGTTTGTTTGCTTTATGTCGATGCTTTGTATCAAACACAACACATCCTTCTAGCTGCATTTTTGATATCTCTCAAAAGACCTTGTTTTCTTCCTGGAGATTAAAATATGTATTATTCTTGAATACAAAAATAGAAGACTTTTTCATAAAGTAAACCAATATAGCACCATCCCTTACTGATTTTATATCTAAAATCTGTAGCGATTACAAAGAAGGAGATGTAACAAAAGATAAACAGCTATAATGAAAAAGTGCCATGAAGCTTGAAATGAGGGACTTTATGCTTTGAGACAACGAGGCAAGGGAAATGTATTAATATAGCACCGCTCAACAATAATTAAAGTGATTTACATAAGGAAACAACAGAGAAATCTAGAAAACAGGAAACAAGGCCGCCGTGGTGCAGAGTATACAGGTCATCTCCACACAGCCGGTGCACAGGCTGTGACATAATGTGTACATTAGAATTAAGACTCCAACATTACTGTTTAATGGCTCTGAACCAAATTAAACATTTAAAAGGCTCTGCCATCAAAGTGATGTACAGTAAAGGGAAATAAATATTAATGAATGAACCAACACTTGGTTCAAAGGGTTGGAAGCTGGGAAAATTAAAAGGGAGCGAGGGTCTGCATAAGGAAGGATGCTCACAGGGGAGAACTCGGTACTGAAGGGGTTTTAACTCTCCTGAGATCACGCATACATATAACCAAATCCATGAATTCATGTTACTGTTAGGCATGTTGCTTTAAAGCACATCTGTGCACTAAACTGCATAAGCAGCACGTATGTTCACAATCTGTTGCGATCACATGAGTCATCATGTCTTTAATACATAACAGTATCTTGTCTTATGTTTCTTTTGCACAAATATTCTTTATTAGTCATCAGACACACACAGCTTTGCTGCAGGCAAGGGCAGTCCTGTTGATCTGGCCATTTGTATGACTATACTGCAGTACATTCCTGCTAAATATGTTTTCAAGCTGACCAGGACCCACCAGAGAACAGATATTATATTTTCTTTTATTCAGACAGTCTTGTCTTGAAATCCTTGTTTGCCACAATAAATAGTGATACGTAACTTCATTGTTCTTGCAGAGGTAATTTCTGTGCTCAAGGTTGGCCATACAAATAAGCTGTAGAGGAGTTTTTGTGCTGTTTACGCATTATTTATCCATAAAGTTCTACTTCCAGGACCAGGTTCCAGGACATTTTAATGCGATCTATCCTGCAGGCTCAAGCTGAACATGGAAAACTGGCTTTAAAGATCATGCTCTCCCAAATACAATAAAAAGTACAATTAAGAAAGTTTAAAGATTAAGAAAATCTCTCAGATTTATACTGATACACCTCCACATGCTACTTGGAATTGTTTTTCTTGATGTATAACTACTGTTCTGTATATGTAAATTGTGTTTGTTGTGAATTCTGCATTTTTGTCCATGTCTCTCTTCAAAAAACTTCAAACTTTTGCTCTGTGAAACTGCAATCCATATTTTTCTTAAATCCTATACTTACCATATTCCTATATCTATGACTTGCCAATCTTAAGATGCTACATTTCAGGATAACCTGAAATGTTTCAGGATAACCTGAAATGTTATGTCAATAAATAAATATATATGTGTATAAGTGTTATACCATTTAACTGTGGCTGGGGTTTCAACCTGTCTGTGCGGAGTTTGCATGTTCTCCTGTGTCTGCAGGGTTCTCTCGGGGTACTTCAGCTTCTTCCCACAGTCCAAGGCAATTGTCCGTAGGTATGAATGTAGAAACTTTTATAAACCTAATATTTGACAGCTAGGCTCTATAGATGCAGTTTTATTTTGCAATATATCACCTTTCAGATTAAAATAATCTATATAGGACATATATAGTATTACATTGTCAGCGCATATTTTGCTATGGTCCAAGGTGTGGAGGCTATTAAACTTGTGGTAGAAGCAGTGAGGTCAAGAAAAAGGGGCAACACCAGCGTTACTTTTCTTCTTGAAGATTCCCTTCTCCAACATCAACGGCAGCTTTAAGGATGCCGCAGGCTAGGTGGACAGCTCATCAACGAATGACAAGTGTGGGGGCGTGAACTTGACCAAATGAGGTGTACAGGTGATGACTAATGATACGTTTTCCACATCCATGTTCAATGCTGGCAAAAATAGCGACATTCTCCGGTGGGTAAGAAAAGAGTTAAAAGATTTCAATGACAGGGTGTCAAAAAGTCTAAGTTTGACGTGAACATTATTATTTTAACTGTCTAGGTTAGCGGATATAAACCCCCATTAATTTCTGTCTATCATTTGAATCTGTTCTACTCGGTGCAAAAGTGCATTTATCAGAAAGTTTACATTGCATCAACAGACTATATAGATCCCTACATTTTAGCAACTACACATGAACATGTTTGGTCCAAATGCAATGCAGAACAGGTGCCTTTAATGATGTTTGTTTGCTGCTTGTCCACTGAAAAATTTAAGGATTTTTGGAAAGTGAGCAATGAAAGTGTTGAAATAAATGTGTTGTCAGTGGACATTGAGCTATGCTCCACATCAAAACAGCCCCCCCCCCCCCCCATATATCTCTGAAGTAGTTTATCTGATTCAAACTTGCAAATCCATTTTTGGAAATGTTTAATTCATCCTTTGCCTCAAAGTTTCAGGCCCACATGAGTTTAAAGATATGCAAATGAACTCACAGTGACTTCCCTGCTCACTGACTCACACTGCCCTCCTGCTGGATTTGTCCTCACAGTAACCGCATGTGAGGTGAGAGGGAAAATAATCGTCCCAGGTTGTATTCTCCAATGACCCGCTACTTTGCTCCCGTCTTAGCATGAACAGAACGTTCCTTTTTTTCATTTCTGATAGACATGTGAAAAAAAGTCTGTCTCCTTAGGCATAGATACCATATTCTTTATAATTAATGCTTTTTGGACTTGATTATGTAAAAGCAATGTGGAAATTTATGGAATAAATTTCAAGATTTGTGTTCTTTGGAGTTAAAGACCCCAGGAAGTTGAAGTGGTTTGCTACATACCAATCTTTCCTTCAGGGAAGTCTGTAAATTATCTCGGGTAGTGGTGTTCTTGCTGTGCTCAAACCAGGTTCTGGTGCCTGCGAACGGCAGATATAGTCATAAGAAAGAAAGTGTTTCATTGGATGCAAAATTAGTATACACCTCAGTAAGTGCAGGATGACTTTTGGCAAACTCCAAAATATCTTTAAGAATACCCAAGATTTATCACAAAGGGTGATTAGGATGCTCAGAAGGATTTGAGTTTTTTTGTTGTTTAGACATTTTTATTTTATTATTTGAAGAAAAACAGGCACCAACATTGCCTGATGAATTTATAACAACTCAATAATTCATTGTCTGGGAGTTATTTTTTCAGTGTGTGGATGCCCTTTTGTCTGTTTTCTGCCTGATATCACTTGATATCATGGTGGGATGTGCATACACTATCAATAAATGAATCACTATTTATAAGACTGTTCCTGTCAAGTTTTTTCTCAAGCTTGTTATTGGCCGTTACAACATGAGATGTAAAGTTATCTGGGGAAAATTCATATCATATACTATAAATTACATCTATAGAGTACTGTTTTCCTAAATGTGTTTTGAAGGAAATTGCTGCCAGTTCACACTGTACTTATTGCTTCTCCAGTCAAGGAAGTGCTATATTTTTTATATCTCAGGGAAGTTGTAGGCAGATGAGGGTAGATAATTGGTGCACAAAAAGCACACAAAAAAGTTCTGTGTGTGGTTAGGTTGAGGAAAGAGAAACACTTTGGTTAAGGTTACAGTAATATCAACAGTTTTGATGAAATGGGCCTAGCAATACATTTATCACAGCATCACTGCTCCAGAAGACAGCTGTTTTCCACCAAAAAAGCTTTAAAAAAAAAACAGCTGGACGCTAACTGCACAGAACCAAACAACTGACAGACACAGTTAGCGACAAGCTGGTAAACAGAGTGGACCAAATGCAGACATTTCCCTGAAGAGACAGTAACAGAATTTAAATTTAAACAATCTTTCAGAGGCAGGATTGAAAACATGATGTCATGGTAGTTTTGAAAATTGTGGCATGAAACAAGTAGGATGCAGTCTGTTGTAGAAAAACAATTGTAAGGTCAAAGTTCACACACTGTGTAGTAGTAATATTAAAACCTCCAGAGGCAAAAAAAAAAATAACACAACCAGTGAACATACTGTTATCTTCATGAGGCAGAATACATTATTCAACAACACTGGCTAAACTGCATTTCATGTCAGTGGAACCTCATCCGTATATACACTTGTTTGATGATTTATTCACTCGATGCCGGCCTTTTAGCTGTCGACGCATCTGCAATCGTCCATGCGTGGCATCCAGCTTGTGTGGAGTTTGTGGAGGGGAAAACAGAGGTGGTGATGTGTATGTTTTCATCATGACCTTGTGAACAGGCATTTGCTTTTGCTGTTAAAGCCATAAGCATTGTCAGTGGACTCCAGGTTGAGGTCATCTGCCAAATCTAAATCTTTAATATCCTCGGGAACATGATTAAAGCTTCAACTATTTCTTTGGAGGCTTCATGTGATCAAATAGATCCGTTCATGGAGTAAAAGCTGCTGTTGTCTTTGGTAAGTCATTTTTTGTGGCTAATTTGGATAAAATATTGCACAAGATGCTAGTTTTAAAAAAAAGAGCTTTAAAACAAGTTATTGCAGTGAGGATTACCAATATTACATTTGGCACGATAAAATAAATTTGGTTGCTTAATTATGCACAATCACCATGTTATGCTGGTTGGCAAAGTCATCCTCATGAACACTGTTCTGTCTCCATCTCATTTTTCTTTTCACTGTCCTTCTGTCTTCCTCCCCAAACTCGCTGTTGTCATTGCTTAGGATTTGCAAAATATCTGCCAAATATCCAACCCACAGGCTCCAGCCAGCTTCCAATGTGCCTGTGTTTTAAATAGTCCATGATTTATACTACCCCCTCCCTCTGTCTCCATGGTCCCTGAGAAGTAGCTGTAAAGATGCTGTGTTATTCTAAAAAAGCAACCAGGGAGTATTTGTGTTGAAGACATTTGTTTCCACCTTTTAATGAAGCCTTATATCATGACAAAGACAAAACATGCTCATGCTAATTTGGAAACAGAATCTGAATTCAGGGTTGTATACCTTTTAATCTTTCATGCATTCATGTTTTCTATTGTCTGAACTTGGAAGTGAAAATGGAATTTAGTCCCATTTTTCAATCAGTATTTGGCTGATGTGTTTTTGTTTGTCTACTGTGAGGAGAAGCTTTGTTGTATGTATTTGTATTCATGAGTGTTTGCAATCAGTGCAATTTTTTTATTTTTTTTCCAATTATCTGATAGAACAATTGAAAACAGAAAAACACTGCTGAATGACTCACCTGGGATGAATGCTCAATGAGTGTAAAAGCAATCATAAATTAGCTTGTTTGAAATCATTACCTGCCACCACCAGCACCATCATTAAAGTCAACATAAGAGGAGGGAAGGTCTGCCATTTTTCAGAATGTTGCATAACAGAGGAGCACATTGGGTAATGAGTAAAGTGAACAGACAAAATGTGTGGAGCATGAACAGGCTGCTCACGTGGATGGATGAAGTGCTGTGTAGGTTTGAAGCTGTTACTGCCTCGAGGATGGATGGGATTGTGCAAAACCGAAACTGCGCTTCATTCACCTTGGCACACTTTAAGTGTTTTCTGCTTTAAATCCTTGCACCCTGAGAAGGAGTAAACGCCCTCGCCAATCTCTGATTACTATTTGGCTTGAGCAAAACACTAAAGACCTGCTTAGAAGGGGGGAAAAAAGTTGCTCCAGGGCTGACAGTCCAAAATTAATGAGGCTTGAGGAAAAAATGTCCTTGGAACATTATAAATGTCTGTGAATTTAAAAACCAGGGGACAAAAATGTCCTAAACATTTAAAGGCAGACTTTGTTACTAAATCCTGATTTATGGAAGTCGTAAGATGTCAGTCATGTCATCTTGTTCTGCTTTCAGAGAAATATAGGCCAGACAACAGAACACTTCACAGGAACAGTAGTTAGTAGCTGCGAAATAGTAGTAGCTCTACATTCATCCATATACACAGCAATTTATGTCACTTTGCCATATTCAATTTGATAGGATCCTAGATTTGATGTAGCTAGAAGCAAATTATGCATTTAACATATCTTCTGTTTAAGGTTGATCTCATTTATTCAAAGACTACTTAATGTATACCATTTTTTCTTGGCTGAGTACATTGATACAGCTTACTTTGGTAGAGATATTGGGACACAGAAAGAGAATCCATATTGCCAGGCTTCAAGCGATGCTCTTGTGTCCAAACACAATGGTTGTGGACCAACTAAAGTTCTGTGAGGAACTACTGGCAGCTACATGAGCTGTGTGACAACGTTTAGCTTGAAAAGAATAATGGTGGCTGATAAAAAGGTTAACGTAGATGCTGCTAGCATTAGTTAGCTCTAAACTGGAGAGTATTGCTACATTGGAAGAAGAGCAAAGAACATCACTGAAGGCTTTTCTTAATTGACTGGCTGACTGGCTTTGGTAATTTTTTATTTAAAAAAATGAAAATCAATATTTTGTCTCAAATCTGTGATTTCTTTAGTGAGTAGCCCTGCAAGAATCTGCATAATGCGCAGCTAGTAGATCATTGTTATGAAATAAACCCCTTCACGATGATTCACACCAAATACAGTCTACACTTAGTTATATTTTAGAAGCCACATACAAGAATTCTTTAGTTATGTGTCACAATCACATATTCTATTGTGAGTATTTAATTTTAAGGACCACTGTATTTGTGATTACTTTAACAGACTCACCAAATACAGCCACAAGGTCCAAAGACTTCTTAAGGCAGAGAAAGAGAAGGGACGTGGTGAAACCATCTCCCTGCTCAAAGATGACAAAGCCTACCTGCAAGGAGAACTGAGAAAAAGAAGATGAACTCATCCATCAACTACTCACCAAGAAGGATGAAGATGTTACCAAGTTTGGCAAGTCCAGTGAGTAGCTTTCCACAATCATATACGTTTTCTTTTTGCTGCACACAGAGAAGACGAAGTCATATGTCATTCGCAGATGTCAAATACAGCCATGGAAAACCAACTTTGAAGAAGGTGCAACTATTAATGGCTTTTGATGAGGGTGAGGGGGACTCCAGTTCTATTCTCTCTTCATCTGAAGGTAAAAAAGGCACAATTTATTATGAGCAGTTGCATTGTATCCCACAGTTCTTCACTTGAATAGAAGAAGAAGAGAAGAAGAAGAGATACTTTATCAATCCCTCAACGGGGAAATTCTTTTTTCACTCAGTTTTATTTAAAAATAAAGGTAGTCATTAAGCCCCATCAATCAACCTTTAGTTTTATATCATGAGTGTCCACAAGACATGTGACGTTATAATTCATTATTAGTTATATGTAGAACGTTTATGATTATTTATTATAAACAAATGTGTGGAACTGTCCATATTTACAGTATGACAGTATTGCACTTCGGAACTGGCGGTGCAAAATAGCACAAAAAACAATTTCTACACGATGTTACTTGAAATTCAGAACACTCACAAACACTCTTCCTGTCATGTAATTGTTCTATTTTCCATTCCCCATTTTCCCTCTCTTCTCTCTCATAGCTTGCAGATACACCCCTGAGGGTCTCCGAAGCGCCAGAACTGTGGTAGATCCTCTCTGAAGCCCTCCCCACGTCACATCCATCATCCTGCACCGAGATTATGTTTCATATTCAATAAACAATTGTATACACATTCTAACTGATGGTGTATTCCTTGTCCCTCATATTACAAGACAAAGGAATGTGAGCTGGGGGTGCATCAGCCAGTAGCAGATATGCTAAAAGTTATAGTAGTGAACAGCACTGGATGGAGTTGGAGGTACACGATGACAGTTCCTGATAATAACCCTTGTCAGTGTGCAGTCTCTGTCCAGCAGTGTGAGGGGAGTTGTTCAGACTGATGGCAACTTAGAGGTGCTCATTGGCAGTATCAGTCTGGTGCTACAGCTGTTCCTGTGTTCATTCAAAGAGGCTAAAAGTAGACCACCACTATGTCAAAACCTGGAGCTTCAGTACAGTCCAACACTTACTTCTTTTTCCCAGTGATGTTCAGCTCACTGGGTGGTTCAGTCCACAGCACTTGACAAACCTGTCCAAAATACTTCTATATTCAGCATCTTGGTCCCAGAGGGCCACAAGAGCAGTCATCCAAGGACTGAGTGTTTTCTGAAGCACAAGGTGAGGAGGGTGAACTGTAAAGGAGACAGGACTCCGCTGCTGCCCACTACAGTGTCTGATGTACATGTCTGCAGCCTGACATACTGTGTCTGACCAGTCTGACCATCTGTGAAGAATCCACCAAGATCCAATCCAAGAAAAAGGACATGTTTCTACCAACATAAAGATGTGTTTAATTTTAACATGAAGTGTCTAATTTTGGGTCTTTTTAAATTAGACATACCATGATTTAAATGACTTGTTTAACATTTTACCAAATGAATTTTGATTCTTTTGCAGCAACAAAAATAGCATTTTTTAAAGCTGTATGCAGTTTGGCACCCAGTTTAACACAGTGCAGATTGTCCACCTATTCCTTTTTTTATTCCTCAACAACAGAGCTTGCTATATCTGATAAATACTCATACTCGATTCAGTCTGGATCTTCTCCTCAGATAAAAATCTTTGCCTGTAGGGTAGTTCCTGTCTTTTGTTTTTGTATTTACACCCTCATATTTTAAAGCAACAGCAAAAATAGATAGCATATTGCTTCATTGATACAGTAATCCCGCCAACATCCCACATGCGTCATCACTGTTTATATTTGTTACATCACAGCTCACTTGTGTCACTCTCCTTGGAGCTTTGAAGCCACTAAAACGGCACCATTCCCCCAAATCAATGCAATATAGCTTCATATGTGCAATAAATGTGAAGCTTGATGTAACTGCCCGAGGAGTGAGGTTACTCGACAAATGAAAAATATGCAAATTACTACACTCTCTGCATAAAGGTAATTTCTTTCTAAATGAAAATGACTGGCAGTCACGAGCATGTGAACACCCATGCTAGATCTACTCCAGAAGTTAGAACATATACATTTACACACACACACACACACACACACACACACACACACACACACACACACACACACACACACAGAAGAATTCCTCAGTTCACCTTCCTCTTTTCTACTGATCACACTGATACTGTGCTTTAGAGTATAAGCAGTGCCTAGCGGGAAGTTCTGCTCTTTGTAACCTTTGGAAAGTCAAAGCTTGATCAGCATCCTTTTCAATTCACATGTAGGAAGTCCAACTCATAATATCCATACTACTTGTTTAGCAAACCCTCAGCCCTTGAGCTGTATTTGTAATTTGTGCATTCATCCAAACATGCTTTACATGCATGTTTACACACGCTTACTGAGTAGAGATTCTGTCCTTTGACAGCCGGCCTGGGATCAAGCTTTGTTACACCAGCAAACCACCCTGCTGATGTAGAGAATGAATCACAGTCTGTATAAAAATTCATCCTTATCAGTTGCTGGGGGCGTTTTGTAACCTTTTCAACCTTGCTAAAGAAGCAACAAATAAACAGGGGGGGAAATAGATAATCAGAGCAGTATCAAACAGACACACCTCTGTGCCTAAATGATTTAAGAGAGGCTATGTGAAGAGGAGCCTCTCTGGATTTTATTTTACTGATCCAAAAACAAAACAAAAAACAGTATGCAGTCCTTGCTGGTGGTGCAACAATGATAACACTGGTATTTATGTCCTGCTACGATGTTTGAATAAATCAATTGTTATGGCAGAGATCAGACTTTTCAGCCCAAATAAAACAAACCTGCCACTTCAATCATATTCATATTCTGCAAAAACAGGGAAAGCTGTCAACTGTCTGCCTCTATTAATTTTATCTGACTGCCTTGTCTCTTGATGGTGTGTTTTATTCAATTTTATTTTCATAAAAAAGCCACGTAAAGAGATTTCTCATAACATCTCTGGATAATGCAATTGTCTATGTTTAATAAACAACACCCACCTGACACTATTGATCTTTTATGATCTATGTGTTGGTGAAAGCAGTGTGGCGTACTGCACTGACAGACTGAGGTGGTGTTGGGAAAAAAGCCTTCAGTTCTTAAAGTGGACTATTTGAACATGTTAGATGTGGTATTAGTGTGTGTGTTCAGTCCGCTGAATGGAGCAGGCAGACAACTCAAATGTACCATGTGATATACTCTAGTGGCTGTGACATAAATCTAACGCACCTTAGCAGTACAGGTGGGAATGTCCGGCCCACTCTTTTCCTCTGCAAGCATGCTGTCCCCCACAGCTCATTAGCTAGTTTGGTGTTTGTTTATGTCAGCTGCAAACACACTCTTCCATAAAGAGGGATGTTATTCTTCACTGTGTGGACACAGGAGTCACTACATCACTTCACCTCAACTGCTGTAAGTGTTTGTTGTTTTGGCTTACTGGTTTCTGAGTTGTTGTCTAGTACTGCTGTATTTGACTGCATTAGTGTGCATTGCCAACAAAGGGCTTTTGTCATGTATGTTTGAGTGTACAACACTAATACGATTGGGAAAGCTCCTTGGCCTGCAGCTCTTGTTTACTGTAATTAGTACACCTGTGGTTTCTCTGCTATGACATGTCTGACATTTAAATTTCAAATTTCAAGTAACGATGGTTGTTTGGCATGTGTGTTTCGATGCTTCATACTTATGACATTGTTAGCAAATAAGAATATAAATGTTTGTTGAGTGTTGTGGGCTGAATTAGTTTGGAATAATTTGCTTGGTGGTGGTTGTTGTTTGTTTGGACAGTTTCTTGGTGGTTCAACAAGTGTAAAGGACATAAACCTAACATGCTATATTGCACACAGATCATTCATTCAAATACTAGGCCGCATTGGAAGCTCTGTTTGACCCTAAACAGCATTAATGACAACGTTCACACTACTATTTCATGTTAAAATGAATAACAGCACAGTCTCAAATCCTGCAGCTTTTAGGCACAGCATGTAAAACACAGCTCTAATAATATTTTTTAAAAAGCTCATTGCGTTTCTTAAATGGTCTGACAGCAGTAAGGTAGCTGACCAAATAATCCATCCTGTGGTCTGTGAGCCAGCCTCTGGCAGACATTTGGCCAGATTCTAAAATAAAATAAAATTGGCCTGGCTTTAGCCTGCTGGATTGCTGGCTTAAGATGTAGCCATCTCATTTCATAGATATTTCCCAGAATGACTGGAGGTGCTTTGATTGGAAGTGACAACATGGCGGTTGATGTTTAGCCTCTGATGCTGTAGCACTCTGCTGACACCATATGTGATGAGATCAGAGCCTTGATGCCAAATTTCAACTCTTTTTTTCATGATTTCCACTCACCTGTTACCCATGAGTTTGCTGACATTGGAGTAGGAATGCAATGAAAAGTTGTGATTACTTGCATAATTCACCATGTTGGTGGTCACATTGATTTTTAAGAAACCTCTTGAGATATATATATATATATATATAAGACGAATGATCACTTTGTGCTCAGCTGTTCCAAGTCATCCACAGAATCAAAGTCTCTCCGTTTTGTAGACAATTAAAGAAAAAGGTTTCCATCCCCAACTTCAGAGCTCATTTAACCAAATTAGAGGACAAATTACATTCGTAATGAAAAGTAATTGAGCATCCTGTAATTAAAACCAAGACAAACGGGCTTGTCGGCTCCACTTTCATTCAGCATTTGGTCATATTCAAGTTTTAATTCCTCCATTTGTCAAATGAAATCAGATTCAGTTGATCAAATGAGTCTTAATGGCTGAATTAGTCTGATTAGAATGTTGACTTTCTGCCTGACTCATGAGTGTTTTATTTTTTCATTTTTGTGTATGTGTTTTTTTAACCCTGTGTTGTTCATATGTGACTTCCTGATTTTTGGACTGACTTCCGTGTAAATGACTGACTGAATCAGTTGTCTGTGTGCCAGATGTGGCAGCTCGTGTTATTTTGTTTTGATAACCATGTTTACATATGCTCATTCATCCCTCTCTGACCTGCGTATCATAAAGCAAAGGAACAGCCACTCATAATACTTAGCTTAATGTCACTGATAACCACTTGTGGCACTTGAATGGCCTGAACGTTGACATTATATCGTCTCATCTCACTCTCAGTGGATCTATATCGTTGTGCTATGTGTTTGTCGCTTCTTGAATAATGTGAGAGAAAAACACATGGCATCAACAGCTCTCTTCCCTTAAGATTGCGATGAATTCCCTGCACTCCTGCTGTTTTGAATGGCCATTTCTCTGGAAGGACAATGAACCCTAATAGGCTTTGCTAAATGTCCTGAAGCCAGTCAATAGGGGAGAAAGACGAGGTGGTGAGAAAAACTGCCATAAAACAAACAAGAATGGTAGAGAGAGCAAGAGATTGAACGAGCCAGTGATAGAGCGAGGTGCAGAAGTGATGGAGAGAGCGAGTGAGGGAGTTGTTTCCTGTACTAAGCGGCTTGAAATGGCTGTGGAAAAGCATTAACGAGTCTGACCTGGCAGGGAACCAGAGGGTAGGCGGCTGTCAGGTCAGGCTTGGCAGACTGCCTGTGTGTGTGTGTGTGTGTGTGTGTGTGTGTGTGTGTGTGTGTGTGTGTGTGTGTGTGTGCACCTGTGTTTGTTTGACTCCAGCACCCAGCAGTCAAAATAATAAAGAGTTCACCTGTCGATTAAGTCTCCAAACAGGAGCTGTACGGTGCCAGTCACAACTGGGCCATAACGACCTTAGTAATTGCTGCAGGCAACTTTGCCGATGGTAAACTGCTTGCGCGTGCGTGTGTGTGTGCGTGTGTTAATAGGACACACACTCAGATGTCAATTTTACAGTACTTACAACTGGACATTAATTGCGACACTGATTTTGTGTGACAGCCATACACATCTGCCAACACAAACTAACTACCAGCAAATATACAGTGTTACAAAACCAGTGGTGTCTGCTCCAGGTTGCAATTAACCTTCAGCAGAACGAATGCGATTTGGAAGTGCAGTATTGAACATGGAGTGCAGAGATTGCTCTCTTCCTTCCACTATTGAGCACATTCTGTTTTTTTTCATCTCGTTCTTCTGGGCAGATTCAGGCTCGCTGATGAAATAAATCACAATTTTTCCATTTCCTTTGAAAGCAGAGCATCAATTGGCTACCAACTCTCCCTGAGGAATCAAACATTTTATATAATTTCCAGATGAAATAAACATTTCCTCGTATATAAGACGCCTTAGCAGTCAGTCATTCTGATTATTAAGCTTGATTTACCACGAATACCATACAGTCGCCCTCAGGCTGTAAGCACCAATATATATACATTTTCCTATCTGTGATATACTGTACATTTGTGCGTGTTAGACTATTTGTTAACACGTCTCTTGGCAATCCAGTGACACAAAAGTGCTTGATTAAAAGATGAGTGCTGGGTGGAGATGCTACATGAAATGCACAGACTATGTGGCAAACAAAATCATTGCCTAAAGATGAGATTTAATTTTCTCAAAAAATTTAAAGGATGTATTTTGTAAGTGTCATTTATACAATCCTTCATTGACATTCTCAGTAAAAAGAAATGAAGCCTAACCAGAGTAAATAATGAGTATTGTACAATGAGGTCATCATCGATTCTCCATTCCACATTCAGAACCATGTTACTCTTGGTGTAATACAAGTGGCCACAACCTTAGAGTCAAAGTACTAGGGACAGTCCTTGTCTGATCATAAGCATATCTTTTTTTCTTGAAGTATTTTGTTTGAGCCTTTTTTAAGTCTTTATTTGGACAGAGGATTTGGACTGGGGAGGGCGAGAGGGGATGATTTGAAACATCAGGCCACAGACAAGTACAGAATCTTAGGGAATGGTAATTTGGAAAACGATTCTTAATGATACATCTTCCAGCCTTCTAGAGAAATATTTTAATGATTTCAAGATGATTCTTCAATGCAGGTAAATGAAACAAATAAAAAAATCTTCTTTAGAACTGGGACTATGTTTACACTCAAGTGACAAAGCCCTCGAGCAACCATCTGGAGCAAAGTATGATGTTAATCTGGAGCCACAAAGTCTGCAGAGGGGGGTCAGATGTTGAACATTAACACAGCTGACCATTGTTGGTATCCTGTTTTTAATCACAGTTTTGATTATTCCTTCTTAATATAACCAAGTGATATTGCTGTAACCATGACAGCAGACAGATGACTGAAGTTCTCTAACCATAATGTCATTTTAATTAGTCAAACAATATCCTGTTAATAGTGGCGTTACATAAGAAAACACACACACATGTGCCATTCTAAAGGGCTTTATTTGAAGAAACCTATTAGTAATATGCCATGATCCCCCAATAACATCCCTTATGTAAATGGTTTAACAGGAGACAGTGAATAAAGAAGTTTAATTTGAGAACTGGGAAAGCTCCTAATGTGAAAGTACCTTCATCATATGGGGTTTCCATCATATCCAGCAGTGTTTAAATCCCCTATTGATTATGGATGTCTTACTTCTGAACAAAAAAGCCTGCATTTTAAGAGTCATTTTAAAGCCCCATTGTGTTACCCTACTGCCATAAAATAACACGAATATTGACCCAGGAAGCTGAGAAGAAAAAAGGACAGAGTATATCTAGGGCTGACTTTTAGCCGATGGCGAGAGATTTGCTCCAATTTCTGTGCAACGTTGCTTTAAATGTGACACTAGAATATAATCACTCGAACATGCGAGTGGTTGAACTGCCACCTTTTAAAAAAAATTCAGTCCTGAACCTGGAGATTCTCACCGCTGGCCTCACACCAGCCTAATCACTGCTGAAAGTAACGCATGCATATGTTATTTTTCCCCGTTTGTGCAAATTTGTGCGCCTCCGTTTGACTGACGTGGACTGATTGTTCATTCATGCGAACACACAGCTGAGCGTTTTTCTCACAGAATGCGTGTGTTTGTCACTGTGTCTATATTCACAAGGTGACTAAACATATGGACGCCCTTTTTTTATTTACGATTTGACATTAATTGTGATGCTGATTTGGTCTGACAGCAGAAGACATGCACACAAACAACAAATGCACACACACCATCACATGCGCACACACACACACGTGAACATGTACAGCTGCATGAACATGCCACTTACAAGCCATTTGTGTCTGCCCTAGAAAACAATTAACCTTGAGCAGAACGAATGGAATTTGGAAGCCAAGAACGATGAATGCAGAGTAGGGAGTTCCTGCTGTTGCTCATTAGTGACCTGCAAGAAACGATGTACAGATATGGAACTGTGCCATATGTTTGCATAAACATGAAGGTTTGAATTGTTCAAGAAAATTGGCTGGGCTTTATACTTACCAAATGTTTATGTATGAGTCATATGCTGATGGATCGCCTCCGTCAGTGTGTTTTGTTACAGATGAATATAAATCGTAACACGGCTGTACCTGCGTTTCTTTATTTGCATTTTAAAACACAATAGATAAAAATTCTGACATGCGTCTAGTTCGATGTTGGTCTTCAGTTGATTCAACAGATTACTGAATAATTTTGACCGGGAAGCGGGGAGTGATGGTGTCTGATTAATGAACGCTGGGTGGCTTGGATGGAGGATGTTCAAACCGTACATGGAAACGAGATGCAGGGCGAGGCCGTTGTCTGTCTTGGAAATGAGGAGCTCAGTGGATGAAAGGGAGGATGATCTGTATGACCTAGAGAAAGCAGAGTTAAGCTGGTCTAAACCACTGACCGTATAAGGAATGCACGGCACATGCGTGACATCACCCTTAGGGAAAAATCACCAAAGATGTGGATCATTGGCAGTCCTGAGGTGGGCTGAATGATGCCTGGGAGCTCAAACAAACCACCTCTAATGGCACAAAGTGCAAACAAGCCACACTGTTAATAATGCAGAATTTTGAGCCTTAATCTAATTTGAAATTAATTGAATTAGAAATAATTCAGACATAACAGTTGTCATGAACAATGAAATTGGCTATAGAGGCCAAAACTTTTTTTGTACCAGGCTGTAAACATGTTTATTTCTGCTGTGAAGATACATTTTAATATGGGGCGCTCATGGAGATTGAATTGTTTTGTAGCCCGCCTCAAGTGGCTGTGGCAAATGTGTGGGTGAATGTGGGTGGCAAATGCACGATGCATGAAGGTTACACTCATTGTCAGGTTGAAGTTCTCCTCCATGTTTCTCGCAGACTTACCAGACCACACGTTGAGGTTTCTTATTGTGCTGGCCAGCAATCTGTTCAAGCTGTTTTCCTCGCTGTTGATTCTGGGATATCTGTACCCTTGAACTTGAAAAGAATTAAGTGTTTTAAAACACAGGAAAATAGGTTAGGCAGTGAGTAATCTTTAAATCTCACATTTAAATTACGTCAAGCAAGTGCATTCATCAGGGAATAGCCTGGTCTTTCCGATCAAGTTTAAATCAAATCACAGCAGAGCTAAGGATTTCAGCATTAACTGCAAATGTATGTTTTAGAGGGAGTTAAAGCGATGTTTTCCCAGCCCTTCCTAACAGACCCTGTCACTTTCAAATAGCAGATAAAACCGTATGCAGCTCACTGCCTACTCTTGTTCTTTTTCTGCAAACACTTGGATTAGACGTCAGTGAATGTGTAGGTGAAGTTAAGCACCTGGATCAGATTAACATTCAGCAGCAGTTGTGACTTGATTTCTATGAACTCATTACCATTTGTTCATCATTCCTGTAATAGTATCTCAACGAAAAGAAAAACTGCATGCCCAACAATTGTGAGGGACAACACAGCATGTAATTATCTCAACATTATGGACGTAACATCATATTAAATCACCTGAACTGCTGCATTATTGATAGTTGTGTGAAATTGATCTTATGTTGGCTCTTAAAGCAATCATGTGAGCATGTGTTACGCTAAAGCCTGACACTGGATATAACATTAATTAATCACTTTCAGATTTCAATAAACAGCAGTAATTACTGAGTTATGGTAAATGATTATGTTTCTAAGAATGGAAATCAGTAAATCCAAATTACTGTCATGCTTACAAAGAGGGAAGATCCATGTGCTTTGTCTTATAACAGTTTTTTTTTTTTTTTACTGTAATCCAGTTCTTAGACACCAACATTTGTCTGGGCCTTTGTCCTCTAGGGTGTTAGTGTGTATTCAGTGTTTCAGTGGGGAGATTTAAAAACTGTCTTTGTGTACGGTGGTTGAATGAGTAATGTCAAATGAGAGCTCCACTATAACCACACAAGTATGTCATCATTGACTGATAAGCTACTAAAAAGCTAACTGCAAATTTTGTAGTAAATGCAACTTTATTCTCTGACCAGTCCGCCTGTTTGTATGCTGTAAATCCATCCAAAGCCAATATTTCAACATCATGTTTTGGAAATGAAAATTAAATGCAGCAAATGTCCCGGTTGGAAATGTGCATGCACGGTAACCATTAAGCTACCAAGGTGCTCCATTTAGTTATAATCTTTAAGATTTTTATAAAAAATAGGCCATGTTTTGGGTACAGTTTGTAGTCAATTCTTGAATGTGAATGCTACTTTGTTGCCACTATATTGGTTTTCATTGTCAGTGGTGTAGTCTGCCATTCCTGCACTGGATTAAAATGTCTTTCACATAAAGAACTCACAGGAAATGATGCAGGTATGTGATCTGCCATCAGTGTTTTCACTTAGCTATACTAATGCATTACTGCTAATGCAAGCCCACATTTCCTTCTGCTGAAAAAGCATTAAATTGTTAAAACAGAGAGGGGCTTTTATTGTGAAGCACTCGCAAAAAAATGCAATGTATTTATCAGAGATAAGTGCTGTCTACAAAACAAGACAATGGTCATTTTCTGAATTTTTTGTGACAGAAGATCAGTTTTAAATATTTCAGATTAATGGCAATGGCAGTGAGCTGTTAGATGAAGAGATGTAGGTACACAACCAACTCTTATTACTGTGCTGTTGTGTGAAAAACTACATGAAAAATCAAACTAACTGATCTTTTACTTACTACAAAAATATTTCTGTTTGTTTGGTTGCACTGTACATACACAAATTCACCAGTTGTAGATCAGACAAAGAAACTGATCAAGGAGTTTTTGTACAGTAGTTTGTAGTAATAAACTGCACTTGCTGTTACGATCGTAACCTCCTATAACTGACTGTCTGAGCCAAGGCCTGAATTAATCTTCAGTTAGTTAGGCTGCGGACCATCTGAAGCAAAAAACATTTGCTATTTTTTCTGTTACACAGTGTAGGGGTTGAACATATACATTGTAGTGTAGTACATTTTCCGAAAAACGAATCTGAGAGGCCATTTACAGATAAAATAATGAGATAGTAATGTTGTTTTTGGTTAATATAACAAATTGGAAATTAAGGTATCTTGTCACTTTGATGCAGTCATCCTGTAAATCCAATTTTGCCATTCAGTGGTCCTGCCCATTGATTCCCTCACACATCGAAGCATGCATTACCTCATTCGTGCAATGTCCTAAAACTCTTGAGTCATTATGCTCAATCTGCACAGTTAGACTAAGCACTTCTCTCAGCTGAGGCTGGCATTTTCAGATTGTGAAACATGGATTCCGGGAGAGGTAAAAAATGTTTCACAATCAATGCCAAACCCAGTCAGCCAGCCAGCCAGCCAAGACACAGGTGGCAGACAGTGACAACACACAACCCAACCTCTAAATGGCTCACACCAGTGCAACAGCTGTGCCAGGAGACAGACACAACACAGCCAACGCCGTAACCGGTGCCTCAGAGAGGCTTGAGTGGTTGAAGGGAACAAACATAAGTCTCAAGCCTCTTTTCTCCTCATTGACTCATCCCTCTGCACCAAACATGCTGTAGAAAGTTACAAATTAATTGTCTAGGCGGTCATTGGTTGAGCTGTGTTAAAGGACAAAGGATGTGTCATATCAGGTAAATCGTGCTGTTCTATACCAACCATCAGTCAAGATTTTAATAATTGACCCCTCCATCCATCTGCCATTCCACAAGTCACACCCCAACCCACAACCCGATACTCATTTTTTAATGAAATGCCCTTGGGCCAAACCAAAAGAGCTCTGCCTCTGCTGTATTTAAGGTCTCCAGAGTGGATTTGACATTGTTTTCAGGGCACGATCGCAGATTTTTAACATGTCCACAACTGACATCTGACTGTGCAGGAGAAAATTTAATTTCTAGTTTTCACAAATTGAATATCATTCTCTTTCGTGTGCCAGGTAACCAGACAGACATTTCTCATGCACTGCGTGACGATGCTCTAACTTTGTGAGACAGCCTTTGCCTCAGTACTGCAAGTCCAGGGGGGGAAGTGAAGTCCAGAGGTGAATTTAAAAAGGGCACTGTGTGTGTATGTGAGTGTGCTATATATTGTGAATGGATGGTAACGGTATAAGAATTTGGTCTCAACTGGTATTCTGCTGTTCATATCTATTATTCTATTACATCAGCAAGATACGTTTAAATCATGAACTAAACAAATTATTGTTTTGTATTGTGTGTGAAGCATGAATGTTGCTACATTGTGAGGAAGCTTCGGTATGGGGAATCCACTGCAGCACCTAGGCATGACGGACCCCCTATGAGTGAAAGAGGATGAGAGGGTTTTTATACGTAGGAATGTCGGAAGTGGCACTATGGTAACTTTGACTGTACTGTGCATCCTTTTATTAGGTCCCCTTTTTCCATGTTGAGGGCAGAAATGTCCATAGAAAGTTTTCAAGCCTGTCATAGAGCATAACCCACTGCTCATCTATCCATCTATATGCACAGCATGTTTTAAACGGGTATAAATACGCCACATAGAGGTTTATGTACCACATTCTACATTCCCATCTCCCTCTTCTGTCTTTCAGTGTCTGTTTTGAACAGCACCTGCTGCTGAGAAGAGCTGTCAGTAACAAATGGTTGACATGTTTTTAAGTGGCCAGTAGAGTGACAGTGGCATACCAATAACTACATGTGTGCCGTCACTTGTCTATTAAGCTGCTTTTCCCTGCGTGTCTTGTTTTTGTCGTACTACACCAGACTGTATCCTGCATCTTTCTGCTTAGCTCTCTGAGTTTAAGAAGCGTGCTCCCCATCTCATCTTTCCCTTCCCACCACTCACCACTGCATCAGAGGCGAGTAGTGCTCCTTCATATGTGCCATGCCTGTGGGGAGTCTCGTCAGTCACCCAGACCTAGGACACCTCCTGACAAGGTCACAGAGGTCTGCCACTCTGAGATTAAAACAGCTCCATCCATCCAGAGAGTTCTCCCTGCAGGCAGCCATTATCATAGCAGATCGCCATGCCAAAAAGCTCAAATGGATATGTAGTGCACAGTCTGTGACCTTCCAACAGAATGCTGTCATTTTCAGGTCTCTCTGTCTTGCGAAATGGTCAGGATTGGTGGTTAAAACACTTCCATTTGGCGAAAGGTTCGCAACTTCATGTTTGTCTCCGACTTTAGTGTGTGACTAAAAAAACAAGGGGGTCACCTCAAAAATATGTTCCTTGTATCCCAATTCTCACATTGTTTTTGTGACATTTTCAGTGCTTCTGTGTGTTTATTGTTCATGTAGGTGTTTGTGTGGCATCAGCTTGAGCCAGGCCAACAGCAGGGAAGGGCGGGCAGCCTGTTTAAGGTCTCAGCGCCCAAAGGTCTCACACAAACACAGCTGTCAAAACTGGCACACAACCCTCATTAGTGCTTATTAGTGCACACGTTTACTTGTGTGAGTTTTGTTTGAGCCGTAGTTCACGGTATGATAAAGAGAGCAGTCTGGCTACATTAGACTTTCTTATCCTTTTTTTTTTCGTCACAGCACAAATATGTAAAATGCTAAATCTCAAGTCAGCTCAGTCTAAAATTTATTAAAAAACAAACACACACGCAGGTGATATGACCGTCTCTGCAATCAGGTGTGGCTTCTTATCCTTTGCTACTATCTCGGCTGCTAGATAACTAGTCTCCAGTACTTTCTCTGACACTTTGGCACATTTCATCATCACTTACTCATGTCTGTTGAGTTGAGTGTTCAAATGAATAAAATCCTCCGCATCCTTGCTGGCAGGTAAAGGATGAGTTCATCAGTTATCAGATTCAACCATGCTTGATTCAACAATTTCATACCATATTCCAGGCACAGAGGAAAAGGGACGATGGATCACTGGTAAAGATGAAACCATACGACATGTAGCTGTCATCTTACGGTCTTTTCTTCATCTCGATGCTGGTCTCAAATGCCCTTGCTGCTGGGCTACCACCAGATGACAAAGTTGATGGTTTAGATTCAGACAAACATTTACACATGTTGTGACATGAGGACAGAAGCATGTGAAGCAGATTTTGATCATGAGGTGGCTAATAATTTTCACAATAAGTTGTGTGTGTATTGCTTTGGGGCAATTTGTTTTCAATGCATTTTGTTATTTCTCTTTCAGACAGACTCAAATATCCCAGACACTACAGCACCACTTTACTGCAATTCATCATCTCCTCAAACACTGATAGACATTAAATGCTACTTATCACCACCTCCCTTTCACTGCTGTTTAACTTTGTTTGTTTTTAAGAGGACAAAGAATGATGAAAAGTGATTGCAGCTCTTGATAACAGCAAATATAAAGCCGATCAGTCTGGTTGGAAAACAACGTGAAACTGATGATTGAATGAACTCCTATAAAATCTGTCCTGGTGTCTGTAAAAGCAGTTGAAAAGGCCTTAAAACAGAACGCATTTGTTTGTTTCTAGTGAGCACACTAAATACTGTTATTATACTAATGTATCTTAATGATGTTATGATTTATGGTATTTAAATGTGACATGAATCACCATTTGAAGTGATTTATTTGGATTTTTTTTTGATAAGCATACTGTGTTGTGAGAACGCTTCAAGTGGTTTAACTCTGTATACCCAGTTAAATCTTGCTGTCTAGCTATAGTCTTTGCACAGTAGATTTTTTCTTTTTTTTTATAGCGGATATATTGGCTTGTCTTGTCTTGTAAGGCACACCTAAAGGTCCAGTTCCTAAATTGAAACAATGTGATGATGACACATTTTTTTTGTTTTTTTTGGTGTGGTTTGTATTCACAAAGGCAACTTCGCTGAGAAGTTGAATTATGCAGCCCGCCGCCTGCAGCTTTTCCCTTAAAGCTCACTGTGGCTGTTCACTGATCCATCGTCAAAAAATGCCTAAATAAACTACACCAAGTGGGTAAATGCTGCAGGGTTCGGATGAATTAGACCAAGCAAAGCTGGTGTGAACCTGCCCTCAGGGTGGGGGAAAGAAATAGGTTCACATGATACTTGCAGTTCTCACATTTTACAAAATCTGATCATATTTTTAAAAAGTTAATTCATACTTCTCTTTTAGTGGCTCAGAAATGGACTTTTAACTAGACTCTTGCACTTCACTTTCAGTGGTGTTCTAGTCCAGTTTATTTTAATATGAAACACAAGTTAATGGTTGGCACACAGTACATGGGACAAAAGCCTGAAAATAGCTCTCAGCAAACGACCACAAATTTGAAACCAATGTTCCTGTTCTTTTAAAAAAAAAAGTAAAACAACTGAAGCCATATCTGATCATTTTAGGAAATGTTTTTTGAATTTTGAGTCAAAATGAGTATTGTGGTGAGGCAACATCAACTTTAACAAGCACCTTCTGAACAAAAACATCAGTTTTGACCCATCTTATTCAATGACCCAGATACAAATTGGTTTGTGACACCAAAGGGATGTTCATATTATATCAGCTGTTTCCTTGTTTCGTTTCCTTACTGCTTAATTCTGCCCAATGCCCCATCTTCCTTTCTTCTTCACCACAGCTTCACAGGTACACATTTTGACAGCATTAGATCTGAATTGATGAGAGTGGAGTTTGTGTGTTTGTCTACCCGAGAGCAACTCAAGGCCTAGTGGGGGCAGGGACATGGGTATGGGGAGGTTGGGGGATCTAACGCAAGTGAGACAAAAGTGTGTATTTGTGCATGAACACTGTCAGGAGGCTTGGCAAGGCTTAGGCAGCATGTGCCCGGAGGGTAAGGAGTTCTGGGATGTATTTGTTTGTAGATGAATGTGTGCACAGACGAACACACGCTCACACACGCTGCAACTAATTGGCAGAAGACAGCTGCTGCCAACCAGAAGACTCATGTGAAAGTACTCATCGTGCTTTGGCCCACAGGCAGCCACGCCACACTTAACAATTTACCCTTATGGTAATGAGCACCAATGTTCAGCGAATTCATTTCCCATCTAAAGCGTTTTATTTACAAGCCATATAGCAGCACAAGGGCTAACAACCTTTGATTGTCATAATCTTAACTGGAAGATTCATTAGACTGGTATCAAGGCAGACTTCCTGGAGATTATAGTTTACTGTTATGGGTCGTTTATTTTTACTAAATTGTATTTTTTCTGTTCTAGCATGTGTGCTATATCACTTTATACTTTATACATTGTTAGTAAAGACACTCCCTGTTTCCACTAAGTGGACCTCAATAGTCAGAAAATCAAATTTTATTGGCAATGTATGTTGACATCATCAGTAGGTATACTTTACAGAGACACAGTTCATGTTTATTTGTGTATATGCACTCATTCATTGTATATTTTTATCCATAAATAGATATCGGCATATGACTTTATACTGCATAGGAATGGGACCAAAATTTTGGGATTGGAAGCATTCTGGTTTCCTTCTGTGTCTGAGTTGTATTGGCCAATCATGTTTTAACTGGCTTTGGTTGTATGGAGATCGAAAGCATTGGCCAAAATGCAATCTTGCAATCTTATCAGCTTTTTTAACATTTATCTGCATTAATGTGCACATAACTGTTTGTTGAGATTAACTGAAATGTGTCTTTGATATCAATCAATCAATTGTGTATCAAGTTGCGAATCGCTCTGTGACAATGACCCATCATCAAAACAGTCATCTATGGATTCCATCATTGATAATGTATTGATTACTTCCAAAAGGAAATGAGATTAAATGTTAATTTATTTCAGCGAATATTCAGTGCACCAAAAAACTCTTACAATTGATTAGTGTTTATTCAAATACATGATTACTGTTGTTTTCAGTTTGGCTTCAAATTGCCACCAGATTTATCCGTGCAGGTTTCATCTCTTTTTGTGTGATGCAATGTTACTACTTGTCTAAAGGTTGAATTCACATTATTGCAAGAGACTGGCGGTAATATGTTAAAGACGACTGCAGTTATTTTAATTTCATGAAGACGGAATTCTCCAACTTTGATATGCCTAATTTATCAGCATGACAGTGAGTGACCTTGACCAAGGTTAGTTAGCCTGTGAGTTAGTTAACAGTGAGTTTCAGTGAATCTTTCCTCTATTAGGAAGCAGTGACTGCAGTAACAGCCTAAAAACTCCCAAATGTGTCTATGATAGTGCATCTATCTGTCTATCATAGCTGTGTGCTGCACCAGGGTTCTAATATATGCCCAGAAAAAGGAAAAAACTTTTAGTCGAAAATAAAACCCCACATAAATATATTACAAAAGTCAGTTTTTGTGGTCTGTGAATGAGATTCATAAATAAGTATCCATGTTCTTATGTGAACTGTTTCCCAATGTTAATTTTAATAAAATAAATACATTAAAAAAAAAAAAAAAATTTCCCAACCTTCAGACCTCACACTTTAATGCACTTTTTAAACCTTGGCATACACAGAAAATGTTCTTGAAACATTCAAACAAACATTCTATAATGTATTGGGAGAGCTGTGCTGGGTTTGTGTGGAATGATCTCAGAGCGGAGAGAGATGTAAGGAGACAGATGGCTTGGTTGTTTACAGAACTCCGCAAGAAGTGTCATAACTTAGTATCTCATTACAATGATCCTTTCACTGATTTGAGATAAAGTCTCACTGATGCAAGACACGTAAGCTGTCTCAGACACTGTTGCCCTCCCCCGCCCCCCCTCCAAGCAGTTTCTCCTCCGCCCAGTAGATGGAAGCAAAGCCACACAAACCCAAATTGAGAAGATTTAAAAAAGAAAAAGAAAAAAGTTGGGTGTGAGTTTCTCCAGATGGTGACTGGCAAGCAGGAGCTCCTCTGTCCTTCTTTTCCCAAGCAGGCAGACAGGTCCTTTCAACTCTCTTCAATCAAGTTTCCATAAAGGCAAAAAGAGACCCTAGTGCTCCGTACAGTGGGGGCTTTACGGGTGCTTCGCTCCAAAGTGACAGTGATACAGCGGTCTGAGATCCAAGCAACCTGCATCTCGACAGGGAGAGCGGGAGTGGAAAGAAAAATAATACTCTAAAGTGTGGAAAGTGAGGAGGAGGGCGTTGGCATGAAGAAACTATGAATTTGATTACCAAATGCAGTTTACAAGAGACCCCAAGGTCTGAAAAACGCAAATGAAATAAAGGCAGATGGTTGACTCAGGGGTTTCTGTACGTCTCTATCTACCAGCACTTGATCCAACTTTGAACCTGCAGTTTTTTAGCCTTGAGTGGATGTAATACTGGCTGCATCTCTCTCTCTAATTAATGCTCAGATATGTGAACCCAGGATTAGATCAGGCCAGGGAAATCAATAGCTGACAGAACAGAAAAAAAAAGTAGGAGGAGAGCAATAAGCAAGCTGTCACATTTTAATCAGGGTGGGTGAAGTTCACAAATAATAGCAACGGTACCCCTTTTGAGGTCGAGTGTGTTTCTGAGTCTGTTGCATGCATGTATGTACAGGCAATGTGTGAGGAAGAGTTGAGGGTAGCTTATAATATCTGTGGGAGAGGTTGGACCCCGAAGTTCCCACAGAAGGACCAACTGATCCCTGAAAGTCTTGGAGGCATGCACAGCTATACAAGAGTGCAGCATCAGCGGCAGCAGTCGTGGGAATCGAAGCTCCCTTGCAGCATGTTTTCACGAACTGACCTCAAATGGAAAACATCACACGATTCCCCGTACATTTCACCAGTGTGCTGAATACTGCAAATGAGAACGTGTGAATAAGAGAATCCAGAACAGTTTGCCAAAAAAAAAAATAAATACTTGTGCTTAACAAAAATCTACTCTTGAACTTTAATGAGAAAAACACTGAGGCAGCAGCGACTCATATTAGTGTTTATCTTGGGGGCAGAAGCTTGTGTTCCAGTGATCTTACATTGATAGTTCTGGTATATAGCAGAAGTGCTCTGGTTAGGCTTCAACAATAGCTGTAATAGACTGAACAGTGAGAAAGTGAATTATTGTTGAACTATATTGTTGTTGTTTTTTTCATTATTATTTGCAGTCATATTGTGATGCACTGCGTAATAAATTCTCAGTCAGCACACCACCTTCCCAGGTGTTTATACATTTAGCCTATTGTTAAAACACAACTTGTTCAAACATTTTCACCGTAAAGGTACTGGTTATAGACGGCAAGCTACAAAAGTGTTAAAAGACTTTATTAGGTACATCGAGCTACACAACCCTGCAATGAAACCTACCACAGCAAGAAGGTTCCTGGTTTGACTTTCTGTGTGGAGTTTGCATGTATGTACATGCATGTATCTGCATAGGTTCTCTTCCCTTACTACAGCTTCCTCCCACAGTGTAAAGACATGCACTTAATGGGTTAATTGGTTGTTCTAAATTACCCGTAGACATGGGTGATTGTTTGTCTCTGTATGTCAGTCCTGTGATGAACTGCTGACTTGTCCAGGGTGCCCAATCCCAGCCGGGATAGACTCCAGCCCCCTGTGACCCTGAAAAGGATACGTAAGCCTAAAGATCAAATTGAACCCCAGTTGGGCAATTGTGATTGTTGTTGTGGATTATCTTAACCACGTCTGATCACTACTCTGTCTACACTGTCTTTTCACCAATGGAACCTCCTGTAGATCAAGTACTGTACCTGATGACCTCCTAGGAAAGCTTGTGCTTCAGCCAACTCTGACCCTGCTCCATCATGTCCTTTATCTCAGTACCTGTCCTGACTGAGCTCCTGCACTTCAGCAGTCCACTCGCTTACAGACAGCAACCTGGCATACCTTCAGATACTCCAAACAACTGTCCCATTATTGATTCTGTTATTACCCATGGCGGGAACACGTAATTTCTCGTCAGCAGTCAAAGCCATTAAAGCGAAACCTGATCCATACACAGTGAACTTTCAGCTATAGGAAAACTATTCAGCCTTTCCCACAGACTGTACATCTCACTAAGATGGTCCTTTGGTCCAAAATCTAATCACATTTTATTAAGTTATTCAATTTCAGTGATTTTATTTTAAGCCACAGTGTCTTATTGGATAAGACCAATTGGTTTTATGAGTTTTTCCCTTTCAAAACAGCTACACTAACTCTTCCTATAGCACAGGTTTAAGTTTTCGTTAATAATTTTAATATTGGACTTTTTCCTACAGATAACAGTGACATAAATGTGCATAGACAAAATAAAAAAAAACGTTACCTAAGTTAGTGTGTCTTATAGTGTATCTTCATAAATTTACATTTCATTGTATATTTTATTGCCCTATTCGTGAACCAACCACTGCAGTTTCTATTGAATCTTAGCCAACAAATATCTCAAAGTACATGGCTAAAATAAACCTAAAAATATAAAGAATATTCCAATTAGTTTTTGGTAGCATTTGTTCCTGTGTGTGGCTCAAAGTCTTGTGCTCTTCTTTGCTCTGTATTCATTACTGTCAACTCCATTCCTAAGGGGAAGCACTGCTTTTTACAATTAGCTTGCTAAGCGGTGTTCTTCCATTTACCATGGTTTAATGCAAGCCAACACAGGCAGCAGGACCCCTCAGGACATGGTTCCCTAAGGCAGAACGTTCTGCTGGAAAGACAACGGTGCACTTTTACATCAAAGATTTACATTGATTTTTGGAAAGGTTTGCAAAGCAAATGATGGCGTATTTAAATGCAAGGAAGTAGCTTAGTGAGATGGAAAGTTAAGGTCAAGTAGCTGAGAGTGAACGAAAATGCCCTTTGTCATACATAGTGTTTACTGAAATAGCACAACTCTCAAGAGCTTTTTAGTTTTAAAAAATGTAGCTGAATGTGATTAAAACATAAAACCCCCTCACGTCAGCAATTGGCAAAGCATTGCTCAGGCCTTCTGATGTTGGAACAGGCAACAAAATTAGTCTCAAGTTAATGTATTTACACTAAATGAGTACAGCTGTATACATGAGTCATGTCTGAGGTGCAATGTTCACTGCGACAGTGACTCATTTTAGCAGATGTACTGTTGCTGTAGAGTATGATGCGACTGCAAGCTTTACAGACTCCTGTAGCTGCAGCTCAAGCACTACTGCAGATAATCTGTCCACTGTGTGAACGCACACACACTGCCTCAGTCAAGTTACACTATTTTAAAATGAGATGCAGTACATGTGTGCAAATAAGAGAGTCTAAGCACGTGCTAGAGTTTTATTTTTGGAGTGGATAATATGCTGTGTGAACTGTCAGTCCACTGTAGGTGCTACTGTGCAACCTACAGCCCAGGAAGAGGGGAGGAGAAGGAGAAACAAATGCTGGGAAAAGGAATCAGGATGTAATAAATAAAATAAATCATCAATCCACATGGGTATTGTTTTTCTGCAGAACTAGGCAAGAGTAACACACAACTAAAATTAAATTTGCTTTAAAAGTTACCAAACCAGTGAGACTAAACCAAGGTGCCTTGGTGCACGATTCTGCAGGCTGCAGTTCATTTTGACACTTGGAAAAATAGATGGAAATGAAAGGTAGAGATTGTGGGAATGGAAACAGAATGAAAATAGAGCATGAGTGTGGGAATAAATGAAAATGAAATGGAGTGCAGTCCTCTTGCTGTAAATGTTGGTGCTTGATCAAGGCAAGACTCACCGACTCATTGAAACTCATGTCACTCATTACTGTGGATGATAAGTGGAGCTAAGCAAAATTACAGTGATAGCAATGACACTACTGATATACAACCATTTGTTATACCGGTATGTCAGTTTAAACAAATTTAATAGTAATTTGTTGTCCCCAGAAGAAAAATAGACACTGCAACATCGTAGGAAGTCGTCTCATGCATGAATTCCTAAACAAGGAGCATTGGACAGGAACTAGTGTTTGTAGGGGTCTGATGGTGGTTGTACAATGAGATCACATTTAGTGCATGTTTGAGACACAACCCAGCCATAAATGGGAGAACCTTAGGAGAATTGAAAGGAAGAGAAAAAAAAAATCTTTGTGAATAAATACAGCCACAGGGAGGTGTTTAATAGATATTTTCATGCCAAATTTGAATTAACGACAGTGGAGTTATTTAAATTTTTTTATGATCCGCTCCTAAAATGCAAAATAAAATACTACAATTACAACAAGATAAGGTACAACTACTACAATGTTGGCTTAAAAATCAGAAGCAGAAAGTTGTTTGAACGTTGAAGTTATTAAAAGTACACAGGAAAAAGTTTGGTTTGAGTTAAAAGGCCCAGAGGAAAAGGAGCAGTGGGGAGAGGAAATGAAAAAGTAAGCGAGGAAATGGATGGCAGGACATTAAAGAAGAGTAAGAAGACAAATATAGGTAAGGAGTACCAAAGGAAGGAGGCCAACAGTGTGTCTCCAGATTTTTGCCATGAGATATTTATTTAAAGAATGTTGTGATGTGATAGTGACGCCTCTTGTAAGTGAAGAATGATGCATTCAAATGAAGTGAATGATCCATAAAGATTATGTCTGCACTCCATTCTGTCTTCTATCACTGGCAGTTCTTCCTCCTGCTTAATGCTGAATTGTATCTCTCCACTTTCCTCCCAGCGTCCCTTCTCTTTATCTACTATACAAGGAGTTCGTGTCCAGTCCAGCGTACAGGTTTAAACCGGCCTGATTTTGTGCAAACCAACTGAACCGGCATTTGTCATTACAAGCCGCTCTCAGCAATGTCAACCCTCAGCGGGTGGTTGCTACAATACTTTCAGCTGTGTACTGTCCACTCTAAGTCGCAAGAATTGCAACTACAGTCTCAATCATGGCTCTCACCTTGTGATAAAATTCAGTATTACTTTCTTTGGCGTTTTGACTTTTTTTTTTTTTACATCAGCTTTAACCCTGTTACCGCCTCACATTGCCTTCACCCTGTGGCTCCTTAGTCTTGGACTCTCTTCAATCGCCTCTTCTTTCTTCTTACTTTGTACACACTCACTTTAATTGTACACTCATCACATGGATTGTCAGAGAAGAAATGGGCAGACAGAAAGACTTAAGGTCTGCTGTCTGTAGGATACTGTCACAGCTTTCAATCTCTTTCTCAGGATGGATCAATAAACTTCACAACCAGGACTCAAGTTGACCCAGCCAAGCAAGAGAAACAATTCAAGAAGGCTAAGGGATGTCAACATTTTAACTTTGTGATTTTGACAACCTGCACATGGCCTTTCTTGTGTTGATAAAAGCAGTCTGTGTGAACACCAGTAAGAAAGAGTGTCTTAAACATGCATCATTCTAGAAGTTAAGTAGTGCACCATTTTCTGTGGCTCCATGCATATATTGAGTGAGCTTTTTTGGCCTGTTGTGCCAGTGAGCAAAACTCTCCATATACTGTACTGTAGTTTACTGCGTCCATTTATTTTATGGTCTATGAAACAAAACTAATAAAACACTCATTAGGTGTATTAGAAATGAGTCACCGTACCCTTCTGAATCTCTGCTAAGTCAGCACTCTCTTCATCAACTGAAGCCACACCTCTTTTTACATCTTCTGCCAACTTGAAATCAATCAATCAATCAACTGGAGGAATCCTGAGCCTGGATCAGGCAACATATCCTGTTGTCTTTGCTGCGAGTGAGTAAATGCACAATGCCAACAACCATCATTTGTAGTCATCAATCAAAAGAGATTTATAATTTTTCCCCATCCAGTCCAGACATATTGTTAGAAGCCTGACGTTAAGAGGATTTGTATTTTTCTATTTAAAGAAAATTTTTTTTGTAAATCCAAATAACAACTGACTGTTATATCTTTTATTTTATTCAATCAAAGGACCAGCTAACATACCAAAATATATAGAAAAATGAATAGATAATAACCAACCAAATACTGCTGTAAATGAACTAATGAAACATGAAAAAACATCCAGTACAGGTGTAATGGAGGAGATTAGATATCAGAATATGTCTGATAAATAATTAAGAACAGAGACAAGATAAGCAACCAACCATCCAAACAATGAATCAAGCAAGCAAAGATAAAAAATAATCAACCAATCAAATACACAAATAACCAACTAATCACCAAAGGTAGTAACCGATAAATCCCAGAATAACAATGCAGTTACAGACTTTATTTTCAAGGAAAGGCACTAGTGGGATTCTTAAAATGAGTTACTCTCTTCGTCATGCTGTCTGTGATTGGACGTGATAAAGGAACCTGTGGGAGACATAATTCTTCATCGATTTCTGGGGAAAAAATCTATCTTTGCCCCCTTCTGTGGTGGTCAGATTAGTATTAGCTACGAAACCGAGGTCTTCAGGGTCTTGCCCAAGGACTCTTCTGCAGGGAGAGTTTGTTCAAGATTGTGGTGGAGTTTAGTCAGGTCCAACAAAATGCTGGCGGATGACATGTTTATGCTGTAAACAAGTGCCAAACATGAGGTGATTAGTTACATTTGCTAGAGACTGCTCGGTGCCAAATTGCTTGGAGAGAAAACAAATGTCCCCGAGATAGGGCCAAGAAAAAGTCAACTCACCCTGCTGCTGATTCAGCATTGCCCCTGCAGTTTGAGATGTCCTCACACCTTTGGCTAGCCATCAATCAATACATATTTCCATCATTGTTTGAACAGCCCTACAGTTTAATCACCCAGCTTTGATTTCTGCAAAGAGCCTCTTTTTAGTGGTGCATTGATCAGCTGTTTTGGACTCAGTCTTGCTTGAGCCAATTTCAGCCTCTGCCCCCAAAACAGAGACAATGAGACAAGGACAAGAAAAATGAAGAATTTCAGTCCCAACAGAAGACATTTACTGTCTCCTGACAAATATTCTTGTAAACTGTGTACTCCTGTGAAAGTACAACTGAATACTTTGAGTCTTCTGGCTTGCGTAAAAGTTCAGTAAATGGCTTTCAAAAACATTTTGAACTACTATTTTCCGCACTGTGGAACCGGATACAATAAAATATTGAGATTTGGAATATGTGCACAAGTGGAGTTTTACAAACTCAAAAGAAAACGTCAGTGTGGATCAAATCTCCTTCTAATTTACATCCACATTATATCCGTATAAAGTACCTAAATTCTGCACCAAAGAAACAACCTTTTTTCTGGTGTCATGCTTTTCGTTTCACTTAATTTATTTCACCTTTTTGCATGCATACATTTTATTTTAGCTCTCAAACATCTTTAATCTTCTGTGAAGTTAAGCCTTGTGGAAATACTGTGTTTTTCCAATTTCTTTATGCGACTCGATATTCTCATGTTTATCTCTTCGTACGGAAGGGAAAAGATATCAAGATATAAATAATCCTAGGTTAAAATAATTTAAACATTTTGTGTTTCTTCAGAGATGAAACATACGCTTTTATTTTTGACATGTTGAATTACATCATGGTTTTTTTGAAGGCCCTGGCAAACTATCTCATCCTATTGATCATATTGATCATATCAGACAATGCTTATGTATTGTTTTGGAGGACAACAAACCTGAGTTTTATTTCAGCAGCATTATTAGCATGCTGCATATAAAATTGGTAAATAAAATACTTTTTGAAGTAAATTGCTACAAGCAGTTCCTGCTCATCAAGCTAGTGCTTTATGAATGATAGAAATATACAGGATATGTGCTGTCCTCTACTGACTTACAATATTTCCATCAAGTTGTGGCAACACATTGGTAATTATGAGTTTTTCACCTTTGACCCTTTGAGACTGCTGTAGTTGATCAGTGTTGACGCTGCAGAGTAGCAGATTGCGTTAGCAATGTAAAGTTGGTGTTTCCACAGAGCAAATGTAACATTATGCTCGTTAAGTTTAAGCACATGTTTTATGTTCAGCATGTGAAGTAAAATGGATCATTTGTTACCACGATTGTGATACTATGAGTTTATGACAATTCCCATTTCTATTAGCACTGAGCAAATGGACTGAGTGCTATTATGATACTTCAGTAAGATCCCCCACCCACCACCTACTGGTTATGAGGCTACTAACAAGTCATGTTACTGTCAGGCAGCTGCATTTTCAAATGTTAGCCAACAACCTTACCTTTTGTCCACTTTTCCATGCATACTGCATATATTGTATGTTGTCAAATCCAAAATGTTTCCACATTTTCTAGATGGTTTGGTGTCAGAGTTATCTGTTGTGTTTATTACTGAGGAAGACAGCAATAGTTTTACTGAGAGTACAACAGGGCAAGCAATAGACAAAAGTAACAATGCATTTTATAAACGCCCCCCACTGGATCACAATACGCAGCCTGTTGTGCTTATAGACTGTGAATTTTAAATGTGAACACATCATTGCAGTCTGAATATCTACATTTTTAAAAACGGCAGTTCAAGTTTTGATGTCAATAAAAAGTTAGAACTCTTGGGTTTACCACTTTTTGATGTAGACGTGTTGTCGACCCAGTTAAGCACACATACATACAGAGGTAGACCCAACACATGCTGTGTATTTTCAATATTTTTCCACAAGCATGTTCATCTACGCAGTCTAGAAGCCTCTCTCACCAAAAGTCGAATGGCCTTCTTAATTAATTGGACTCAAACACTATAATTGGTTAGATGTCACTGCCATGTGAGGCTAGCAGACCCTAAAGACATTCCCAGTAGTGACAATGAATTATCCATTAAGGGTACATCAGTGCTGCTCACTCTACAACCCTCAGTTACTGCTGAGTCTAATGGCCATTTGGCTGCAGTGGAGGACGGACTCGGACAACTGCTGCTGCCGATGACAGTTTAATCAAATGCTGAATAAAGCTCGGGTGGGGGGGGGTTCTTTTCTCTGCGTGAAAATGTGTTCATGTCATAATGAAGTGTAGTGTATGTGTATTGTAAGTTTCATGGTTAAGAATGTGTACGTCCGTTTATTACACGCTAGACATGAAGTGTTGAGGTCTTGCTGACCTAGAGTTGCAGTTCTTATTTATTCCTCTCATTAGTAAACTTCATGGGAGGAAAAAATGTCATTAATCTGTTGAATCCCATTGTTCCCATCCTATTCCCAAGAGACATCTCTGCAGAGTTGTATTCTTCTGGTTATGTGTAAGCATAATAACAGTATAGCTAAAGGAACCTGTTAGAAGGTGCAGAGCTCTAATAGGAGAACAAGCTGCTGAAATACTACCTTGCTAAGTAGTAGTAGTATTACTTATTTGTCTTCATCTTATTGCCCCATGCCAACAACTGCTGTTAAGTGTGGCAAGCTCTCCTTTTTGTGTAGGTTATGGAGGACAAGTGTGTGTGTGTGCATCAACATGTGCATATTTGTGTGCGTTGTGTTAAGAATTACAAATTATGAGTCACTATGGGTGTTGACATGTTGTGATATGGTTGATTTATTGGCTGTAGCTTTGATGAATGCTTAAAGGCACAAAGTCGTTAAGATGGTGCAAGTGTGATAGGAAAAAAGGACAGAAAACAGTGACAACGTTATTATAGATAGATGGCCTGTTTCCAACCTTCCTTTGACTTCTGATGACTTACATGGCGCTCTCACAGCTTGGGACCCCGGACACCATGAATCTGTCCATGAATCTGTCTCTATTCAAGGGTTTTTATACCCAAATATGCTTGTGTTTCTAAGAGGGATGGGCTTTTTAATTAATACCAAAAGTGAGTATTCTCACAGAAAACATGCATGAACTGAGTCTGAAATGAACAACCAAGTGAAAAGGTGAACTGCAAAGGCTGAGATTAGCGGACATCCACAAATATTAAGATGTAGCAATCATTCTGTTCAATGCTTCTCAGATGAGCCTTCCCCACTTTCCTCATACATGGGATCTCCAACCATTGTTGTTGAGAACCAGAACATCTCTGCCTTGGTAACATTACAAGGGTGCTTGCTAACACTGCAAATTAGGTGTTGATCAGGTGCCTTTTTATATGTTGTGTGCGTTAATTTCATTAACTTTTTAAAAATATTTCCAACAGTAACTTCTATGCCTGGTCGCCATTCTGTCTTTATATTTAGATGAGTGATGTTTGACTGAAAGAGTTGAAAATCCTTAGTTTATAACTGTACAAGTAATGCAGTGGTATCCAAATTGCATTGCATATGCTCATTGAAGAGAAATTGGCAAACTCAGGTTCTGCACAAATGTTGACTGACTTGATTGACACTCGCCACAGTGGATACTGGACCTCTCAGTCAGGTAGACCCACTTCGTTCCTTATTGTGTTCCCTGTAGTAGACGTGTACATATACTTATGCTCTTTGAGTATTTTTCAGAAACTCTATTTGGCAAAGCATCAAGGAGCACTCCAGCTTTTATCTGCCTCTGTCAGTCTGATGCATTTGACATGGACATGTTTGCTGATGGAAAGAAAGTTGGAAGTAAACTCAGGAAATAATTACTTGCCTGTATCCACTTTCTCAGTGAAATGAAGTGTGGGTTTATGTACTTTTTTTATTTGTCTGCAGGTGCTTTGACCTAGATCTTGCCCGTCTTACTGGTGGTTGCTTGTAATGTTAATGACACAGAAATGTTCCTGTTTGCTCTTCTCTGGACAAGCATGTCAGCTACTGTAATTGCTTAAAATGCAAATGTTGATAAGTTTATGTAAACAAGTCAGGTGTCTCACCAGTGTATCCAATTAAAGTGATATGCTCTACCATGAGCTATTTTTGGTGGTATAGTGGTGCCTGGAGAAGTAGCTATGCTCTTAATTTATGCCCCAAATGTTTTTTTTATACTGCCTGTCCAGCAGGATAAACGCCTGTGTTATAAACCGTGACATTTAAGACTTCACTTGAATATTTGGCTCACTCAGAAATGGGCCAGTATTATTTGCACATTGTTATTTAACCTCTGGTGCTTGACTTCGGGGAGTTGCAATCAATACTGGCCCGCAGATCACTATACATTTCTGCATTTTGAGTTCCTTATTCCTTACTCTATTCACTCTAGAAATTGGATAGCTATGTCATGCCTTCACCATCCTAGGAAAATAATGAATTTTGCAGATGTGTGATGCACAATAAAAGGGATTTAGTAGTGGGTATACCCAACGTTGACTGAAAAATAAGTTGGAATACTCATGGATATATACTGTAAAGAGAACGTATACAGCATTGGAAAGCTTCTTATGAAAGCTGCTCAGTGACGCATGAAGCCAAAAAAGTTAGTGTTCTGTGCATAAAACTAATCACGCAGTTCTTCTATCTAGACTATGCAGAGGTTAATGGACCAAATTCTGATTTGGTCATTTTGTAGTGGTTGTGACACTCAAAAAAATGTATCCAGTGTTTCACAGCCGCATCTTTCACAATGTAATATTTTGCTTTATACCTGCACATTACACATTGGTAGTAAAATGTTCTCTCCTCCCTTCAAACTGAAAGATAAATAAGCATGTTTTAGTTCATGGACAACTAAATACATATCTCTTTTCTCTGTATCATGGCTCATTTTTCATTTCCTTACAAAGGTAGTATTTTTCTTACAGAAAGATAATCACACAGAGCATTGTGTCATAGATTTAGGACTTGGGTGTTAGCATCTTTCCCTCCTATTTCTAGTCTCAGCCTCCCCTGCTCCTTCTCCCTCATGCCCCTACTCTCACCTCTGCCCGCCTGTTCCCTCCCTGCTCACTGCTTACGCTGCCCTCTCCCAAAGGGTAATGAGTTTAATTAAAACACTTAAACTCCACAGGTCACGACAGAGAGGAGACTGAGAGATGGCTGAGATAAAATGCTTACGCAAATTCCTCTCTCTACTTCTCTCTCACACACATCTTTGCTTTTCTGTGGGGTTAAACTACTCAGCCTCTTGTCTGACTCATAACCACGAGGTTAATCACAGCATCAGGAGACGTGTCAGTCCTTTGTCAGTCTGTCACAGAGTCACTGAACTCCCAGGAGCTCTTAATGGCTGACTCTGGACTCTGGTACTGAAGAATTTGCCCCCAGTCCTTCTGTCTGCCCTGTCATGATGGTACCTAAAATGTTGTAATAGTTTGTTGAAGGAGTGTTGATTCTGCTTACCTAACCCTTTGGTTTCACGCTTGTGTGATTTCTGAATTTACCTTTTTTTTCCCTTTGCAGGAGAAAATATGATTATTATAATTACATTTATTTAATTTCTGCTCATTTGTCACAGTGTTTTCGGTCATTTCTGGGCAAACTGTAAATGTAAATGTGCCAGCATTTAAGGACTCCAGTTGAATGAAGCATGCTAAGCAATATGCCATCACTGTAACTGTTTTGAGCAGGGGATTTCATATTTTTAACATTAACTGTCCAAGCTGTAATTTCAGCAAACTGTAACCTTCAGTGTTTTCTACTGATGTGAAATGTAAAAGAAAGCAATGGGAGTAGTAGCGGGCTCAAGAAAGCAAAAGAATCTGTGGCACTTTGTCCTTTGCTTTTATATTGTAAAGAACTTTGCAGCCTTGCAAGACCTTAGAGTTTATAGAGAACAATATATAAAAAGTATTTATAACAAAACTAAACATTTTTCAATTCAGAAAGAGGACCAAACATCTTTTTGAATGGTCCATCTAATGTTGGAACTCATTAACATTGTTCTGGAGGCTTCTAACTAAAGACACTTTGATGGATTTTCGTGTCATTTTCACCCATTACTCTGTGTGTATACACTGTTGTATGTATTCACAGATCTCATTTCTGGGCTTATTGAGACCTTTTTAAGATGATGAGCTCCAAATTGACAAAATGAATCTAAATAGAACATAGCAGTTGGTACTTGAAGTTTCTCATTCATTTCACCCCTTCACTTTATCAGCTTGTCCACAGGAATCTCGGCCACTACAAACCTCTTGCCTACTGTTAATCTACTTATGTCACATTGTGCATGGTGGAAAGATGTACCAAACTTTGGTAATTGTCACATTTTCCATGTGTTTTTCTGTACCGTGAGGCTCACCACTGGAACACACCATTTGACAAGATCCCCGCTCTGTTTTTGTCTACTGCAAGCTCCATGTCTAACAGTGTAAAGATGTTTGGCTAAAGAGTGTCCCTTCTTGACGGTATACAACACGTGTCACAATACAAATACATGCACGCATATGCCCCCTGCCTTTTGTACAAGAAGTGATAAAAGCCCAAACAGGCACATGCAAATGTACCGACATGACGTGCTTGTTAGCAGGTACATATCCAATCTCTATGCATATTCATTCAGCATCAACACACACACAGACACACTCACACACACAGACAGACACATTCACTGTCACGTGAATCGGCATGTGAGTTCAGAGACACGGGAAGAGAAATGCAAATGCTCCTCTCTTCAAGTCAGTGACGTGTCATCCGTGGGGAGATGAATATGTGTGTGTGTGAGAGCGAAAGGGAGCGATTTAGAGAGGGAGATGGTGCTGATTCACTATGTATTCACTGTCTCCCCATGCCCTGATGCACTTCTCTGTGAAAGAACATGCTTGTCAGGCTGCGAAAATAGATGACACAGTCTCAGGAGGATGTGGCGTCGCCAGCAAGCTCTTCTTTGTTTACTCATGTTTCTCATTTCTCCCTCCCCTCTATCTTGTCTTTTCCAGCGTATCGTGCCTCTACCTCGGTTGTCCGTGGAAAAGAACGCCAGCTACGCCGCATATTCTCCTTTTTGTCAGTCCCCCTCTTTCCCCTCCTCATCTCTCCAAGTCCCATGCTGCGTTTCCTGCATAGTCAGGTTGCAAGTCGTGTGAGAGCTGGATTTGTGGGAGCACATGCGCGCTGGCGAGACACCGTGACTGACCTGATTGCTCAGAGGGAGAGACGGAGATAAAGGCCGACACGATGCGAGAACTTTCAGAGTTGCATTCGCGTTTCCCACATTGTTCTGCTCGAAATACATTCTGTTTATATCATACACTATTTATATATCAGGGTTTGGCTGGTTTGACATTGTGAAGGAAGGACATTAAATTACACAACTACAAATATTTCTAGGAAAAGACAAAGACAGGAAGTAAGTGATGTAACAGCACTTCACCACTCATTAGACCTGTCAATAAAAGGAACTGCAAAGAAAGTGCCTTTTCATCGATTATGTCTCTCAGCACCAGAACACCTATCATTATTATGGCTATTCATCACTGCTAATTCATCAAATGGACCTGTAAACCATCATCGTGCTGATATCATAATTAAACTTCAGGAGGATGATCAATGGTTCATTTATAAAGCTCATCCCAAAACCGACTTTGCAAAGTACTTCACCATTCAGGATGAATGGGATATGACAAGATCATTAAAAGGGAAATAATGGCTCAAATGTAAACACAAAGAATGATAAAATTCATTGCTCAAAAGTTTCTAAATGTGCCTTTGATTGACTAGTCAATTCAGCTTCTGGGAATAGATAAAATATATTGCAGTCCAGACATTAAGCTGTTAAGTTTTAATATAGCTGCTATATCAGTTGTACTCCAAAAGTAACTTTAATTGTTTTCATTCCGCACAATAACACCACCGATTTTTCTCCTGCCACCACTGTTCATCACCTCTCTTCATTTCGATGCTTCTCTATTAGACCAATTTCCAGTCTCTTGTGCAGTCCCACATCCATAATTTACCACTAATAATTTCTGTGGCTCCCTCTGCTCCATTTGTCCCTGAGCTAGCCTTTGCCTTTTCTTATTGCAAAGAAGAGACAGTCCAATCGTAGATATATCCTTTTTTTTTTCATACTGAGCCACTAGCAAAAATCAGATGAAGGTGGTGGCATTCAGGCCAAACTCATCAGGGTTATACTGTATGTGAGTCCAGAGGCGGCACTGTCTCAAGGCACTTACCTTCCATTACCCTGCCATTTTCTCTCTAAATCTGTCTTTTTTTTTTTTTAATCCACATCGCCTTCTTGCTCTCTCTTCCTCACTTCTTAAAGCCCTCTTCTCTGTATTTCTTTTCTCTATTTCTGTCTCTTCCTGTTATTGACTTCAGGAGATGTCTGTCAGTATGTGCTTACACTTTAATACATGCGGACACAAAGTGTTTGTATGTGTGAATGTATGAAGCTATAAATTCAATGTGATGGTTGCATGTGCATTGTGTGTACATTCATGTCAAACTCAATCCTATCTAAAGTTACTAAAGGTCCTATAGATACATTATGAATGTATCTATAGGAGTGTTTCTTTTCGCTTGCAGTGACATTTCCAGTCAGTGCTCACTCTACCAGAAAACTACAGTGAGGTAGAATAAGGATGACTGCAGACTGAGCTTGCATGGACGTGATGTCAGTTCAGGCATTCTAAACTCCACACCTGCTTGTGTCAACTCTTTCCATTGATTTTGCAGTTTCAATAGGATACACAGATGCAACCTTTTCTCTCCTGATTCCAATACCTCAACTGTGTATACCTGCTATAACACTGAGAAACCGATCTAATATGAGTCCCTGCTTTTATCTCTCATTTAGAACTCCATGAGACTGCATTAATGTAACAGCGACTCAATTTGTTATTTTAAAATGACTGCAGTTCCTTGAACGGCCAGTTGAGAACGTGGGTGATGTGTCATGGATACAACGTCCATATTTATACCATCTATGAATGATTCCTGATCTGCTCAATATAGCTAGGACTGATGTGATAGTGATACATTGAATCAGAATGTCTGTACCTAAATAGTTTGGTCTGCATGTATTCTTTTTGCATACTAACTCTGTTGTGTTGTGGAGCAGGACGCATTAATTCATTGATAAGACATTAATTCATTTTACTGAGTCTGTTGACCATAAACTTGACCTTGCAATATAATGCAGTCACAATCTGTGTTCATGTCCATTATACAGCTGTACACATGGGACAAGCTGGTCTTGTTAAATACTGCTGCTTGTTCAGTGAACCTACGCATCAAAATATCACTCCATAGGTACGCTTATTTCTGGATGAGTAGTAGTAGTAGTGATAGTAATAGTTGACGGATAAACAAAAACACAGACCGCTGTTCCTATCAGGTGCAAAACCAAAAGTAAAAGATTCCTTTTAAGTGAATTTGTTTGTCGTACTGAAGTTACATGAGATACATAAACCTAAACTTACTAAAAAACAATGATCACTCACATACACATAATATACGTTCACTCTACATCCTTCAGCACGTTCTGAAAAGGTTTGATCATCCACCTTTTATATGTGCGCTGTGTGCTGTGTGTGTTTGTGTGTGTTGCTCCCTAGACCAGGGGTTTGTTAGTTCAGTCAGCCTACCTGCTCACCCGTGGTACCGTACATCTCAGCTCCTTAATCTGATTTGACTGTATTTCTCCAGCCTCCGTCTCTGCCATCAGCCCTCAGTGTGATTCTGTTGTCTGGCATAAAGTAATGAAAACACATAAAGCTCTCATTACCTACCAGTGGCTGTGGGGCTGAGTGGTAGTAGACCTGTACACTGACAGACACAAAAAGAGAGAAGACAAACAGACTGTACACATACTGTACAGTCGTGCACACACATACACACAATCACGGATACATGCGTGTTAGCCCGAGGCGTGCAGCAGTTTAAATTACTGAGCTGTCATCCGGCTTTGATTGATGGTTCCTCCGCTCTTGGCTGCTCTATGATAAGCTCTTATTGGCTGTGTAATTTTTCTGTGGCTGTGTCTGGATGGGTGGGCAAAAGGGTTTGGTTTAGCACTTAGCAGTTTGACATTCATATAGATTACAGCTGTTGTACACTTGCAGTGATGTGTAATTTTCAGAATATTTTGTATTTCTAACTTTCTAGCCTGCACAAGAAATATGTAATGTGACGTTATATATAACTTCAGGTTACATCAAATGGTAAAGGGTTGGTAATTTGAATTAAATGTTTCAATCAAATTAACAGCAATGCAGTTTTCTTCCTGTATAATCCTCATGCAGCCTACTTGAAAACAATTTTCTTTGTCCAGTACATTCAAACTGTGGGGAGCCTGGTGAAGACAGTTTGACTAGCTGCTGTCTTTTCAGCGCCTCAGGAGCTGCTGCTGACAGATGGACAGCTGGTTCTGACGCCAGAGAAGGCCGAATGGAGGTCAGAGTCGGTGTGGAAGGAACAAACTACAAGTTTCACAAGGGCTTCTGTGTGGTTTACATCTGACATAACTGAAATAATAATCAAATGCTGTCAAATATATAACTAAATACATTAATAAATAATACTGCAAGTTAAATATTTAACTGAAACCGATTTAAAATTAAAATGTAAAAATGACAAAAAGCTTTTAATGTCTTTTCCTCTACCACCAATGTGCTGATCAAACAAGTTAACATGTTCCTCTAAATATTTCATCAGACTTTGTTAGTAGCTAGCTCAAAACAATATGATAGCTAAACAATTCGACCACCATCGCTTTCTGAAAAAACTACACCAACCACTGCAGGGAATGTTAAGCATCCAAATACTTGGTGTAATAAGTTATTGCATTTATAGTTTATTGCATGCCTACATATCTCTCTATTTAAATTTTTCTATTTTTTTCTCAGACACACATTTAACAGAGGCACCTGGGACCTGGCCAGCAGAGCTACAGTGTTTTACTTCTGGCCATTGTGTAGCACTATTGGAACAGTTTGAGGTTAATTAACTTTAGTAATGGTGCTTTTACAACAGTCATTGTGCACAATGGAACATTTTCAGTTTCTTTCTCATGAATTTAAACCATCTTTCCTTTTACATGCCTGCTTTTTGTTAGTGTCTTCCATTTAATCTTTAGTTTTGTATTAGGTCTACTGGAAACTCCAATTATGACATTGATGTTGGCCTGTTGGAAATTATTAAACATGCAGACAGCCTTACAGACAGACACACACACATACACACCTTATTCACTCAGATTCATCCATTCTTCTGACGAACGACATCTCTGTGTGGCCTTACTCAGTAATGTCACTAATATGATTCTGTAAAGGGTCCACAGAGGGAGCAGATAAAGGGTGTGGTTAAACTTCAATCACTCAGGGAAGAAGGCAGAGGACTTCAGGAGGAGAAATTGAATTTACTGGAAAGAGATATAACAAAAAGAAAGTAACAAGAGTGGGAGAGTAGAAAGGAACAAATGGAGAGAAAATAAAATAAGTACTAGTAAAAATAAGAGATTGTATAGCCTACCAACTCAAGTGGAGGCTCATGAGCCACAAGCAACCCCTAAAGTGGCCCAGCAAACATAAGTAAAATCTATGACAACATAAATTTAAAATTTTGCCATTACCAAAAACTAAAACTTTTGAACAGGTTGATTAAAAATGCCTGGTTTGGCCTGATTGAATCTGTAAATGAAAAGCCCTGCTCTATAGATACTTTACTATGTGATCATGAAATGGATTAAGCAATTGTGAGCCTCTTGAGTGATGGTGGGATTGAAGGGTATTAGTAAACAAGACAACCCAATGAAATATATCAAGGGATAGCAGTCTGTCTGATTGTTGGTTGGTCCAGAACTTTGTCCAGACTGAAATATCTAAAAAAAACAATATAAAAAAAAAGAACTGTCAATTTTGGGACATTCATGGTTACCAGAGTATGAATCCTCCTGACTTTGATGATCCTCCCCTTTTTTAATTCTTTGAGCGCCACCAACAGGTTAATATTTTTATTTTTATAGTGAAATATCTCAACACATATCGAATGAAATGTTCTGAAATTTTTGGTACATATATACATTTTCCTCAGCGGATGAACCTTAACTCTCAATCATCTAACAGATTACACAAAAATTCATTCGATCAATCTGTAGTTGGTTCGCATATATCAGCAGTATTACAAATAAATGAGGTAATGCTAGTATGCTAACATGCTGATCTAAGATTGTCTAACATTATACTTGATAAACATATGCATGTTAGCAAACTGATATTACCATTTTGCTCAAAACACCATCTTAGTATCTCACTAGGCAAAAAAACAAAACAGTTTTTGGCTTGAGATGAAACTTTCCTAACATGCCAAACAGAGACACAACTTTAACAGTGTTTGTGATACTGAAATTTACCACAGTATGTTGTATTTTGATATAGACAGCATTTCTTAAGATAAATCATTAGGGAATGTTCTGGCAAGTCAGATAGGACATCTCATTGTAAACGAATAGCCTTGAAGATGGACACCTACTGTATGCATCTTTAACTCCCCATGGAGATGTTCATTTCGCTTATTTCTGCTCTTTAGACTTTTCATCTCAGACTTTCCTGACCATTAGTTCTAATCAGCATCTCCCCTTGGTATCACCCATCACCAAATCCTCCTTTAACTTACATCTGACTGTATACCAGCTGCCTTCAATCAGCTACAATTACTTTACCTGCGCCCCATGTGGTGTGAAAAACTAGAGGAAAGTAAATGTCATTTTTTTCTCTTCAGTCTCTGAAATATGCTTCTTCTGGCTTTTTCTCTCTGTCTTTACACGTGACCCTCATCCCTCTCCATCCTACTTGTCTTTGAAATGTTGTCCACCACCAGATGCTCCTTGCCACCTGTGCTGACCTGGGGACTTGGAGATCTGCCAATGGTTTGCCCTCTGAGTTACCACTTTGTTTCACAGTACACACTCTCTCAATTGTATGTTCCGATGACCACATTGCACAGCATCTCCTGCTGCTGCCAAGGGTGTGATGCTCTACGTTTTCTCTCTTCTGACACCGAGATTGAAGCTCTCGTCCTTTGAATATCTGCTGGAGATCTGCCCAACATTGCAACTTCAATCTAGACAAGACTGAACTGTTTTTTTTTCTTGAGTAAAATTCTGCTCTAAAGACCTTTCTATCACTCAGACAAGACTCTTGCCCAGTCTGTGAAAAAAGACAGCACAACAACAGACTGTCAAGTGAAGGTTAAACTATAGTTACAAGATGAACAGTCTCCATTTCACCTTCTGAAACAGTCTGATACTTTTTCAAATTGTCCGCTTATTAGAAAATGGGTAGTTATTGTGGAATGCTCTCACCCAGCATGTAACTTTTTGTAGGCGAAGATTAATTAATTCTAATGGGACAAATTTCAACTTTGATGAATCCACCACCAATGACAGCATTGGAATGGTTTATGGACAGATAAGACAAGAGTTGATAGTACAATGTGTCTTTTGAATAATCTGTGTAAACCTCTTGTCTCGTTAGCGACCAAGCAAAGCTAACGAGACAACCCGGTTAATGAGTTAATGTTTGGCTCGAAAACTACAGCAGTTCACTATCTAGTCCTGCTAGTCGTCACTATCACTAAGCTCCCAGCCCTACCTACTGTATGTCACATAGACAAGTGAATGTCACTCAGAAGTGTGACTGCTCCTTAAAACTATAATCTAGTCTAGTTTACAATTGTGGAGAAAAATATCAAATCTACACATTGCAGAACCTGGAATCAGTGAGTGCTGTGCCTGTTGAACAGTTGAAAGGATTCATAAATCATTTTCTGTTAAAGTAATTGATTGACTAATCTTTTCAAAATTAATCTCAGTGGTAACCAATATAAATGTACATTGAAAGGAGGCAGTGGTGTATACTGGTTTATCTCGCATTAAAAATGGTAAGCACAGCTAAGTCTCTAAATGAATAAACATACTATTACATATACAGTATGTATATTTATATATGTACATACATATATGTGCCTGAACTGCATGTGTAATTGTGTTTGCCCCCCTGAGTATTTATGGCATTTATTGGTACGTGTGAGTGAACAAGATCTTACAACTCCTATATCAAACTGTCATGGCTAAACAGCAGAGAAACACCCCTTCTCTTTCTGCTCAGTCTCTTTCCCTCACTTATTCCCATATGGATGACACACATGGTCCAACAGCTGATGTACTATACAGCATTATGTAGTTTGCCGTTCACTATGCGCTTCAGGTTGTAGACTGAGGCAATAAACGTGCCACTTGGGGGAAAAAAAAAGAAAATGTGAGGAGAAAATGCACTTTCACTGTTGAACAGGAAGTTAAATATGTGTGGGGTAACACTGTAATGCTGGGAAAACATTGCTGTATTTGTGTGTGTGTGTGTGTGTGTGTGTGTGTGCGTGCGTGTATAAAGAGAGATTATGGAGTTGTCACTACTGTATCAACATGTTTGGCTAAGACCTTTATTAACTCCTAAATTTCTAGACGTAGACTCTCAACTCCTACAAGTAGAAACAAATTAAGAGCTTATCTTCGAATCACTTTAAAGTGAGATCCTCTAATTGAAAATACTTTTTTGGAAGATATGGGGAAGATACCATCAGCTGTTTGATCTATCCACTGATTCTACAGTAGAGATGAAGAATACCAATGCACCATATTTATTACAGCCACACAGTTACCATGAATGAAAAACAACTGGCTTTTATATCTACACAGTATTCTCTTTTGTAATTGTAAGAATGACTAAAACCGGGCTAAATTTACACTTTCAATTCATTATGAAATTCCCATTTTAACAGACTAAATGAGATGTGTAGCAGCTGGTTCATTAAATTATTAGAGATAATCTACCAGACATCAAGCTTTTTACAAGTGTTTGACTTGTAAAATGCTTGATATCTGGTTTACTGTCCACAAAGTTCTCCAGCATCTGAGTAATTGTTGATTATGAGGTTGTTTAAGTTAATTTACTGTTGCACTACATCATTTTCAAGATGTGAGATTCGTTATCAAAACCAGATGGTCATAAAAATCTACGATTTTTGTATAATGGTAATACAATTTGACTTTGTCATGCCCATGTATTAGGCAGGAGTGGTAGTTAAAGGTCCATTGTGTCAGATCTGGGCAGTTCTATTTACAAATAATGGCAGAAATATTAGTGTATAATGACCTGAAAATAAGAATCTGCATGTTTTTGTTATCTTAGAATAAGACCTTTATTACAGGCAATGCAGGTCTTCTTCTGTGGAGTTTGCCATGTTGAACCGCCTTGTTTCTATAGTAGCCCAGAACAGACAAACTAAAAAGTTTCATAGCCACTGTAGTTTCTCCTTGTAGAAAATAAGGAGGAGAGGGTGAGGTGACAGGGTTAAATCCGACACACTAGTCCTTTTTAAAACAAGTCGTCTTCTATTGTAAGTACCTCTCAGAGGGGCACATATACTGTAACTGCTTTAAGATGTTATGCCGACAGGAAATCATTTGTCAGCACCTTCCAAAATAAGTTTCAAAATAAATGAAAATAATTTTTTTGTTGATGGTTAAGCTATTGTTAGGTTTGTCTAGGTTTAGGCATAAAAAGCAATTGTTTATGGAAGGACTATGATTTGTACCACTTGATTAAGGTTAGGGGACTATTGTTGTCATGGTTAAAACAATTGGTTAAAGTTGGGGAACTATTGGGGTCATGATTACAACAAACCCAACCAAGCAAACAGTGATTTACCATGTTCCTTCAACATGAACATACATTATGTTGTTGTTTCTTGGGAGGACAGCCTCTGCAATTCACTTACTAATGACACATCCAGAGCTAGAGCTGCCAGTAAAGCCTGTTGAAGCTGCAGGTGGTTCAGGAATTTTTCAGCAGCGGGCACAAACTTCTAAGTTGAACGCATTGTTACTCAAAAAGCCCTCAGTGTTTCATGTAAAACTTGTGAGAATTTAAATCTCCACCAACTGTCAGCGCTTCTCTCTGATCATGCTCCCTTCCTTTTGGATGGTCCTCAGGGTCTTTCATAATCCTCCTGTGAAACTATCTATCGCTGCTTTCCTCTTTCCCTCTTTCCTTCCCTCTGTCTTTCTATTTTGTTCTGTACTTCTACCCCCCGCTTGTTTTTCTCTCTTTTGATCAGTGGGACTCTGTTTTACTGGAACTTCAAGCAAAATGATTTAACCTTTTTGAATACTTTTATATAATGCACTTTTTTTTTCTTTCGTGTCTTTCCTTGGTTCAGTTTCTCTGGCTCTTCAATACTCCCTCCCTTTGCTCTTCCCCTAAGGCTGTGATTTAAACCACCAGTCAAATTATTTGTCCTTTCTTTACCTCTGCCTCCATCTCTCTTGTCCTTTCAGTACTTTATCTCCCTCCTATTTCTATTCTTTCTTTGGTCGATTTGCTTCTCTCTGTCGCTGTCTCTCACTCTTTTCAACTTTTCGTCTGCTGCATTTCCCTTCAGGTCTCTTTTTTTGTCCTCCAGCTAAAATATACTTTCCTTTTTATTCATTTTTTTTCTGGCTGTCATCTCTCTCTCCTCCCTAGTTTCACTCCTTTCTTCTGAAGCATTTCTATCTCTTTACTTTTTCTAGTCATCTTTCTCTTTACCTAAAATTTTGTGTTCTACAGTAAGTGCATTTCTGTGCGTGTGTGTACGCAGCGGGCATCTTACACTGCCAAGCCCCTGTCTCCTTGACAAGAAATCCATTATCTTCATGATGTTCCCAGACTTGGAGGAAATTGAGTTACGCAACCCTATTGACTTTCTAGGATTTGGAGTGATTTTACCCTGGACTTACTTAAGTCTTTTTTTGGTGGGAAAATGTAACTGATGCAGAAAAAGAAATGAAAAAACGTTTGCTGGTAAAGCAACAATGTTTGTTTTTATTCAACAAGAAGACACCAGTAACCACTTACTTATTCCCATAGTTATTAAATTATGTTCAGGGCGGTAAGCATACATGAGCAAGCATTTAATTTAATCCTCAAATTGTGTGTCCTGAAATTTCTCCAAATGTTGGAAAGACATCAAACTTAGCCAAGAAATGGAAGAGGGTAGATCTGAGGAAGTTTGTACCTGCAGGCTGAAAGTCAGGCAAAATGTGTCTCTCTTAGTAAGACCAACAGACTCCTCAGGCACACCCAAACGTGCAATTAAAGTACAGCGCTTCAGGGTGATCTTAACAAGAGTTGTCAAAAAAGAAGTTAACTTTGGACAGAAATATAAAACATGAGTTCAAAAAAAAAAAATCTCTGTTCTGTTTGCAGACCATAGTCTGCGGATTAAGCAGCTGGGACACTGTCTCTTCTATGTGTAGCCATTGGTAAGAAAATTATAATTGAACATTTTATTCGATACTTTGTGCAGAACAAATGCAATTCAAATGACCTCTGTTATATCAGTGTTGGGGCAGCCCACTTTTAAACCCTCTGCAGAAATTCGGTGATGTATGTAAAAGATTGCATTTTTTAACTGCAGGATCCAGCAAAGCTTGTTGAAAATATAGTCATCAAATTTTCTATGCTGCTTAAACAATAAACAAGCTAGCCAGTGATGCTGGTAAAAGTAACAGAGCAGTTCAATATCCAGACAAAATGTAAATTTTCAGTGTGTTCGGTTTAATTTTGGCACATACTGAATAATCCAAACTATTGGCTTGAAGCTAAGAAGAAAAATGTAGAAATTCATGATTGTTAATGCCCAAAAGGTTAATGTTGCAAAATGATTAAAATCAGCCAATGTTTTCGTCACATAGTCAGGCTTAATTTACTGACAAATTAATCTGAAAAACAGTAATTACATTCACAATCAAACCTCACAGGGTGCATCCGACGACCGGTGCTGTCAGCTCACAGGAACAGGATATGCATAATGCAGATCCTGACAAGTCATTCACGATGCATGACTTGTGAATGAACCATGATGACATGAACAGTGATGATTAAAATTATGGACTATTGTTAAGCTTGGCTAGATGTAGCGAATAATTTCTCCTGCCACAACAAGTAGCACCCGGCCTCCTGCTGATGTTGTCTAATTGGTGGTGTGCTGAGTCTGTCCTCATATCTGTTAACAAAGATGGATTTGACAACTTGCAAACCTGAAAGTAACAAATTGTTTGCAAGCTAACAAGCTCCTCTCCGTGTTTCCCCGCTTGATCCATGACTCACGAGTTTTCAGAGAGAACTTTGCTGAGAGCCGGGGTGAAAGAGATGAGAGGATAGACATCCATAGATGTAGTTTAAAAGGCCGGAAATGTCTGTACTTTATTCTGTCTGTTTCATCGCTGGATTTTTATCTCTTTATGATGCATGGCTGAGTGAAAATAGAATATCTCCAAAGTCTCAGGTGATTTCACCACTGCTACTCCATCACAGATGATTTTTCCAGCCGTCAAACTGATGATGTTTTTTTTATCATTGAATGGTTTCTATCATTATGTCTGTTTCTCTGTGGTAATGGACAAAGTAAAAGTAAAATGCACATGGAGCATTTCTCTATTTTTTTTTTTTTACCATCCCACTTTGACAGTTTGGGGCATCAAACTTCCCTTTTTTGCATTTCAGATATAAATATGCACATATATTCTGCATGGTGGAAGACATCTAGGGAGAATACTGTGACCAAGCCTTTTCCTTTGTCATTTTCAGTTATCTAAAACAGCATCTTGCCTCACTGGGCAGCTCAGTCAAATGTAGATGTGAGATATATGGTAGTATATTTGTTTTTTTGTTTTGTTTCTATGAACAAGACATATTTAATTTGTCAAAATTATTTCTTTTAATTCAACCTCCTACATTGTTCCCATCCATTAGCAAGCCCCCTGACAAAATCAAGTTGGTGAAAAGTTCTGTTTACAGATTTTAAGGCTCATAGCTGCAAGGTGCCTCTCCTTATAATAGCCTCCAGCTGTCTCATCAATAGCCCAATCATCTCTGCCAAACAGATCTGTCAATATTACTTGCCCATAGCCCGTAGTCTTTATGGCTTTGAGGCAGGGTTATAGAGGTGAGGAGAAAAAAAGTTCTCCATTTATACATAAACTGAATATCCGGTCATAGCCAGAACAGTAATTACGTTTTTTTTTTAAAAAGAATATGCTATGTCTGAGGTTAGGTTGAGGGGAAAGGCTACATCATCATAGACATGCTGGTTAGTCAATGCAAGTCGAGGAAGCTTGCTCAGGTTGTTAAGTCCATACACGTCCTAACAACTTGACAGCATCAAAACACCTATGTTTATATGTCATAACAGGGATTGATTAAGGTCTTTTTCAGATGGTTGATATGTACTGAAAAATCCCAAAGGCTGCAATTATAAATCTAGAAACAACTCAGGCATGTTCCTTTTTTGTGTCTCTGTCTTGAAATTGCCAGGTTGGAAAATATCTGTCAAGACAATTATCATTTTGTGTGAAGTGTCAATACAGACAATTCATGAAGCTTGGGTCAATTAGTGGTGAGACCTCGAGGGCTCTCTCTTTTTTCTTTTTTCTTTTTCTCCCTTTGGAAAACGTTTGAATCCTCTGTCTTCTTCTTCTGCTTCCCCTCACTTTCAAAAGGTAGCTAACTTTGGCAACTCTGATGAAAGAGTGATAAATGTGCTAATTTATGGCCTCTGCTCTCTTTGGATATTATGAAGGAACACATTTTCTGATGAAACCACTTTGAAACTGAAGTAATGTTCTCGTAAGAGCATTCACAATGAGAGCAACCATTGCCCCCAACCCCACCCACAAACTTTAGTTTAGATGTTGAATATAGTAATCAAAGGGCAAGGTAACTTTCTTGAGATGTGGATGGAGGGTGGGATGGATAGATGGATAGATGGATAGATGGAGAGATAAAGACAGAGAGGAAGAGAGAGAATTAAAACTCAGCATCTGACCTCAACTGTGTGCAAGGAAATCCACCTTTTCAGGTTCAAAGAGCTAATGAATATAAATGAAAGGCATCGACAAAAATGAATTGGCTGTAGATTAAAGATCAGACCCATCTGTAATTGTGATTATGCATGCATTCGCCCCATCGAACAGATGAAAGATATCAATCGATGGCAAGCATCAGCACTTTCTGGATTTTAAAGGCCAATAACCTGTCCTCTTTTCCTCTCTCTCCTGGCAGGCTTAGAAGCTCCCCTTGGTGTGTGTGTGTGTGTGTGTGTGTGTGTGTGTGTGTGTGTGTGTGTGTGTGTGTGTGTGTGTGTGTGTGTGTGTGTGTGTGTGTGTGTGTACGAACATACTTATGCAAAACATCAGGGCTAAAGCGTTTGTGGCCATCTTTGCTGTTCGCTTTTGACTATTGTACAGTGCCAGCCATGTTGTGTGGTTATATTAAACATCCTTGTGGAACAATTCCAGTTATCTTTTTATGCATTTAAAGTCTCCGTAAAATAATTAAAAACCTTTTCCATGTAATACTGTATATTTATACTTTATATTTATGCATACCAGGAGTCGTACATAAACGTTGACCGTTGTTGAATCTCAAATGCAGTGGGTTTAAGAATGAGAGCTAATTTGGTGTAAAAATTTGTACCTCTCTTCCTTTTTTCCCCCATTATTTTATCTTGCAGTGTTTTTAAACAACTTATTTTTCCTCTGCTTACTATCTTTCCATCACATTTTAGATCAGAACTAATCACGGATGTAGGCACATGCTACGTACACGAACGTGAGACAGATGAACAGAATATTACGGAAAATGCAAAACTTATTCCAATTTTCGTTCGAGTGATCTCACTGTTTATTTTCATTTACCACTTTGAAGTATTTAAATTGTATAGTATGTCTTTACAATCATTTACTTCTGTTAAAATATAAATATATATATATTTTATATATATATTCCAGAGTTGCCTCCACTTACCACTAGAGAGAGGTCACACACCAACTGAGTTGGATGTATCATAGTTTGTGATAGATAGTGATATACAGAAGTAAAAACTTGACAATCTTTTGATTATGGAAACAAAATACTTTTAATTAATTATGGTTTTAACTGTTCTAGTTGCAGCATTTCACACTATTCCATTGCTATGTACATTTTAAAGGACCAATATGATTTAGTGGCATCTAGCTGTGAGATTGCAGCAATTATTTTTAGGTAATTATACACTTTTGAACACATTGTAAATCTTACACACCGGACTTTTAAGTCAATAGTCATGGATTACAGATGAAACAAGCAAAAGATGATAGAGGACATATACTTAAATATTTATCCTGTTTTAAAATGTAAGAGAAAAAAAAAAGCAAAAGAAAAAAGACATTGACCTAATGAAAGTATATCAAAGATATTGAAAAGCATCTATCAAAGGTATTCTGGTTTGAAGACGCTGCACATAAATCTCTTGCTGAGCATGAGTCATACATGTAAATGTGTGTGTGTGTCTGCGTGAATATCGGCCTCTGTCAGTCTGCCAGCAGGACTTGCTGATCAGCAGGACCAGTGATGGGTTAAATACCCCATGTCTTGGTACTTTGATCTAACTGCTGACAGTCGGAGATGGTTGGGTGGTGTGGAGGATGTCAACTTTGGAGATGAAGGGAAAGAACAGGAAGGGGGAGGTAGATATGGAGGCTGATGAGAGGGAAAGCGGTGAGAAGAGACACGGTGCTTGAGGGAGGGAGAAAGTGCTGCAATGCAGATGGAGAGATGAGAGGGAGCAACACATAAGAGAGACATTAAAGCACCAGGAAATCATTGTAATGGTGTCTTTAATCCTGTTACACTAGGTAGGGTTTTCAGGTAAGACGACTGAAGATCTGTAATACCCCTAATCATACACCAGACAACAAAAGTGTTTGATGAATGAAAATTAGGCTTTTGCTAAGTTTAGATGCATACCATTGGTCAGAAAAAAAGGGCTAAATTTGGCCTGAGGATGGCAGGGCACTAGACAAAAGGTCATGTTACTTATGAAAACGGCCGTCATGCATATTCCATTTGGCTCAATCTTCATTGGTGTAAGCTAAAGTTATTTATTGCCAGGAATTATAATTAATAATACAACAGAAAGAGTTGAGGCACACTACAAGGAAAGCAAAGGGCAAGCTTTAAAAATCATCTTTTCAATCAAACTTAAGTTAAGGTAGTTCCTCAAATTGGATCCTGTGGATTGAAGGGCTGGTGCAGCTCTAATCGGGTTCCTCCATTTCTCCAGGAAGTGATGACGAAGACGGCCACGCTTCATCAGCTCGAAGCAACATGGTAAGCTTGCTGGCATGCTGTGTAAGCTTTAAGTTTTAGTTTTAGAGCCATCCTGTAGTGAAATCAAGTGTTTGACAGGTGGAAATTTGACATGGCCGAGCCACTAGCATACTTTAAGTCTTATCAGCTTAAATCATGAAGTGGAGAAGCAACAGAAAAGAGTGTCCCCACCTCTTGAGACTGAGAAGCCATATTAAACGTCTTTTCTCAAATTAAATTCTGCTGGCAGGTTCGGTCACTGACAGGAAATCATCTCTGTTCAGAGGAAGTGATCAATCAAAACCTGACAGTAAAATAAAAACACTGTCTTATGAATGGTAACGCACGAGTACGCTGTCTGGAAAATGTCTGTCACCGTCAACGTTAGGTACTCGACCTCTGTCACTTTGATATCCTTTGGAGCGGGATGGTAAACATGAGTGTGATGTGAATGTTACATAATTTCTGGGAATAGCAATTCATTTATGAAACACTTACCACTGTTTTTATTCTCTGATATCTAAAGTTCCATGTGTTGTCATGCGAGTTTCATCTTATTTTTTAATTTGAGATAAAGATTCTTATTTCTTTGAACAAACCTCTTTGGTACCTTGGGCTTATTAACCCCTTTTTAAAGTTCTATAACTTGTGACATTATTATTAAACACTGACATGTTTCCCTAGTTCCTGATAAGTTTTGAAATAACATTTCTGGATTGACATTTGGCAGTTTAGATAACTTTATATAATCTCAGTTTCATAGTATAATGTGTTTTCATGTTTATATTTCTCCTCTGCTTTGTTCTGGGACTTTTGCTTCTGGAAAAGTTTTCACAAAGGATCATTAAAGATTCATCTCATCTTCATAGAGGAAAAGTCAGACAGAGAACAATACAGAAAAAGACGCAGAGGAAAATAGGACAAGACAGAAAAGGGAAAGAAATGCAGAGACTGAGAAGCAGGCAGGCAGACAAATAGATAAAACAGCCCAACCGACCAATCTAAAAAACAGATGCTTTCTCCTCCATTCTCCACGTCCTATCTAGCTGTGTGCTCTCCAGGCCCAGTCTTCAAAGCCACAGCAGGAGGTGACACTCTCAGCCCTACTCCCTGGCTTCTGTATAAAACCTCCCCTGTCTATTTACCTTCTACAGGGATTACACTCAACACTCATCTTTCACATGCGGCTCGTTTGGGCAAATCCCTCCTGTGTCTGTCTGGCTCAATCACTGTGTGCTTGCATGTTTGTGTGTGTGTGTGAATGGGACTGAGTGAGAAGAGAACAATTGTGTTTGTCTGTGTATATTCGTCATGGTGGTTTCATTTCTACCTGTGAGGCCACTTTCATCCGCAAGTGTGTTATCTGGCATAGATAGCATTTTATTCCTGTTGGTGACTCTATACTCTGTGACTGTCTTGGCAGCCACATTAGAAAGAACAGGACAAGTAGACTGATCATTATGGAGATTGGGTCCATGGTGAATTGTAGGAGGGTTATTTTTCTTTAATAAATCTCTTGATTTGCCATTACTTAATTAGTTGGGTAAGTCGGTAGGAGTAAAATTTGACAAAACATTAAACTTTTTTTTCTGAATACTTGCTCTAAATTTCAGGTCAGAAAGATAAATCAGTTTCCTTTTAGTATAAAAATTAATTAAGCAGACCTGCTGAATTAACTGAGTGAACAACAATATCGTCATCACAGAATTCTGACTTGTGCATGCTTCCAGCAGAGCTGTGTGACAGATGCCGGGAGATTTTTGCAATCTACACTCTTGTGTAATGTACACTGTTATTTACTGTATCATCTTCTATTACACTCCCTTATCTACTTTTACATGACAGATACATCAACTTATTTGTAATTTACATTAAATAATGTTTCTGTAGAGTAAACAGGTCTGCCTGGCTGAGAAGAGAACCCTTTTATGAAAGCCAAAATGCTTGGCTTTGAAATACTGCTGTAAAAGCATATTTGCCTCAGGCAACTTACAACCGCATCGAGCAGTTTGATTGAAAATGTTTGATGCGCCTCATTTATATCACACTTGCTTAAATGTGGAAAGTTTTGCAATATCAACCTGTGTTTGTGTTTAAAAGTCACCCTTGCTTATCTAACTTACCTTGGTGCGAAACATGGCACCACTGGGACTAAAGACCAGCTGTGGTTAGCTGAATGCCAGGCTTTGTCAATGGCAAAATGGCAGCATTGTTTAGAGTGGAGATGCACTGTTTTCACAGTGAGGGGGTGGTTTCCACCACTACTATGTGCCTCCCCGAGGAAGAAGATGATTTATGTAGACTAGAGACAATACCTCTTTTGGCTCACACTTTTGTTGGTAAGGCAGGACGTCTTCAAATTATGAAAATCCACTGTTGAGACCATCAGTATTCAGTATCCAGTTCCACTGGCCCTCCTTGTTGTACCAACCATCTGCTGCAGGGTGCTTGAAATGCAGCAATGGCAGCAAAGCCAGTTTTCATCACTCCTAGGGTTAGGTTGACACGAACTGGAACTTTTTGGCAATGTCATGACGTAAGCTTTTAAAAGTTTGATTACTTTTGGTTGAAGGTTATAAGATCTCCTGGCCTCTCCCCAGTTACCAATGGGATATTTTGAGCATGTAGTGACCAACTCACCATTAAAGAGAATTTACTGATAGTTTCTGAATACAAGGGAGCACTTCCAGGATGTATATTTAACTGTGAAAGAGGCATGGCTAGCTTGGGATTGCTTTTCATTGCCTGAATCCTAAGAAGGACACCCTTGTGCATCTGGGATTGTCTGGAGGAGCTGTGCAGACTATCTGAGATGCATCTGTTCAATTCACATATATATATATATATATATATATATATATATATATATATTGATATATATAAAGGCAAGGGTCTTCATGGTATTAAGAAAAGATGTTGATTCATTGAGCTGATCCAGAAGTTCTGTGCTCGAGCTTCTGTTCATCTGCTATCACCCCATTACATGAAGGGTCTAGAGCAGGGGTCGGCAACCTTTAACACCAAAAGAGCCATTTGAACCCGGTTTCCACAAAAAAAACCCCACTGAGTGCCGCAAATACTTTTTGACATCTAAAATGGAGAAAAAACGCATTTATTAGAAAGTAAAAAATAAACATACACTTATTAGTGCTTTGACTACCCTTTTGAAGATGGGCTATAAAGTGTTACTTATGAAATCCACAAAGTGCTACAGAGAAAATTAAATTAAATTTCTAATGAACACATTTTGAACATTCTGAGTTCTTGAAAAGCAAATGAGTCTGCCCAGACATCATTGAACGATCTATTTTCCTCTGATATTTTTCTTTTTTTAGATTTCTCCATATCTGGCCTTGTTGGGGTTGAAAGTTGGGATAGCGTTCGGGTGGGAATACCGGCTTTCGCCAGTATGACGTTTATTTTGAGCGACAAAAAACAATAAAATATACTTATTTTATTAATATTTTAATATTTAATATTTCAAGATCGCATCAAGATCTTCCAATTTAGAACTAAAACACTAAAACAATAACTAACACAAATAAAATACACATACTGTATTTTCACGACCATAAGGCGCACCGTACGAAAAGGCGCGGTCTACACACACATATGGCGCACCGCCTTACAACATCACACACACAAGCATACAAGTGTGTGTATTTAAAAATAGAGCGGGAGCAAAACTGAGTTTGATTGTGCTTTATTTAAGTCTTTATTACAAAGTACTAACATTTTTTAAGCACATTACCACAGCACACATTACCGGTAATCTTCATTAATCAAACCCATCGAAGTCCTCATCCTCCGTTTCTGAGTTAAACAGCTGCGCTAAATCAAATATGCCAGTTCTACTTTCTTCGCTGTCAGAGTCACTTTCCGTGCCGTGCGGCCCCTCGGAAATGATGCCGGCTTTTGCGAAAGCTCGAACAACAGTGCCAGTAGACACGTTAGCCGACGCATCTACAATCCATCCGCAAACCGTGTCGTAACTTGCCCGGCGCTGCCTTCCACTCTTTGTGAAACTGTGGTCTCCATCGGTCATCCATCGCTCCCACGCCGCTCGCAGCCTTACTTTGAACGGCCGGTTCACACCGATGTCCAGCGGTTGGAGTTCCTTTGTCAGACCTCCTGGAATAACAGCAAGTGCAGCGTTCATTTGTTTCACCCTCTTTTTTCACATCGGCTGTGAGATGGGCACGTTGTTCTCAACACAGGTTTAACAACACACATAGGGCGCACTGCACTATAGGACGCGCCGCACATTTTGTAAAAAATATAAGACGTTTATATGCGCCTTATGGTCGTGAAAATACGGTAAATACTTTTTTAAAGTAATTTATTTTCCCAAGCCACTCGGAGCCGCAGTGTAAGGATGAAAGAGCCGGCTCCGGAGCCGCAGGTTGCCGACCCCTGGTCTAGAGTGAGGTTGTTTTTTGGCCTGAAGGGTTTTCCTCAGGGTCTAAACAAGAGACATGCAGTAAGTCCAGTGCTTTCTTGGTCCCAGTGGCAATAATTTTTTGCTTCCGGCATCTCTTTGACATCTCCTTCAACAGAGTTTGCTTGCTTTGACTTTAGCAGTGTTTGATCTGCATTCCCCTGTCGCTTCATACTAGTGTTATTATAAGAGGGTATCTGTGACTACACTCAAAATCTATTCTTCATGCCAGAGAACATTAGAAGGTCATGATCTTGGTTGAATGAGCATGAATTATTCTAACCACACCCCCCAGTGAGCAAGTAGCATTGTTTTTACCCATGTGTGGGTTGGCTTTAAGGCTATGATGAGGCGCACATAGCAGCTCTTTGCTATGGGGACGGTGTTGTTGGTTAAACCATTTTTAACATTGGGACTTGTCCATTGGCTTTTGATGGCATATTGCTGTAGCAGCCACATGCACTCTACAAGAAATGATTAGACTTAAACTGTGTTTTCTATGAGACTGTGGATGTCAGCACTTTTCCTGTTAGTCATGATTTGCTGGCTCAATAAATCAGGTTCGATGTTTTTAAGGTTAAGGTTAGGGGTCAAAGGACATTGTAAAATAGTGTTCTTAGTCCTGTTCTGTGGTCACGTTCTCTGTAAAGAGTTACCCTGCTATTTTCACTAGTTTCTGAGGCATTTGTAGAGGAGTTCCCATTGTTTTCACTAGATAAGTTTTTATAAACCCTGGGGTCAGGACCTCAAATGCATTGCTTATTGTACAGATGGGGTTGAACTAATAATTATATTTTCTCAAATGCTTTTGAAAATATCATATAATAATGCCATGCTCAATTTCACAGTCAATTGCTGCAATTAGGGCAATTATAGCTACTAAAACTGGAGTCATGGTCTAGTAAAAGGTTTATAAACTCTGCTAGAGTGCTGTGAGAGGACTTCTTCTGAGAATACAGATATGTCGCTATCGACTTTAGCTTTGCTCTGTTCAGCAAAATTGATTTCACTATTCCACATATTTTTCTATTTTTACTGCAGCTCTTTGCCCCGTCTCGCTCTGGTGGACACAAAGATTCAAAGTTTTGTTTGACATTGTATATGCGTGACTGCTGCAGGGCTGTTTTCATTCTGTTCAATCTCAGCAAGCTGATCCAAACCTGACAGAGATGCTGCTAGTTTCACACAAACACACACATGCACATTTTTTTTTCTTTTCTCTCAGTGGTGAGATCTTGTTGTGTGCTCAGATCTGCTTTTGAAACCTACAACTTACCCCTGAACCCTGTCTCTGTGAAGAGCAACAGCTTTCCACTCTGACAAAAGAGCATGAATGACAGCAACAAATAAGGCTGTTATACTTGTTGTTGGAGCACCGTTTTCTTCAACAAAGCCTCACATCTACCACCCATTTCCTCCACTTTTTGCATGCAGAAATACTGAATCCAGAAAACTCAAAGTTTTAAAAATTAGGTCTTTTTATATATATTTTTGTGACCGTACACACCGTATATGTTTTCTTTATTTTTATTTTTTGTAGGTCAGGCACACTGCAACCTTGTACACCTTGTGCTACATAGTAGTGAAAAATAGAAGGTGAGAGATGGTGGTAAGAGATGACATCAAATCAGTCTCCTGTCCTCTTTTCTTAGTGGAGCTGACACATTGCCAGCATGTGTTTGGATGTGTCTTTCTTTGTGTGGACATATATTTGTGTACAACGTGTAAGGTGGCCAAGGATAAAGTATTTCACTGTGGCCAAATGCACACTATCCTCTTGCATTATTGTCTCTTAGTCAGGTGTGACAGGGGCAGAAACAGATAGAGAATGAGACAAAGTGTGAAGGCCTCAGTGCACAAAAAGACTTGTCCAACCTCATAATCTAATTTGATATCCAATTTGTTGAGTTACCCACACCCCTCTCCTCCCTCCTCTTTCTCCTTCGCCTTCCTTGATCCTTTCATCCACGCACCTCTCTCTCTCTCTGCTCTCTGCTTTTCCTTTCTTGAACACCATGCTCTTGCCAACTTTTTGCAAGTGTATAGCGGAGGCAATTTTAGCTTAAAGTACACTGCTTACCTTGCAGCTTGCATAAGCAGCTGTGTGTATGTGTGCTTGCTGTCTTCTTAGCTTTGCCTGGCAGTGACAGTATATGTGTGTTGCAAACAGGATTACAAACACACTGTTGGCTGTGAGAGGGAGACAACTCGATTCATGGCTTCAGGATAATGTCTGCTACAGTCTTTTAAAGGATGCATCACTAATTAAAATAAATGTTTTGTCAATAGTGTTTGTTGTGTGCCATCCAAAACTTGGTGGATGTTTTTTTCAAATGACATTCCACTGACGTTATAAGGCTTCTGCATACATACATACATAAAAGCTTATGCAGTATAGCAGGGAATCTTTTTTTTCTTTGCTGTGCTCACATTTTCACAAAGCTTGACTTGCCACAATAAGACTGTTCATCAAAATATAAGTTTTCATGTCTTTTAGCTGTCCTTAAAAGGAATCTAATTAGAAACATGTTTTGGATTACTTTTGACTAACTTAGTTAATCTGCGTTAAGGTCTGATAATTTGCACATCTTTGTAAAATGTCCATTGATTACCTTCCGCTTATTTGAAGTCAAATTGTGGTGGCAGCAGGTTTAGCAGGACGTTCTAGTCGTCCCTTTCACCAGCAACGCATTCCAGCTCCTCTTGGGGGATCCCGGGACATCCAAAGCCAGATGGGCTATATAGTGTCTCCAGCAAGTTCTGGGTCTTCCCTGGGGTCTCCTGTCAGTTGGATGTGCCCGGAATGCCTCCAAAGGAAGGCACCCAGGAGACATCCTAATCAGATGCCCGAACCACCTCAGCTGGCACCTTTCGACGAAAAGGAGCGGCAGCTCTACTCAAGCTCCCTCCGGATGTCCAAGCTCCTCACCGTATCTCAAAGGCTGAGCCAAGCCCTACAGAGGAAACTCACTTCAGATGTCCCTGTGATCTCATTCTTTCGGTCACTACCCAAATCAGACATTATTAAAGGGACATTTGTGTCTTTATTGTCTTACAACTGTCTGCAAACCATACTTCTTCTGAAGCAGTTTATATTAAGACTGAGGACCACAGTTGAACTTGATGTGAATCATTTGCAAAGTTTATAGGTTTTGTGTTTTTAATAAGCATGTGACACAGTACCAATGAGCATATAGACAGCTGAAGTTAGCGTGAATGCTTCTATTTCCTTGAACCAATTAAGCATCACATACTGTTAAGATACAGTAGGGAGTACCATCCAGCCAAGATTCCTATTATTATAATCTTTAGTTAGCTGAAGAGGAAACAGAGCTCGGTTTTATGTGGTGAAATGAACTGGGTTATACCTTCAGGGACAGACAGGGTCCTTCCCCAGTGGTCACAGAGCACCTACACTTAAAGGTGAGGTCAGCTGCTAAAGGGCACCCTGGGGATGAGACTTGACATTGAAACATCTTGTCACTAGCCACTTTATTTAATTTTGGCGAAATCCTAGACTCTGCTCTTTTCTGTCAGAATGATCTGAGTTTTTCTCCTTTCATCCCCACCAGGTTTAGCCTTCGTTACTCTTTCCATCAGAATTTTACAAGGGTACAGTGAAAATCCTGCATCAAAGTGTTCCTCAGCAGCTTTGTTGGCAAACCCTGAGTTTTGAAATTTGGATGAATCAGCAATGTCTGATACTTAATTTGTTTAAGAGAGTTGTACTTGGGCTTGGTTTGGATGTGCAATGCCCAGATTTCTTCTTTCATATCCTGTCTGCCTGGACAGCTCCGAAGTCAGAGAAAGACGAGGAATGCCATAATGCCGACGTCCAGTTGGGTATTTTAAGGACAATGCCATGTTTTGCAACTGGATTGAATGTCATGCTTATAGCTTGTTATGAGTTTCTAATTCATATTGTAGTCCAGATTTTTTTTGCCATCATTTAAAAGTTGTAAGCATTTTTTGTACAATCCATCACTGCCACAGCAGGATTTGATCTTCTGCTGCCTGGGGAATATGAGAGATATGAACTGGGGGTGATAATGTGCTGGGGAATACAGATGGGAAACGGTACCAGCAACAGCGCAGTGGCTACTTTTAGTATTTATTAATGTTGCCCTCATTTCTTAGGTGACTTGCCTTATTGTCATGATAACATGATAGCTGCTGAGCAAGTCATGTTTCACTATGCACTGGAGGTAAAATCAAATCCATAAAATAAAGTTCATGACCATACATAAGAAGGTCACCGGGATTTACAGTCTTGCACAAATATCTCTGTGTGTGGATTAGACCTTTTAATCTGAGGCTATAGGGCACTTTGTAAGAATATAGTGCTGACTTTGTTTACTATTGCATTAGCATATACAGTAAGAACACATCAGAATACACATGCATATGCACACACACACTAAAGGTTAACCTTTTAAACTCAGCAGTTTCTGTTTTATGCTACTTGCAGGTTAGAGGAGAGAGTCTTAGGAGATAAAAACATTCAAATGCTGATTCTGATATCATATCCCCAGCCATGCTCGGGGGGGGGGGGTCTACATTTAATTGTGGCTGGAGATGTGCATTCATTAGTGCGGAATTACATTGCTTTAATAAAGTTTCCAGTACCAGTAGGTATTAAGTGCATTGCACTTCCTCAGTGGCTGGTGATGGATTCATATGTAACCTTTACGATTTCTGTTCAATCCAGTGACTTGTCATAAACTGTGACGTGAAATTGACTGACCTTCCGTGTAGCTGAAAACACACACATATATATATACAGTTGAAATAAAATGACCAGAATTTCCAGAGGCCTGACTACAGAGTTGCAAAAGTCAGTCTTGCAGTCATGCTGTTTCACAAAATCTGGATTTAAAGGCTGAAAATGGAAAATATATGATTTCCTGCCGGCTCCCTTATCTGGAATGCCATGGCAACGATGTAACATGTCACTATAGCTCCTTCTCATTACATCTGGCTCTCGCATAGGCCCAGTCCAAAATAAATTAGCTCAGCCCGGGTGCTATTTTCAGAAGAGACAGAGAAAAGCAAAAGTATGATGTTCAGCCCTAACTCCAGGCTTACTCTTGAGGTGAATCAAAATTATTAAGTGAGTCATGTATGCATCCTTTACCACGGCAGGCGTTGCTAATTAAAGAATTTGCACCGTTCATGCTTTGCCTCAAGATTAGCAAATTAAAACCCCTTTTCCTGTTTCTGTGATTCAATTAAAGTCGGCCTACTTTCTAGAGAGCCTATCACTTCATTTTTTTTTTTTTTTTAACCAGCAACCATGGATGAAATTACTAGTGAGACAGCAACTAGTTTCAGTGTAGAAGTTTAAGACACTTATTCTAAAAAGTTCAGACGTTCCTAAAGTTGTGAGTGGCCTGCAGGCCAAGAGTGTCAGTTATCAAGTTTCTCTTACTCGCTGTCACTCTCTGTACAGTTGTTAAATGAAGCAACAAGAGAACCACAATGTGGGCCGTCTAGCAAGTCTAACTTTGTAAGGCTCATAAGAGGCAATTTTGGTAGAAGACTTTGGTACTGAATGTGTCCAGGCAGACTGACACATAATACGTCTCAGCGCTTCTTCCCTTCGTTGACACAGTGCGTCTTAATTTTCCCCTAATGCATGTTCCATTTAGGCTTTTGTTTAATAATGAACAGCTCTATTACAGAGACTCTGCATCGCTTTGTTTGAAACAACCGAGCTTCCCTGCAGCTCACTCTTAGTGAGAATAATTTATAACATGACAAAAGTATGATGGAAGCATCATTTGTCTATGAGCTGTTAAATGTCTTCAACGGGACGTATTTTGGGATTTTGAGGACAGCGGGATAGAAGAATATTTTAGCAGGCTTCACATGCTTGATAACAATTGTCTGACCGTTCAACCCCCCGAAATATTAAATTAATTATCATATGAATAGAGAAAAGCAGCAAATCTTGACTTGTGAAAAAGCTGCAAGCAGAGAATGTGTGGCAATTATGTCTATTAAAAACCTGAAGAAGAGAATGAATTGAGTGTCAAAATAGTTGCCAATTAACTTTTTAAAGCTTGACTGATCAACTCTGATTCAAATTTGACTTTCTACAAAATTTTCACATGATGGTATGATTCTGGTTATGCCACATAGTTAAGATTTTAGTTAGGTTAAAAGGTACATTTTAATTTAAAGGGGAATTTTAAAGGATTTTATTAGGGGGAGAACTGTAATATCTAATGCTATACACACCCATAAACCTCCTTGACCTTTACAAACTTACTTTCTTTTTTGCTGCGCAAAGGTAAATATTGGTAGGCAATGTTGGCACATTTGAGGTGTGAAATTATCCATTATGGACACAGTTCTTCGGGATACTGAACAGGCTGGACTGCGCTAGAAGACCTATAGTGTTTAACTAGCTAATTTATTGTGCACATTACATACAGCATCATTGACAGATGAGTAGAGATGGAGGTTAAACTACAGAAAGAGGTTTGCCCCATGTCTTGTTCTCACTACTTTGCACCTGAATTTTACATTCTTGTGTTGTTATGTTGGAGGCAAAAATGTTACTTTTACTAGAACAGCAGATCTTTCCCATCCCAGCAAGGTCACCTCTCATCCCTGTGATGGACTGATGCCCTTTGTTGGTTTCTTTTCTCTGAGCTACCAGAATACAGAGAGGCTGATCAAAAGCAGAAAGAACAATCAGCTACTCTGTAAAAGAAGCAACACGGAACATTTAAAGATTTTTAGTGCCCTCTTGAGTGATCCGTCAGAGCTCATTTTCTGAGACTTGTTTGTTTTGGTTGACTAACTTTTCTCCTAGAAGGCATCATTTATCCACTTCATTTTCATATGTTCACTCTAATCTGAAATAGATGGATAGCAGATAAATACAGTTAGGCACACTTTGACTAAATACCTTTCTGTCAGTTTTTATCAAGTGTTAAAAAATGTTTGGAAAAAAAGCCAGCCATGAAATTCAGTTTGAATTGAATTGAAGAAAATGATAGCTGAACAATAATCCCTAAATATTATTATTAAATATTAAAAGGTAAAAGTTTTCATGCTCGTCATTTAATATTATGTTGACTAATGTTAATGTGCTGCCACCTCAGCCTCTTTAATTTTCCACTAATATCTTGATTCATTAGATTTTTATATTTCCCAAGTACAAGCTGATATTTTGGTTGCTAGAGATGTGGTCAAGGGCTTACCCAAATGATGTTGCTTAACTGTCTGGGGATCATGAATATCTATAGCAAATGCCATGAGAAAGTGGCCATTAGTTTTCCAATCACAGTGTCATGGACTTAAGGGTTGTTCAAATGTAAGTGTTGTCCTCCTTATTCTTTCTAAAAACCTAAGTGTAGTGTCTCATTCTGTGTCGCTGCTAGTAACATTTTTCTCTGCTCCAGCTCAGTAAATTGTTTGTTATATTTTTTATTACAGCGTTTAACTACCTATTATACATTAAAACTTACACTGGTTCTACTCAAGCGTTGCAGCTCTTTCCATTTTCTTCACAGCAGAATTAAATGTTTACAGCCTGGTACAAAAAACAGTTTTGGTCTGTAGATTTTCCCGATTCGTGACAACTATACCGAGGCTGAGTTTCTATATAACCCACCCGTTTAAATTACATTAAGGCTTAAAGTTGGCCACTTTGATTGACTGGTGGGTGCCATTGCACATGGCTTGTTTGAGCACCCAGGTGTCACTTAATCCACCTCAGGTGCATGGATGATCCACGTCTCTGTCCATCTTTATATTTAGATTTTAGATTTAGAGAAGGCAATAGAGGCAGGGCTACCAAGATGGAGGTGGCCAGAGCCACCACACTTTAAACTATACATACAGATCTTCAGAAACTTGTAGGTGACGTCATGTATACAATGTCCATATTTACTGTCTATGGATAGTACTTTAGTTTAGAAGTTAGTGATCGCTTCTTTCTCTCTCTGCGGTTACGTTCTCAAGCACAAACAAACACAGCGACACCTTGAACAAAACATCCCAAAAACAGCCTGTTGGATGCATTTAGCTTTTTATGTGGATGCTTATGTAGAGGATGTTTTGTTTGTTGAACCAGTTGAGTTCCAAACAATTATTGATCGGTTCCTGTTGAAACACAGTTTCAGAAGAGATCTTTTGTTGTGTAGATTATTGACTTTTACATTAAAGACTATTAAAAAGTACGCTGATCTGTAAGCAGTCAACCCTCTTTTGTTTTCAAATATATCGTGAGTGGAAATCAAACACATTAAAACCAACTTGTATATCAGAGATCACCCAACTGACGCTTACTTTTGCACTGCATATGTGGGATGAAAACCAGCTATTCCTCCTTCCTCTGCACAGTTTGCTGTAGCTGAATCTCTAGTGTTAAGAGCAGGCAAACTTTGTCTGTGGCACTTCTCACAGTCCCCAACTCTATCAAGTTGATAGCCTTAAAGTTATTTTAGCTTTTTTTAGATTTGATTTATTCCAAACAAGCAATGCATCACAGATGCCCTTCTCGTAGATTGTCATTGGATTGAAAGGAAAAGCATGAATATGAAAACAAGGCCCCACTCCAGCTCCAAAACAAATAGGGGAAAATCTCTTTAAGTTAAGGGTGAAAATAGAACAAAAGTGACTTCTGTATGTCCTTTAGAACAACTGTCTCTGTTGGCTGTAACAGCAGCTCCTGGACATGACAGGCTTGGTTTCAACAGAGCGTAGTATATTTATTAAGGTACTTAACTGTACTTCAGGATCAATGGACAAGATCATAAATCTCATAGATAATGTCATTGTGGTGGCTTTTGGTGGAATTATGACACTGCAATCCTCTGAGGGGTGTATAGCTGTTCTGAATGAGGATCTCTGATTTATAAGTTGCTCAGTGGCTTCAGTGACACGGTTGATGACAAGTGTAGATTGGGTGTCTGTTTTGCCAGGACTTTGCCAGGTTGATTTTGAATTCTCAGGACAAACCTTGCTACCTTGCAAAATATCAAGAATGATCTATTTTATCTAAGCTGCATCACCGACCCCTTTCAGTGATGTATCACGCGTAGATTTTTTTTTATTGTAACAACAAGCAGTCTTTATTAAACCTGCTATTATCAGTGATCACTGATTTGTAATCAAGCAACAGGAAATTAACTGGCGACTGGTTGATTATGTTCTAGTCATTTTCAATTAAAAAATGCCAAACATTCTTGGGTTGCAGATTATCTCCTTTTCTTTGTCAGATATAATAGGATAGTGAATGTATTTGTGATTTGGACTGCTTGTTGACTAAAACAAGCTATTTAAATACATTTTGTTGTGATGCTAGAAATTGTAACCAACATTTTTCACAATTTTCTGACATTTTATTGACAAAAGAATTATGCCTTGGGAAAATAATTGTCAGAAACGTGGTGCAACAAAGGCTTGTGTCAGTGTCCTTAATACCTAAACAACAAAATAGTAATCTGTCATCTCCAGCTCTCATGGTTATGTTTTTATGCGTCTAAAACTAAATGACTAATGAATGTTGGTGAAAAGAACTCAAAGGTGACTCTATTTGCTAATGAACTGGTGCTCAAATGATAGACAGGTCAAATTCTTGATTGTGAATATTTAGGGGTCTATGATAGGAAACCAAATATTTCTTTTTGCTTTGAACCATAGCTTGCACAAACCAACAACCAAAAACGACATTTTAGAAACCAAACGATTAATTGACTTAATGAAAAAATTGCCTGATTAATTTAAAATTAAACAGCAACTAAACCTTGTTGCTCAAACAAAGAAAGTTTTTGACTGGTCTCACTGTGATAGTACTATCTGATCTCTCAGTTCTTCAGTGGACTGCGGTATAATACTGTGACCAACACTGGGCAGCTCCCAGGTGTAAGCATATAAATTAGTGTAACCATTCCTTCACATGCAGCTACTCCCCCAGGTTTCTTCTGCAAATAGCAATCTGACCTTAGCAGTCTTTCCTTGTTAAAAGGGTAGAAGAAACTCTCTGTACTTGGGTCCTTGGAAAAAAAAAAAAAAAAAAAAAAAAAAAAAAAAAAAAAAAAAAAAAAAAAAAAAAAAAAAAAAAAAAAAAAAAAAAAAAAAAAAGTCAGACTCAAGAGACAAATGAAGGTGGGGGCATACTTGCTGCATTTGTGAATTCACATTTACTGACTGCGGGACATACAGTACAAGATGTAATTGTGAGTTTTAAGCAATATAGTAGGAAGAGTTTCCCTCTAATCCCTTTTGGGAGTGGGAGTTTCTTCCCTCAAGCAGAGCCTTTTCTCTTTACTCTATATACTGTATTTTGTATTAATGGGTGCTAGTCCTTTTTCTGTCAGAGTTTTTGTTTGCACCTTTGTTTCTTTTGTTTCCAGCTTTCAAATGGGAGTTGGTGCACTACAATTATTTTGTACCATATTCAGCATTTGTACCATTGTGCTTGTGCAGAACATTTATACGGAAACAGCGGTCTGTACTTCATTGAGTCTACTGTCTCACATAAAGTAATAAGCTGGCATAAGACCTCAGGGTTTTAAGTCTATATTCACAAATGTTTATACTTTTTCTGCTGCTTCTTGATAAAGATGATCTTCCCTTGTGAGTAGAAATGTTAAATTGATCTGAACTGAATCATGTTTAATCGTATTGTGCCTCATGATGAGATTATACACTTTGAATTCCACAGTTAACTCGTGAATTTATCTTTGAAGATTCTGCAATTAGTCTTTTTTTTTTCCTTTGGCTGTAATTACTGTTCTTATTCATATCCCACTATTTTCTGCTTCAACAACCCAAACAACCTTAGGTTGTTGAAGCTGTGGTTGTGTAATCACATCCTAAGTTTGTGAACTTTGCCATGCTCCTCTTCCCTCTGCTCATTATATGACACAAACCATCATTATAAAAAGAAAAAGAAATATGATACAGAGTTGAACTTTAAGCTATCAGACTCCTTCTTCAGCACTTTCACCTGTCCTTTAGATGACTGCTTCATCGGTTCTGTCATGCTGGCACTGAATCAAGGACTACAGCCCTGGCTTTGTGCCGCACTGTACTTGGTTAGTTACTTTTTAGCTGCCAGAGGTCATGACTGTCTGGCTCACTGTGAATGTTTGAAACTTCAGATTGGCTTAAAAGAGCTCTGCATGCATTCAAGTTGCACTATAAGACTTACTTACTAAATTAATTATTTATAGTTGTTGTTATTCACAGTTCTGTAATTTAAGATTAGAAGACTAATTCTAATACTGCCTTGCTGTTAGTGTATCAACTATAAACTAACTTTAAGTACAGATATTAAGGATGCTCAGAGGATGAATCTTGTTGACTTTGGTGATCTCTTGAGTTTTCATCTAGCAACGCCATCTGGTCCAAGTTTTCACTTATCCTGTGAGATATCTTTACATCACTGGTTACACAGAATTTTGTACGTTCATTAAACAGTGACTCCTACTAATACTGGTAATGTACTGACTTTTACCCCGGTGCTCCCATGTACTATTGAATATATTGACACTGAAATGTGTTACAGACATCTAGTGCCATCATCAGGTTAAAACATCTTCTATCCAATATTTTGGTTTTAGACCAAACACCTGGAAAACTAATGACAATTTAATTTTCTTGTTGAGTGCTAATTAGGAATTGTTAGCATGCTGGCATGTTAAAGTAAGACGCAGTAAATGTGCTAATTGTTACTATATCCATGTTAGCCCCCCAGAGCTGCTGTCATATGTGTAGAATTATAGCCTTGTGTCATAATACAGAAACTTAATAGCACTTGACCTTTCATGGTTCATTGTCTTTGCTACTGTGAGAGGGCAAAAACTAACGTCAGCTATCTCATTTCTTATCAGAGCTGCAACGTTTACAACACAGAGCTTTACCACACGGACAGTAATTGGGTAGTTGGGTCTACAGTGCTGCTGGCATGATATTCATTACTCACCATTTCCTTTTCTGTGTGACAGCCTACTATATGTATCTGTGTGTGTGTGTGTGTGTGTGTGTTTGTGTGTGTTTGTCTTATTAGGCCGTGTTCCAGTAACACTGTCCAGGCAAAGGGTCACATCCTAACCCTCCAGGGGTCATGCAGATGTACAAAGAGAACAGATGACACAGCACTCAGGTCCATGTTGTCTGGAGAGTTTAGGTAATTAGGGTTAGGATCAGTGTTTAACAGCCAAGCACTGTAACACTATTTGAAGTGTACAGTGAATCACAGGGAAAGAAAAGAAAGAATGTAGCTCCCTCAGCTGTGATACATTTATATGTTACTGCTTCTACAATGTGATGACTTGCAGTTTTTTTTTTATCTGTCTCATATTGCAATGAAAATGATCCACTGGCTTTTTAAACATGGATCTATATAACTTTCAAAAGAAGAAATAATAACTTTCTTCCTCGGTATGCTCAGAGTTTTTGTGGTTATAGCCTTATTTGGGCTGCTTGGACCAATAGGTGGCTAGTATAAGCTTTTTTTTTTTTTTTTGTCTCAATAACAGTGAAACTTCAACCAGCATGCACAAAAGCAAGTGGAATGCAGCTATGAGCATCATGCTTCAGACTTTATGACTCTTCTCAACTTGCACTATTGTCACAGTGGGTATTCACATTAAATATTATGGCTTTGTATTATTATTCAGGCAAAATAAGCACTTGGTTGATTTATCAATTGATAATGAAAACAAGCTTCAGAATGCAGACCAATGTGAGCTGTCTAGACAGCTGTATTGGTACAACTTGATAGAATTAGATAATGTTATATTGTCTTAACTCAAAGCAACCTTACCTAATGTGGGGCTTTTTCCAAAGGTGGCCCCAGTTTCCGTGCAATTCACTTGTGTACTGCTATCGTAAATATAGGCAGCTGTGTGCTTGTTAGGATTACATTACTTATGATAAAAAATTAGTGCAACAGCACACGACATAGCAACCAGCTAATTTTAATTTTACTACAACAGGAAGCCAAGCTCGGTGTCTGTCCTTTTTATTTCACAAAGCTTTCAGCAAAAACTAAAAGTCAGTCTGCCGAGACCTGTTATGTTGTTGCTTGCCCGACTCTTGTTCTGGTGCTCATTCCAGTGTTGCTCCCCATTTGCATCAGTGTACCATCAAAAACATTTATTATCTGTTAATTTATAGTTGAAAGGTTACCTAATGTTGCTATAAAGAGGTACTGCAGACTTTAGCTAACTGAAGCTAGTTAGGTAGTGCGATGAAGCATCATGGTGGTAAAATTGTTAATACAACTGCCTCACATCAAGAGGGACATAGCTTGGCTCATCTAGACTTCCTCGCAGTGTTCATGGGTAATTTAGCACCATCAATCTGCTAACATCCAGAAATATGTATGAGTCTCTGCTCACTGGCATGTTAAGTATTTGATAAACTGATGATGTGTCAAAGATGTATTTATTTCTCCAACAATCATGCCTGTTTAATTGTTTCTCATGACCAGCCATTCACAGTTTTACACATAACAGAGACTAATGTCTTGGAGCCTGTGTATTTGCAAGTCCAATCAGCGTGCTTGAATTGCCTCGTCAGAAAACAAAGCGCTGCCAAACCCATCGGATTGTAAAATTCAAATGTTCTTGTGATTTACAAGCAAACACAAGTAGAAATGGAAATTAGTAATTCATGGGACTTGATCTGGGATACATAATACTCACTGCCAGAAGATTTATTTGGATCGACTAATTGGTAGTCTTACTCACTGTTACATGATGTACAGCGCATTGCATCTTTCGGATCACGAGTCATTTGACATTCTCATCTTTTCTCACACCATCAGTCAAAGCTACTAGGATTACAGCAGCAGACAAATATACATTTTGTGTAGTACAACAAAGATCAGGACTATATGAACTGTATGAATCAGCTTCTGCTTTTCTTGTAAGACTCTTGCTGCTGTATACATTGTTTGTTTTTCTCAACTTAAACTGAAGCATACTTTGACTACAGTCTTCGTGGTTACAGTAGCATTGTCAGTGAAAATTAAATTGAAGTGGAAATATACTTTGAAGGAAACAGCTGTTAATTAAACCAACACAGACCACTGCTTGCTACATTAATCAAGGGTTGCTGAAATTCTTGGTCTCAAAAAATATCAACAACATCTCTGACAAAGAGATGTGTCACTGGCCCCTACTGGCTCTTGGCCCACTGATTTATTCAGCCCTTCCACTCCCCTGAAGGGCTGTTAGTATTTGCTGCTCAGTTAAAAGTTGGTATGTTGTTCATTCATTTATGTTATATTCTTAAAGATGTGACAAAATCAATGAAATATTGAAGTTGACAAGTCAATTCATGATAATTGTAGTTGTTTTACTTTGCTGCAGTAGATCACAACAAATTCCAGTAAAATCACATGGCTGAGAATGTGTGGCAATACTGACGGCTACAGAGTGTGAGCTGAAGGAGTGTGCTAACTCTGCATGCAGCTCAAAAACCACCCTGAATACTGAATATCAATGACTTGTAGGTGACCGAGGTTCTGCGTAAAGTATACAGCAATGTCTCGCTAGGAGGGGCGAATGGTAATTTCCATGCAGTAGTAATGGAAATGCTGATGTTTGTGATTGCACTGCAGAACTGGAAAACACTGCTTTGCAAAAAATAAAATAAAAAATATATATCCTAGCCCTCTCTACATTTTAAGATCTGTGTGGCTCCTCTAAAATGTGTTTTTATACACATCTAACGACACAACTTCATCTGAAAATAACGCACACCACAAGGTAGGACACCACTTTACAGATTTTGATATTCAAAGTTATTGAGGTGCCTTATTATCTGCGCCTCCTTCCGTCGCTCCTCTTGTCAGCACCCATCCTGCTCTAGTGTCGTTGATGTGAACATTTTGGCTCCCAAAAGGATTTAGCCACTATTTGAGAAAAAAAAGTGACAAGTGCTTTTAAAGAGTGATTGGTAGGCAGTAAAAATCGTCACTGTTAATTAAACTCAGAGTGTCAAAAAGTAAATGCTGTGCCAGTGGTTATGTAAGGCGACATCCATCAGAGTTAATTTAACTCTTTTTTTTTTTTATTTATTTTTTTTTTAAAGATAGTTCTGAAAGTCACCCCAGAGTCACATCTGCTTACTGATGAAATAAACAACAAAACCAATGACTGCCACCGCTAAATCAACACACATTAATGCCAGAAAATTGGATGTACTTTGTAGTGCAAATTTTTATGACAAAATAAGTTTTCTTTCTCAAGACCAAACTTTAAGCTAATGACAAAACTTGAGTCCTTTAGTCATGGCTCCTCATCCTAAAAAGTAATGAATGAGAAATTTAAGATTTTCACTTGTATGGTCCTTGTTAGACACACATTAATGTGACCAATCCTCTTCATATCACAGCATTTTGGTAATTCTGTGCTACCCCTGATAGTTTTTACCCTTATACTGACATACAGCCACCACAACTTATCACCCATAAAAGGACACCTTCATTCAAAAACATCCTCTTTCCAAAAATACCAAATAACCTAAAGTGAAAAGAGATTTAGAAAACAAAGTTTTGTTTTGCTTACTTAATCACAAAGTAAGCCATTTAGGGTTCAAACTATATAAAACGTTTAAAAATAAAAGCATTACTAATGAGATTTGATGCAAATTCTTTTAGAGCTTCCTGAACATCTTAGTGTTTTTTTCATATTCCTTCATCCTTTAGGGGGCAGTGTTGGTTCATATCTCTTTTTTGGAAAGTGCTTACAACTACTTTATGGAGGAGTGAATGACTGAGCTGAAGGAGAAGAGGCAGGGAAGTGTAGGAGTTCGGATAAAGAAGACATGTTGGGAAGAAGAAAGAAAGTGAGAAGTGGGAACGAGTGCAGATGCAAACAAATAGGTGGGCGGAGAACAGAGGAGGAGTGCTAAGTTTGAAAGGCTGCCCAATTATCACCATTAGGGCATGATGGTGATAATCACGAGTGATGCTGTAATGAGAAAGTTTTAAATTATGATGTGTTTGCCTCTCCTCAACATAATAATAATCATAGCACTGTACAAACAAAACAAAACAAGCTTAAATTTTGTCTTTATTCTATGTATGAAAAGCAGAAATGACCGTGGATTTAGGATAAACAGGACAAGTGGAGTAGAAAAGCAGGGAGTTGAGCGAAGGATCATTTTTGGTTTGGTACATAAAAATAGCTCTCTGTTTATGGAGCCTAAATATACAGCAAAGTGTGGCAGTCACACTTAACCGAGCTGAATGCATTTCCTTCACACCCTTCAACCCTCATATTCCCAATCCCTCCCTTTCCCATACCTCATTTCATTCATTCCCCTCTCCACCTCCTCGTCTCTTTCCCGTGTCACAGTCTTTTCCTCTTCCCCTCTCTCTGCTGTCTCTCCAGGTAGATGAGGTCCTTGATCAAGTGGAAGCATTTATGCCAGAGTCATGCTGTGGAGTTGATGTGGAATCAAGCTACTCTGAAAAATTAAATCACTCGACACAAACTCAATGCCTGAGGCATCTTTAAAATGCTTTGTTTTCATAATGACATCAAGGGGAGACACTGAAAAGGATTCATAATATGTTAATGAATATGTAGGGTAAGGAAAGCAAGTGACCACAGTTAAGCGTGTATGTAAGTAAATTCTTATTTCACAACAGACCACAGAGCTGTAGCTAATTTTCTATTTTGTAGCCTGAGGCAGACTGATGTCCAAAAACATTGTCTAGACAAGATGTTTGAGTGTTGCAAGTCTTCACACGCAAATCTCTCCTGATGTTGAGTCACAAGAAGGGAGGGACCGGCTGAATTTTTAACTTTGTCACAGTGTGTGACTCAACTTTTCTAGCATCTAGCATCATGGCTGTATCAGTGCGTAAGAAGCTCAGCTAATACTCCTAAAACCAACCATCACAGATTTTCCTGTATGATTTAGCAGATATAGACACAATCTCATAATGTTTGTAATAATAACGATTAATAAAAGTAATGACATTAGAGTACCTGAAAATATATTTTCATACCATGAGTGATGGATGGACCCAAAAGTTTCTATCAAGTTAGAACAGTTGTGTGACAGTTGTGTCACACAAGACATTTCTGTCATTGCTATTTTTCTTCTGCTCGTTTCATTTTGTTTGAAGTGGAGTGGGGTTCAGCTGGAAAATGGTGAGGTCTGATTTTGCAGTATTTGGAACAAAAACGTTATGTATAAGTTGTGTGGTTGTTTGCTAATATTGCCCGACCAATATTAATGATGTGTGATTAAAGAAGACCCAGAGTCTTGATGGACCAGATTAGAAGTTTTCGCAGAGTTTGTGTTGTGGCTCTGGGGATGACAATGTAGGCCAGTCGGTCTGTTGGTCTACCACTTTGGCTCAGACTAAAATATCTGAACAACTACTTTGGTGAACTTTAGTGCAGACATTCCCTAGAGAATGAATCCTACAAACTTCAGAGATTTTTTTTCTGTCTGACATTTGATTGTGGCTTTATTTGAGAATGGGAAATGAGAGGATATGGAGAATGAAATACAATAAGTGCCCAGCCAGCCTTAAACCAGTGATATTTTACATAGTCGGCACCATCAGGGTGCCTTGACAGTTTTAGCTTTGAGTGAGATATCTTGACAATTGTTGGTTGGATTGTCATAAAATTTGGAACGGGTATCCATGGTGCCCAGAGGATGAATCCAAATGAGTTAGGTGATTTTTCATCTGGCAGGTTTTAGACTCTCAAGTGGAGAATGGCAGCATCTGCTACAAAGATGTTTTACGGATATTTATTGTTCCCAGAGGATGAATCCTAACGACCTTATATCCCCTCACCTCTCCTGTAGTGCTACCGTGTGGTTCACATTTGTGGTTGTAAGTACAATACTTCAACTATACAGCTATTTGATGGTTTGACATGAAATTTGGTTGACACATTAATATTCCCCACAGGATAACATTTTAGAAGTTTGGTGATACCTTGACCTCTCATCCTTAATATCCATATTAATAATATCTCTCCACAACTATATTTGTTGCAGTTGTATTGATGAATATTGATGCTATAGAAGAATATTGAAGTTATGAAACCAGGGGCTTTAAATCTTCTCACAGCCTACTGTCTGTTACAGTCACTGATGATTTACATTAACAATTTCAGTGTTACTAATGTGTGACTGGGTCATATATCATATGAATCAATATGTTTTTACATTGCATTAACTCCATAATATCACCATTTGGATTAATAAAACAGGTTTGTACCATGTCCAAAAGAAAGTGTACGATGGACCACAGGTTATGACTGAGATATTTATGTGGCTCATGACCTTTCTGTTTTGAAAGTTCCCAGGTCCCATTAGAACATGCAGGAAAATGGAGACATTTTGGCTCCATCTCGCTGCAGTAATGACTCACCTTGCCGGTACAACAATACAAACAAACAATGCAACATTGCTGGAATCTAGGATGGTCTATAGATCACATGGCGGTTTTAAACATCTGTCTATATGCATCATTATGCAAATGATCCAGAATCCAATTTGTGTTAAATGTATGCAGTACCTATGCTGCAACAATTCTTAAAAATCCAATATAATGACATCCCACAGATCTGAATGTTTTTCACCAGAGAAGAAAACTTTAAATAGGGCCTCCTGAAAGCACCCTGTGCAGCATTCAGGCGACTGTAATGAAGCCAATCACTTTTAATTTAGCTTCTCTGCGTCAGCTCTGTGATGGTATAATTGGGTTACATAATTAACACAAGCAGGAAAACAAACCACAGCACTTCTATCAGTGTCTTGCAGAAGGACGAGGAGCTGAGAGCTGTTGCTGGGGGTCTGATTAGGTTGGTTCTGCGACCACAGGGGGAGAAAGTGTATCTGCGCACTGACAGCTCTCAGGCTACACTGAGCCGGAACTAACAGGTGAAATGTTGAAAGGTAGAGAGGGAACAAAAAAAAAAAGAGAGAGAGGAGAGGAAGCGCAGAGTGCAGAAATAAGAGAGCGAAGGAAAGGAAAGATGAGCAGATGAGATAAATGAAGATGGGGAGAGAAAAATAAGGGGAAACTGAGATGAGATGGGATTAGAAGTGAAGGAGAGTGAAGAAAAATAGAGAAGAGAAGATTAGAGAAAAGGAGAGGAAATTACTTCAACCTTGGTGTAATTGGCATGAAATGTTACTTGCAAAAATAAATGTTTGAGCTTGAAAGGTCACCATCGGGTTCTAGACTGCAAGTGGTATTAATAAGCCTCTCACAATCTTTCTCTTTCTTTCTATCTTCTCATTTTTTCTTAGTTGCATATTGACTCTCCTCAGATTTATCTGAACAACATGGGATGATGCACATTTTTTAAATATATTTATTTTAAAGTTTTGTATCAACCATAAAGCACATTCACAAAAGACTAGAATCTTTGGGTCTTAAGAGCATGACATTCCAAATCAAACAACTCTGAAATCAGTGTGTACTCATTAGTGAGAAGATGAGCACTCATTAATAATGCAATTACCATATGCAATACGTAGTAGAGGACTAGAAAAGGAAGAAGAAAGGGTTGATGAAATAGAATGCAAGGTCTTCATTAAGCGCAGTGACAGCAACCTGCTTTCAATCTGTAGGGAGCTAGTGCTCAGGGACGGCCTGTGCTCTGAGGCTACGACATGTAGGAGAAGACTGGAATTTGCTTTGAAGCTCGTCGACTGGCGGACTTTCAGCAGCGTTGGGCAGACTTTCAGCAGATTATCTTGGGGAAGAGAGAGAGAGAGAGAGAGAGAGAGAGAGAGAGAGAGACAGAGACAGAAAAGGGAGAGAAAGGAACAGAGAGAGAGAGAGAGCAATCAGTCATCACACTGACTCTGCAGCAGGAAGTAGCCAATCAGAGCCCATTCAAAATCTCTGCTCTCGGGGTATTAAAAAAAATAACTTACAGTTAATTCACAAGACTGTAGAGATCCATTTCATCATAGTTTCTTTAGCAGTGGTTTTTGCTGGGAAGGCAAAAAAGTTAGTTCAGAAATCATGACCTCCAGGACATTTGAACTTTTCAGTCAATTTCCAAACCAGAACAAAGAGAGTGCCTCTGAGGTAAATATCTTACACGACCTTATAGTGCAGCCGTTTGTGCTATAATTCATCTGCTCAAGTACCGTTTGCCAGCAAAGATCTGTGGCTGAAAATGTCAGCTGGTAAACTTTAAAATCATGCTAATAGGTAAATCGCACTGCATGTGTTCAGCCTCACCTGACAGTAATTGTCTCTGAATCAATAAATCTTTCCAGCACATAGAATACAACATCAGTTAAACTTGCTTACACATTAATCTTTGTTTGTTTTACTAACTAGGCTTGCAGACATATGTAATATAGATATTACTGTACGTGATCAAATCATGTAGCCTACCTAAAATGATAAAAATGAAAATCGTAAATCTGAGTAATCCATAATGAATCAAGAACACATCTAAAATAAATTATTAAGTGCTGTATATGAGCTTTTTTACATAAACAAAGTTTGTATGAATGTAGCTACTACACTAAATAAGCAGTTGATGTAATGTTTACTGTAATAATTTCACATCAGGGCCTTGATTTTCAATCAGACCACTTTATTTCTTACACCATGGTTATTTGCCACTAAATTTACCCAAGTGAGCGGTTCAGTATTTTAACTCCTAAAGCGAAGAGAACATTTGAACGAGTCCAAATCTGTTTGGTCTTAAAGCTTTCTACTCAGATGCTTGTTTACTTTGTCTCTCTGCCAAACTGGACAGGAAACATTCAGTTGATGTGGGTGAAATGTTTTTCTTAAAAACGCATTTTGAATTTCTATTCCTCTGTGTGCATTTAGGACATCTCATCCATCTTTTGGCTTAAAAGTTGCGATTAAAAAGTTCACTCTTTACTCTGGAAACCGTAGTTGACAAAAAACAACATCACCACTGCTCTTTTTTTCCCGCTCACTTTCCAATGTGAGCGCAGCCTTTCCGTTGGTGAGTCGGCGATAACAGCAAGGCGGACTGCATGTCTGTGACTGTGTCGCTGTACAGTGTTTGTGTTCTGTAATAATTTATGTATGTTTATGTTTAACTAAATGTGTCTAAAGTGCCTCTGTGTGTTGCTCATAAGTCTAAAAGACCACGACTGTTTGCGTGCTGTGTTTAAAGGGAGTCTATTAAAACCAGTGTCGGGTTTACACCTGTCAAGGATGACTTTAGACTGATAATCTTCTTACAGACACCAGCGTGAATAGGGGGGGTAGGTGCTCGTCAGGGAGGAACAATATTTCAGACCGATCAGGGAGAGGGAGGAAGGAGGACAGATTTAGATACCGCAAGAGAGACAGGAAGGAGAAAGAGTGCAAGACATGACGGGGACAAAAGACACCTGGGAAAGCAATGACACCTGAGCAGGTTCCAGTCTGGACATGCCTCAAATATATATTTTTATTTTTGCCCTTCTGTTTTTTAAGAGCGTGCACAAACTATTTTCAGTGGTCTCATACTGGCAAGACAGAAATGACACACACACATGATGAAACATTGCATGTGTGAGGCTGTGTTAGTGTTTGCTTAGCTCACTGATCTGATCTAACGTAATGATAATGTATGTCCATGCATGTGTTTGTGCATTAGTGTATGGCCTGTTTGCATGCCTTCCTCTCGGCTGCTGTCAAGCGTCATTATTGATGGGCAGGGAAAAGGGAGTTAGTTACTGATGGGCTGCCCGCTGTTGTCTCGGCCTGTATGTTAAGGATTGGAGCAGCAAGCCATTAAACTAGCCCTGGAGGGAGAGAGAAAGAGAGAGAGAGAGAGACTTTGAGCTTGTGCTTCAGCTCAACTTCCCGCTAACACCATGACTGATTTACACAAACTTTTATGTAGCCATTAGTGCTGCGGTGTAGCCTGTGTTGGATTTAACGTGTGACCTGATGTGTGTGTTGCTCTATCCCGCGGACTCAAAATGTTCACTTAACATCATTCATCTTGATGAGGATCACCAGTTGGATTCCGACAGTTATGTCGTCTATCTATTTTCTTGTGACAGCGGACAGTTGTGAGTCTTTTACTTCAATGATAAACTGCCCTTGAACGTGGGAATACATTATAGCTGCTACTGCTAACCCTCCAGGCACGTTTAGGTGACATAAAAAGCAGTCAGTTTGAAATACTAATAGAAAAAGATTTGTCTTCAGTCCGTCAATATTACAGGCTACGAATTCAGGATTCTAAATCACAGCTTTGAAAACCATATTGCTGCACAACAGTGGGACTTGCGCAAACCTTTCCAAACACATCCTCTCACTTACTTTGCTGATATAATATTGATTCTAGTCTTTTTTCATCTGCATTAAAGTTACAGTCAGTCAGTGAAATCAAATATTACTTTAAAATATATTTGGCAAAATGAATTAGCAGTCCATAAATTTAATTTGTAGAGACAAGATTGACTTCTTGCTTTCAATGTTGCATAGTCTTTTTGGGCAATACCAAGGTTTTGAGTAGATTACTCTAAACTGGTACTGTTTGAGAGGGATTTCCGTAGGCCAGAACAATCCAGTTATTGCTAGGAAATGGTTTTGTACTGTTTATTATTAGAATAAAGAGATGTTCACATGCTCAGTTCAGATCCAGGACATGACAAGTTAAATAAAGACAAATAAGCTGAAGTGATAATACTTCTAATTCTTCAACATTACCTTTTAGACCATTTTGGAAACACTGTGAACAGACTAAACCATCAACACAACATGTTCACTTACACAACGCAATACAGGTTAAGTCACAACCATTTTCTGATCTGACAGTGGATAAGCTTTGGTTGGGTTTAGGCACAACAAAGTTTAGGGTAAAGATCATGTTTTGGTTCAAGTTAGTGGACTTCTGTCATGGTTCCCATAATAACCACTCAGTCAAAGTTAGGAAACTGTTGTGATCATGGCTAATGAAAGGACGACGGGTAAAAAAACAGGAAATTACATATTTATGTGTCACACTACTTCCAGCCATTACAATGTCTACTACATGACGTTTTTTAGGCACATGGTTTCCATTTTCTTTTTTGTTTTATCATGAAAATCCTGAACCCCTTTACATATAAACGCATGTAGAAACACAAATGTATTGTCTGTGGATACAGAGAATACACAGAAACATATGCACACTGATGCGTATTTCACACATCCGAGGGTTTAAGTATGTTTGTCTTCTTACATGTGGATGTACAGTAATTACATGTTGTGTTTTTTGTGTCTGCTTGTCTCATGTCTCATGCTTTGGTGTTTGTGAGAGTGAGATAAAGACAGACATTTGCAGTCATGATAGAGGAGGAGGAAATGTCCCAGAATATCGTCAGTCACCCGTTCTTCTTTTCCGTCAGCCCCATCTCCTCCTCTATCCCCCCCAACAATGCCACACTCGCTAGGGAATAGAATAATGAATACAATCACTGCAGCAGACTCAAAATCCTGTTTGAGGGGATGATTTTCTTCATGCTTCAGTAGAAAGATGTCTTGAGAGTCGCTACAAAAAAGGAAGTGTGAAGTCTTCCAAGTCAGTGTTAATGTGCATTTGGGTCTGAGAACCCATGGCACTACGTAGAGCGGGCTCCCCGGAGGGTGTGGCACTGACAGATGTACCCAGAGCAGTGTGAAGAAACAAAGACTTTGGAATCAGAGCAATGTATAAGACAAGATTGAGTGCCTTTGGCCACAAGGGATACGATACGGATAGTTTACAGTGATGACCATGTTGTTGAATCCGGTGAATTAGTTCTGTACACTAAAGCCAGAATCTTGGTTTTACAGGATCAGTATTGAGTGCAAGCATTATGTGTTGGCACACAGCACAGCACACTTTCTTCACTCTTCACACTCTCTTCAGTTTCTTTCCAATTTTCTGAGAAGTGGTTTTTCAAAGTTGGACATAAAAAGTTTTTTCCGCATTGGTGAAAACTCAGCATCCTGGAAATACTTGACCCAAGGTACAGTTAAGACTTTAATGCTGAAAAAAAAGAAAGCTGAAATGTTATAACCTGAAGTTTGTGTGTGTGTGTGGTTGTTGGTGCGTGTAGGTGTATCCTGGGTCCCCTGGTGTAATGCTTCAAGGCCAAAATGTCAATTACTTGTGATAAAAAGAAGGCAGGAGGGGGGAATCCAAGACAAAATGCAGAGCTAAGGTGAAAATCAGTCAGGTGGAATGTGTCGTGGTGCTGCCCCGAGGCCTGGATGTGTACAAGATGTTTCGCCAATAACTCTCCCCACCAGCACAACTAGTGAAGGAGTTTAGCCTGGAGTGCTGTCCCACCCCCTCCAGTGGCATGGGAGTACTTTGTGCCCCTGTATGTGTGTAACTCTGCAGTCACTCAGAATGTGTTTGGACTTTGGGAGACACACAGAGTGGTAATGTGTTTGTGTGTGTGTGTGTCTGCAGTGCCGGGACAGTGTGTGTTGGCCTGCAGATGTGTGTGTGTGCACGCATGTTGAGAAGTTATACAGGGACACTGTGATGTGTCATTTTGTGTCTAAACCTGCCCCAGTGTCTAGGTTGGTTTTTAGTACAAGTAACCGTGTAAACGAAGCAGTCTTGAATTTCATTTCAGTTTTAATTGATTAAATAATCATAAAAATCACTGCCTTTAGAATAATAATGACAATAATTAATAATAATTTCATCTTATTAAGCACATTTGATCCTGGGTTCAATAAAATGCTGTTGCCCCCAGGCCTGGAATTTTATCATTTTAGGGGCAAAGCCACTTGTCTTTTGGTGGCCAGATAACCAGCAAGCATCAAGGTCGAAGCAAATCAAATTTATGATTTCAAATTCATAAAAAATAATGATTTTAAAAGGAAGTATCACAGAAACATAGTGCTTGTTTCATGGTGGAAAGCTATCTCCCTTGCTTTAAGTTACAATAAATGTTAACAGTTAAGTATCATCATCGGGGTAAATTCGATTAAGTCTTCTCGTTGGACGGTGCTACATTTTTGTCAGACTATCATCATAAATAGTTTGGGTTTCCAACACTTTATACCAGGCTCAAAATCAAACCCACCACTGGCTATGTGCTCAGCATTTCTTTCTGTTTCCCAAAAAGAATTCAGAATCTCAAGACACTGGTGTTTGAAAGCTGTATTGGCAGGAGAGAAGCAGCAGAAATGGAGAAATCAGCTTGGACTGTGAGGGCAGGGCTATGAGGCCACTGTGACCTGCAGGCCATATCATTTTTTTTTAGGGGCACAAGGACAAACTGTGGGGGCATGGGTGTCATGGCTCCCTGTGAAATTCCTGCCCTGTTTGCACCTAAACCCCAGTCTGCAGTATCACTGTGAGCATACATGTCTGTTTTGTGCGTGTATGTGCGTCTTTGCATGCAGAGACGATCTGCGTATACCTGTATTTATGCTTCTGTCTCTGCAGTGATGCAGGGCTGCAAACTTTGTCAGCTGCTTTATCAGCAAACCTCTTCCTAACCTCCTGTCTGCTTCACTAAGTGTGATATTTTCTCCACACAAGTGACTTTGGATATAATTATAGATAGCCATTGGCATATATAGCCAACAAAATCCTCCTGAGAGCGTGCATCGGTAGGGTGAACTGTATTCATTTGTCGAAACATAAAGCACAAAACATTGCTCCTTGGAGTCACCTTAATTTTTGTTTTTCTGGACAGAGAGGATTCATTAGTGGAGGGGAATATGGTATGCACTTTCATTGAGATGAACAGGGATTATAAACAGTGGGATTTATCATGAAAGTATAATACAACTAATACAACTAAGTCATAACATCCCAACAGAGTTTTTACTGAATACTGTTGATGAATGTTTTTTTTTTTATTGAAATCCATGTTTTTTTGTCTTTTGTAATATATATAAACTGAGCTGTGTACACGGTAATAAAACACAGAAGCCATTAAAACAATGCAAGTAGTGCTTGTTGTGTGCAAAAATATGATAAGCCTTATTAAGCCATTACACCTTCAGTGAGGTGAATAAACAAGTAAATGTGTAGGTAATTAATTGCAGTAAGTAAAGAAGCCATCATATAAAATAAATAAAAAAAGAGAAATAATCACAATGATATAAACATACTGTAGATAATTGTGTGAAAAACACAAAACTATAAAGTAAAAATTCCCCTAATATCAGTGTGCATAAAATTAAAGTAAGTGTGTGTGTGTGTGTGTGTGTGTGTGTGTGTGTGTGTGTGTGTGTGTGTGTGTATGAGACGAGACATGACACAGCAAGATATTTCTTAATCAATGCAGGGAAAACCCTGTTTGAAACATTTGAAAGTCAGTTTCAGGTTCACTGCTTCTTGCTTTTAAAATTCTGAGAAGATATACAAAAGCTGCAGCTTATCGTGGCCATGAATTTTCACTTCAGTGAATATATCCATTATGATAGCTATTTTCAGTGCAGTGAGATTGAATGTATGCGCTGCTAGACACGCTTCACAACTCGTATTGCACATGGATAGTCTGTTCTGCTGCGCTCAATGGCAACTATTAGAATCTTAACCCGCGTGAGGCTGATGACCTACATAAGAATAGCAGATACATGTTTCAGAGGGTTCACATGGAGATGAACATGTTGTGAATTTTCTATGAGACAAGCAGCCCTTGTTGGCTGCTGTTCTCTTTGTGCTGAACCTCTTTCCTGAAAAGATTTATGGATTACTGTCCAGTTCTGTCAGTTTAGAGAATTTTAAGCCATTCAAGGCATTTTAAACATCAAATTATCCTTGTCAAATCAAGGAGGCCAAACAGTGGAGACCATGACTAAGCTTTTATGTTTTGCTATGCTAACAAAGATAAACATATTGGGAATACTTTTTTTTTTAAATTGACTTCTCATTAACTCTTTCTATCATCAGGCAATTGTGAATAATCCTAAACTTTTTTAGGAATAGTTTTGGGTTGTGATAGAAAAGCCTTTTGGACTGTTGATCGGAGAACAAAACATCGCCTCAGCCTCTAATAATATAATATTTTCTAACATTATATGAACCAAATCAATTGAGAAATTATTGGGGTTGATTACATGATAATGAAAAAAGAAGCCCTAAAGACGTTTTCGTACATAATTCTGTTTTTGCTTACTGTTTCAAAATGTGATATACAGTCATGTTAAAAGGACATCCATCTTAAAAGTGTAATAGTGTATGTGTGTGTGTGTGTTAGTGTGTGTGTTTGTGGCACAATTTGTGCATTCTCCATGGTGACATTTGGATTGGTCATTATTCACACTGACTTCATGTGAGCCCTGCAGGACCAAGCCACTGTGGCATTACCATACAGAATTTATGAATGGTTCATATCATTCAGGCACCAGATTGGAGTATGATTCATTTATGGCTAAACAACACATGCACATATTCATATATTGTTCATGTTTTGAGGACCTGTATCCTTTTGATGGATATAAAAACAAAACAGATATATTAATAAGTAAGGTGGCTCGAGAACAATAATTATAGTGATAATGTCATTCAGAGCTCACATTTTACACAAGATGAGTCAGTATAATTTCACCAAGTCATTTTGTTAAATAGGCAATTATTCGTTCAGCGCATTCTCATTCTATCAATTCATTGATTTTCTTTTGAATAAATTTGGTCAATATCCATATGAATCAGCACTGGAGCCCAGAGGCAACAAATCACAATACCTAACAGAGATTTTCCAATATTTGTGAGGATTTTTTTTGACAGCTACATATCTGAAATATTATTGATTTTTTTTCTTTTCTTTTAGCCCACCAAAAATTTTGTTTTATCAAAAGTAATCTTAATGTAGAGCTCCACTCAACTTTTCTAACCTATGTCTACTCTCAAGAGAGTCAGATGGACTTCTTCAAATGGAAACTGAAATATGATTGAAAAACAGATATTTGTATTTTTGTGATTTAGTGCCTGTAGTCTCAGTACAGTGCAGTACCACCATTGTAAATATGGACATGTGGACTTTAGATTATATCACTTATGATCAAAAACTAATAAGTAGACACTGCTAAAATTAAGCAAGTGCAACAACACAAGACATAGCAATCAGCTAATATTGGTCCATTAGTCCAAGTCTAGTCCAACACCATGAAACCCAGCTCAGTCTGTCTTTCAACCTTTATTTCACAAAGTTCTTGCTACCAACTAAAAGTCAGTTCCAGATGTACTCTTATCTTTCAACTTCTTACTCAGTCACTCTCATTTCCACTTCTTAGCTACTTGCTTTTCAGTCGCTTTGCCTCTGCCATCATGCCCACAGAGGCTGCTAAGCCATTGCCTGCTTGCCCACCTCCAGTTTTAGAAAGACACATGACACTGGCAGCACTCCTTGTTAGAATGTCCCTGTGCCTGAGCCTAAAAATCCTCCTAACATTAGCTAACACCAGCTAAATTATGGCACAGTTTACTTTACTGTCGACCAGGATACTCTGTAAATCACAGAGTTGAGGCAGAGTGGCCAGAGGAAATGGAGGGAAAACCAGAGAATATTTATGTGCACAAAGTTATATTGTGCAAGAACAGGCATACGGGATACAGAGTTGGAATGACAGCGGTACCATTCACCTGATTACACATCAGAGTACCATCAAATGTTTTAAAATGTAAGTTATTTTATGGCAGAAAAGTTAAACAATGTTCTGTGGAAGAGGAACATACAGTCATAGTCGCAGAAGATTTTCCAGCCTGTGTAAACATTTGTGTGATATATCCTCTTTGGCTCGTGTGAAAAGGGTTGGTTTCCGATAGCCAGTTCTCTTTTGGATCCATTTCTCAGATGGCCAAATACCCAGATTCACGAAGCTCCTAAATCTCTGAACAAGCATTTAATCTGCAAGTAGCTTGTGGAAAGAGTTTAAGTCACAACATGACAGCTGCTTTTCAGTGGATCAGATACATATTTAATCAAGATTTAACCCTCTAGACCCCATAGCACCCCAATGCCCATTCTGTATTGCGACTGTCATTTGAAAATAATTCCCAGTGTGGTAGTTTAAGTTTTTATTGATAACCGGACCTAGAAATATGCATCATGTGTATCCATCATGTCTATTTTTTATTTTTATGGGTTTCCACTCAGATTTCACTGTAAATCAAAAAATGGCTCTGCCGACAAAGCAGATTTACAATTTCATGGAAGCTGTAAGATTGTGTTGAGAGGGAGATGCTGACCCGCTGTGGATAGTGGAAATGGACACTTGTGCGTTCAAGTGTTTTGTTCACATCACATAATTACCTTCAGTAAACAGTGAGACTTACCCGGCTCTCAGTGCCGAGACAGAGGCTAACTAGGTCATGGTGACTTTTCCACATATAAACAGGGAGATGGAGTGGTTTGTTTGAGTAGGACTGTAGAAGCAACTCTACTGGGGTCTATAGGGTTAATATCTTCTCACGTTGGCGATACGAGTTGTATTAAGCTGCCACTATAAACTGTTTCTGCTTTTACAGACCACAAAGGATGATTGGAGATCTTTGACTCGTCAGTATCTATAACTTGCAAATGTTGAAAGCTGAACTTAATTAGATTTGATAAGGAACTCAAATGGGGTTTGGATTCAATAAAATGCTATTAAACCTCAATCTAACTGGGGGGACTTTCTGACGTCTGGAAGGAAACACCCCTAGCAATGTCATCTGTGCTGTTGGTTGCATTATGGGAAATATAAGACCCACTGTTTTTGGAATTTGATCTATATTAGGTATTAAAAGTCAGGAACTCGAACCCCTGCTGCTCTTATAAGCCCCAGATTTATACAAGTAGAATATAAACTGCCTGAGTACCCATTTAATTGACATCTAAAACTGGAAAATCTATTGGGCAGTTCTCTTCTCTTCTTCATAATGTCCCCTCTTTAACTCTTAACAGCTTCTATGAATCTTCAAGGAGGTTGCTGCACAAGGAAAGTTAAATGCTTAAAAACTGTCCTTGTGGTGTTCAATCAATGTGGAAAATTTGAATTAAGTTTACTTATTAAACTTGTGGAAGTAGGTCTATTAGTTATCATTTTGCAGAGCACTCTGTATGACAGATGGAGCCTCATTGACCATTATGTAGAACATACTCAAACGGACAGTCAGCAGTAACAATGAATTGATTCTTTTAAGCACACAACAATTAAAGCCAAAACACCTACTAAATACAAATTAACTACAGTCACAGGGATCAAAAATTCTCATCTCAAAGACTCAAGTTCAAACTGAAATCTATAGCTTTTCCCTCAGCTAATTACTGAGAGAACAAAGCCCAATGTTCTGCCATAATCCTCAGCTGTAATGACTGGATCTATTTAGTGATTTTGGTCTCCTCAAGCAGCCTCGACTCTGAGCACAAAGAGAGTCCACTTTATCGATGGAGCCATTTTGGCGTTATCTGTTCCTTCAGAAGACGAGAGCGTGAGAGAGAAGGACGAAGACAGAGGTTGAAGGAGTCAAAGAGTTGTGATGACTAGTGTAATTTCATGTAATGAAGCTTTTTATCGGGATATTGTGAAATTGTCCATCACTCTATTTCCTCCAAATGTCAGCGGCAAACTGACATTATCAGTGTAAGTGGTGGGATGGAATGTAATGCACAAATATGGATACAGTGGTGCTGTGTACATTGGTTACTCTTGCTGTTATTGCTGTTGTGATTGTGATCAAATATCCCTTCCACAGTTTGGTGAGAGAAAATGCAAGGTCATATTATATTAGGCATGATAACATCACAGTATTAATATGAATATGAATATATGCCAAATAATCAATATAATAATGCAATATCACATAAAAATAATTGCATTTAAATAAACGGCCTGCTGGTTGGTATGGAAAAACTTGTCTATCACAGTATACCTAATTTATATGATTGCAAGGCTACATTCAGATACAATCTAGCATTACTGCGAAAACACATTTTTCCATTTATTTGAGTGTGGGTAGTGCAAAGGCAGCGACCTGCAATGGAGAAGTTGAGCATCAAGTTGGATCCAACTTGACTTCAGGTCACCACCTACGGCCTGCACCACCGTAGCCAAAATGCACTGCCCTGTTCAAATGAATGGGGAAAAACCTGAATCTGTGATCATTTTGGCAACCAAGTACATCATTGTACCTCTACTACATCGCATTGTTGCAAAAATCATGAAAATACACTGTTATGTGAACAAAACACAGTTGGATCGCTCATTAGTTTTAGTATTCTCATATTGCCTTCCTGTGACATTAGACAAATTGTTTCACACATTGCTTGTAAACACTGTAAATGGATTCAGTATTTTAGTATTTAGTATTTACCTATTTATAACTTTAAATATTTTACCAGCAACTTTATAACAATAAGAATGCTATTTCTTCATAATAATTTTCTTAGCTTTAAATTGCTATGATTTTTAAAACGACAACACAATAATCTGGTCTTGCACTCCACTGTTCCCTTGCACCAAATATGAGGTCATGTTATTTTGTATGTTTGCCCTTGATGAATATCTTGTATATAGCCTGAAGACAGTATTCAGGGGCCCCACATGCTGAGGATTTTAACAAACCATCCAGAACTAATCTTCCTCAAAACTTTTACCACTGACTCTATACATGTCTTGTGAAATTTAGGGCATTTGACTCACAAAACACAGCTGCTCATCTGAAAGAGCAATCCCCATGATGCCCCATTTATTATTCATCTGTGCGGGGGGAGAAAGGAAAAAAAATAAGAGGATGAGAGGACAGAAAATGAGGTCTGAAACTTTTATAAGATGAGGCAACGTGCTGACTGGAACCAAGATGATAAAGATCTGAATACAAACAGGTGGGAGGTAGAGTTGTATAGTATGTGCCAAAGCCCTTTGTAAGCACAAAGCAAGAAGTGTGGTACTCTGTTTAATTAGCTTGAGAGCCAAGCAAGTGGTTCAAATTAGGATGAAACTATAGCAGAAAAATAATCAAAAATAGGCAAGTTGGAGTGGAATGAGTAATGAATGGCGGCAGCCATTATGCCTCATACAGCTGGAGCTTCATAGAGAATAGCTAGATAAGGTCCCTAAAATTGTCCTGATTCAATGGAATAGAGTTTCCGTATATTTTGCTCCTCCTTTCAGAAAGAAATAAAAGAAGAGAGATGATTGATCCATCCAAATCTTGCCTGATCTTTATCTTAAACTTTATATCCAAGCCTAACCATTACTACTAATTATTTTAAATAGGCTCCGAAAAGCTTCTCCCCTTCATTCAAGACCATTTCGAGATTTGTCCTGCAGAATGAGTTCGGAAAAAACCTGGTCTTATTTCAATTCAATTGTTCCAGAGAAATCAGTTTGGCACCTCCTTTTAATATCTGACAGCCAACTAGTTGGTTAGATGGACACCTATGGACTGAGTTGAATATAGAATGCCTGATATATTTTGTGTTTCTCAATATTAATCTCACTTTATCCAAAATCCCACTGCTTCCTGTTGCAAAGAGGCTATCTGCTCTATTTCTTCATCTTTGTGTCATGCTGGATTGGACAAACTGCAGTTAAGAGCCTCTTGCCTCCAGCTCCTCATCTCACAGCTCACTGTGGCGGTTCCTTCTTTTTCCAATCCTCATTGCAATATTTAAAACATATCTGCTGTCAAAATGTGCAGAAAATGTCGATTTTCAGTGAGCAATTGCACCATTGAAATTGGTATGGCTTACCTTGAGAAGTTCATTGCAGGTCGAAGCATTCAATCTGAAGCAGCAGCATTGCAAAATGTTAGCTGTAAATTAATACAGCTTTGGTGTGGTGGTAGAAAGAAATTAGTAAACAGGGAGGCCTCTATCAGTAAGATAATATGAACAGTACATGTAAACATACAGTTTTTTCCTTGAGAGTTGAGATGAGCTTTAGCACCATAGTTACGACAAAAACACTAGAGTGGTATCAACCTTTTCCTTTAAGAACATTTATGCATTATTATTATGGAAGCACGTGGGAGCAGTAACCAATCCACATCAAACCATCCTTACTGTATGTCGTTTTCAACTATATGAAATGGTTTGTTCTGAAATTTTTTCCTGATTATACGTTAAGCCTACTTTACCCTTTTCTCTTGTGCAGCCATTGATATATAAAAATATGCTTCAAGACCTTTCTCTGTCTTTCTGTGTCTGTATATCTTTGTAAAAGGCTGGGCTCATATCTCCCATTGTGCAGGTGGGTAGACTGATTGGATTTCTCTTTTATAGGAAGCTGTCAGTGGATTCAGTTTCTGATAGTGAAAAGAGGAATGGAGAGGTGCATGAGGATGGTACTCCTGAGAGGAAGGGAGACAGGGACCTCTGGCTCCACATGGAGGGAGGAGGGATGAACACTGGGTGGGAAAAGGACATATTGTCACAGAGAGAGGAAGAGAGAAAAAGAGTGAAAGGGAGAGGGTGAAAAGTAATGAATCTTATTATATGACTATGATCTGTGTTTTTTTGGGGACAGGAGAAGGTCAAGAGTCATGTTGCTGGAGATGGAGCTCATTATTGAGCTCTAAAAGTCTCAGCCTTTAGCAACAGAATCACACATTACAATTTTCTCATCAATTTTCAAGGTCAACAGGTCCTCATACCGGAACGACAAAAAGGGTAATTCGTCACTACCTTTAGAAAAAGACACGCGAGTGTTTATTGCCATGCTGCTGCCGTGTTTAGGTATGGTTAAGGCTACTTAAACTGCTTGGTGAGGCTCACACCATTTCCTGCTTCATCACTGGACTTAAGCATACTGAAGGTCAAGTTTGTAATTCAAGAGCGGAAAAATCTTGATGAAGTGTCACTTGTGTCCTAGTGTCATTATGTTCACTCAGCTAAAACTAATGCAATCGAATAAAAGAGGCCAACAATAAATCCTGCCTTCGTGAAGCTTATTATTTTCAGATTTGTTGAAACTGTATATTTACTTTAGCCTTATTGATATAAATAAGGTAGGAAAATACAATATGTCTCAGTACCAAGTCAACAGCATGATGAACTATACTCTCTGAAGAGTTGAACAAAAACAAAACTTTCCAACCTTCATAAAGGTAGGAGTTAATGGTGGACTCTTGGATTAGACTGCATTAACTTTTTATAACTGCCGTAACAAACTCATAAGTGGTACAATAAATAGTGCATTTCTTTTCTTCTTTAATCAAACCTCAGCATCGGTAGAAATATCATTTATCAGACATATCTTGGACACTGAAGATCATTCTTGAAATAACCAGTTAGGTCATGAAGTCATGAAGATAAGATGTGTAAAAAAAAAAGTGGCAGCATTAAAGCAGCTGAAACAATAAATTGATTAGTCTACCATCAGAAGGTTAATCAGAAACTATTTTTCAAACAAAAAAGGGTTACAGCTTCTCAAATGTGACAATTTGTAGCTTTTTTTGGCCATTTATGATATTAAACTGGGTTTTGTACTGTCGGTTGGGGATTTTTCACTATTTAAATTTTTTTACAACAAAAAAAAAAAGATTATTTGAGAAAACAATGAGCAGAGAAATTTATAAGTAAAAGAATCGTTAGCTGCAGCCCTAATGTAGACAACCTGGCCGATTCTTCAATTTGGCTTGTAATTGTAAGAACCACCACCGTGACACCTCAGTGATTCCTCTGCACTCGTTGCTGCTCTTTCAACTTTAGAAAATCCTTGAAGTGAATAAAAAAAAAAAACTCCATTATAGGTTTTCTGGGAGCTGTTTGACCTTGAACATGTGGCTAGGGCAGCAGTGTTGTAGAGAATTTTAATTTGAGCAATCTGATCAAACTGAAGTCTTTGAAACCTGTTTTGGCCTTAAGTAATGTCTGAGAAAAGACTGAATGTTGAGTTTCTGTCAGAGCTACTGGTCTGTCAGCCTGTGTGCTTGTCTGCTTTCTTGGTGTCCACACTTTGAGAGCATATATACCAGTGAGTGTGTTATTTCTTGCTTTTTGATTGGCAGTTCACTAAGTAATCATGGTGTAATGGAGACAATTTGGTGTTCCTACTCTAAAATGCATGTATTCACCATAAGCAGCGGGCACTGAGTCACTTAGACTACACAGAAATACTTTGACAAGTTGCATGCATTTTAATGCTGAAATATCATCATCCCTAAAAGCTTTTTGAAGGAATAATTATTAGACCTTCCAAAGCAAATCTGGCCAAACTTTTCTCCATTTGTGGCACACGAGGACTTAAGTGAGACAACAATATTCCTTTTGCTCCCATTTATCTCTCTTTTTCTCTTTGGATATTTATTCCCCATCTCTCATTCTTTTTATCCCTCTCTCACGCCTGCACCCCTCAAATCTCCTCTTTCATTTGCATCAGGTCGAGAGGGCTCAGTGGGGTTTCAGCTGGCACACATTTGCTGGGAGATACAGTAGCACGTTCAACGTACTTTTAACAGTGATGACAGGACGTGTTATCTTCATGCTTCCTTGCCCCTGAGATTCTAACCACTGGGCACCCTGAGAAAGCGATTAGGATTATTTAAATGTCAATTTATTTTCTTTCCCCATTATCGTGAATGTGCTCCCTCCTCTGTCAGTAGGGAAAAGTCTCTTGTAGGAAGCCAATGTAATTTAGCTTGACAAATCAAGTTTTATTTTAGGGCTCTGTAGAAATGCATGGCTGAGGATTTTAAGTCCTCTTTTTCCCACCTATTTGTCATTAGTCACATCTGTATTAACCTAACCTCTAACACATCGCCGACTAATTATTTACAAGAAAAAATGAACCACAGTTGTGTCTCTTACAGTAAAAATATCCTGATATGAATGGTTTCTTAAGCAAACAGAAAAAAACAGTAATGAGCTCACTTGTTATTCAAAAACCAATCTACATGGGGACAGATTTAAATTTCATTGAAAATGTTGTCAAGTTGGTGTGAAAATTTGGAACTGATTCACAAAAATGATGATAAATACTGAATGAAAACTTTTCAGACATTTTGTGTGTTTTGTTTACTAGTTTTCTCCCTGAGGTTCACTGTTAGGATCTGCCACAAAAAAAACCCAGCCATTTTTCAGACTTTACTGTGGGTGACAACTCATAAGTTTGTATTCTGTTTTCTCTTTAATTCTCCTTCAAACAAGTTTTAGGACGTACAAAAAATCATTTGGAACTGTGTGTGTGTTTTTTTTCCCCCCACATAAAAGTTTGAGTACTGAGTTACCTCAAACTCTTCAAATCTTTTCTGTCTATTCCTAAATCAGAATCTATGAATACACAAATATTTTCTGCTTCAAAATACTCCATACTGTCTTCCATTTCACTGAAAAACTTCAATTCTGTCCATGGGAGGCTTCTAGTTTCTACATCACAGTTGTGTAAATTGCATATTGGATCATATTTGGCTTCCAAACTAGTTGTAATGTTACAGAATCATTCTTGTATGTCCACATCTTAAATTTGAAATCTAAAGTGAGCACACAGCCTCGGCAGATGAATGTGAAAACTTAGAATTGTGAGAGTTTAGAATTGGAAGAGTAAAGGCGATAGGAAGAGAGAGAAATGAAGAATGAGTGAAAGATGATTTATATTGTCCATGCAGTCAGCGTGGGGAAGTTTTTAAGGAGAAAATGTACGCACGTGCCTCCGGGTTCCCAGGGTTTTCTGAGTGATGGAGGAACAATTTCTTTTGCACAGACACGGTGGTTTGCTATCTGTGAGCCTCTAGCGTGCTCTGCCTCTGTGACTACAGAGGTGCTGGGAGGACATTAGTAGAAGAAAGAGCGATGTAGAGAAGGACACAACATAAAAAGAACCCACAATATTACCATCAAACTTTAACTAGAATTCTGAGATACAAAAATGTGATCTTTGTTCAACATACAATAATGTGTAAATGCAGTGGGGAGTCATTGGATTTAGTTTTTTTTAGATTGCAATTTGGTGTCCGATTTATGGAAAACCTCTTCCATTTGAATTGTATAGCATTTTCACATTATACCTGATGAATAGCTCTACATGATCCATGTCAGTGCTGTACTCCAGAGACCCCAATCACCTTTTTTTAATAGTTTTTCTCTGTTGTTTAACACATTTCTGTGTGCATACTAAATGCTGTAGATGTGTTTTTTTCAAGATGCATTAGGGTTAAATTGACACTAGTCAACATTTACATTTTCCTGTTTTAATTGCCAGTTGCTTCTATACTCTTCACCATCTGCTTCTTCGTCAACTTCAGGGACTTTACGGATGCTGCTTACCTCAGCTGCGGGCCACATGCATTTTCATGGTAGACAGCACAACAAGCTGAATGTCAGGCCGATGGGCTCGATGAACTACATGAACTTATGTTATGAGATGTGGTTATGAAGGCAGAACTGTCAATAAAGGAGTGGATTTAAGGTAAGCATCCTGTCTGCATCCCAAGTTTCAGATCCTTTTCCGGCTGCACTCCAAGTGTACTTTGGGTTTTAGGTGGAAGTAAACAAAGTATATAAAAATAAAGTTGCTGTGATGGAATCTGGCTTGTAAAAAGCAATAAAGCTCTAGTGTAGCATGAAACAGCTTTTTCCCATAAATATGTCTATAGTATCCTGCAAAAGCTGATCAATGTTGAAATATATTCATTGAAATTCCTTTAAAACAATCATATAAATATGTAAAAATGTTCTCATTTAAACCAAACTTCTAGATAGCTTTTCACCTGCAAATCACCAAGACCAGATTACTGGGCTGTGCTATTATCGGCTGCTACAACTTAATGCAAAATGCATAAGCCTCTGCTCCATGAAGCCATGATGATTTGAATTCATCGCAGAATCCTTATGCTTTGCCTAAATGGTTATGTTTCCTAGCCACAAGGAAGAAGAAAAGAAAGAATCTCTCTGATTTATGTAATTAATCTGCAGCAATTTTGCTCATCAATTGATCTTTTGAGTCATTTCCTAAGCAGCTTCTAACATGTGAGTATTAGCTGATTTCTCCTATGACAAAGCTATCATTTTAATGCCAATAACCTAAAAATGACACTTAGAGTGCTGCATTTGATACTTGGAGTTGAAGAACCCGTTGACCTTGTGAACATAGTGCAGCTATCCACCCTGAAGTTTTTGATGAGGTGCTTTAAGTTCATATTCTCAGTTTACCTTCCATATTCTACACATTTCTGTTTATCAAAAGCCACAGGCATGTAGTATAGCCTTACCATTTACTGTTTTGGTGCTATCTCAGCAGGCTGAACTGCCAAATCTGTCAAATACGTCTTGCTCATTGTAGGGCAGGGCGATATATTGATATTTTAATCAATATTGAGATATTTTCTAACTCAACATAGCACAAGACCATATCGTTAATATTGATATAGTTTATTTTGTGTTAAAATGACTATACATTTCTTCCCATGAGCCACCAGTTCGCTTTTCTCCCTTCTTCTCTTCCTCTGTCCAGGTCCCCCTGTCACGTCAGAGTCTCCAATATCTCCAGAAAAAGTCACTAGATTTGTTGCTAGATGCTTTTTGGGAAAAAAACTAATCTCTAGAGGATCTGAAAAGTCACTAAATATAGCAACAAATTCAAGTTGTTAACAGTGGACCGCTGATTAGTGTGTCAATAAACAACTAAAGCAGCAGGGTTAGAGGTGGTGCACAGGTCTTGACCTGTGTGTCAGCTTGTTGCAGTGCATTGTGGGATTTGTAGTATGAGTGGTGGGAGTGCGATTTACCAGCAGGCTATTAATAATAGACGTATGAAATTAAAAAATATCGATATGACTTTTGGTCCATATTGCCCAGCCCTAGCTCATTGTATACTACTTCACCACCACAGATGATAAGGCTGCTATCTGTAGCTAGTATAAATGAAAGAATGGTTGCAATGATTGGCTGCAAGTAAAACCAAATAATTTTGTAAAATCTTTTTTTCTTTCTCTCCAGGTATAAAATGGATCAATACATTGTTTGAGTGGAGTTCAGTTGAGTTGAAGTTTCAATACTATTTGGTACTGGGCTACTTTGGTCAACACCTTAAAGGTATTAAGTATCAATACCCAGCCCTAATAATAGCACACATCATACATACAGATTTTGAGCTGCGTGTCAGATAAAAACAAGTTATTTCAAGACATCACCCAGGGCTCTGAGAAATCGTGCGCTTTTGTGAGTATTCCCTGATATTTTACAAACCAAACTAATGAATTTTAACAGATTAGTTCATAATGAAAATACTCATTTTATATGCTTACATGCAAGAACACATTTTGTTGATGGATGTGCACTTTTACACCCATCATACTTGTGTTTTGCAACTGAATGCCATTCACATACCTTCAACTGTCAGATGAGATGATTGCTGACTGCGATCAATCTAACCATCTGCGCTTTCAAACACATTTTGTAAAAACTGCTTTCAGCTCGAGTATGCCACGGCGGTAATGTTGGCGTTGAGAGTGCAACACATAAATCAGCTGGTGGATTTTTCTATAGCCAAGCACAAAGTGGCACAAAAATGACTACCTAATGAGACAGTTGCAGCTCATCAAACCTCCTACATCATAAGACTGCCATTAGAGAGAAACCCCTCATCTAATAGTCTCTAATTTTTGACCTGTCGCTTTTCTGCTGCCTAATTGTTCATGTATGATTGATGGGTTTCACAGAAAAGACCACCATCTCTTTGTCAAAGGGAACCAAAGATATATCACACAGTCTTTGTCTGTGGTGAGAAGTCATATCTGGAGGAGCGATATTAAACCATAGAGGTCTAAAAGCTAATAATATGCACACCCTTAGGCCTGGGTTCGTTAAAAGAGATAAGGAGATTAATCTTTGTCCCAGATCAGTGCAATTTCACAACAGAGCCTGCTGGATAGTTGCTGGCATGAGGCAACAAAGCACGCTTTAAGGAGGCAAAAAAAAAATTAGAGAATAAAACTACAACTACAATGAGGTCACCCTTGAATGCTAGTAATTTCAGAGGTCTTTTGGAGAAAAACAAAACAGAAGTGGAGAGAGTCAGAGAATGGAGAGATAAAAAGCGCAGCATTGGCAAGTTTTGCAGTCTTTGATGGTGCTGAAAAGGAAATGTTCAGGATAGACAATCCATGCCTCTGGTGAAATTCTTTCATTGTGTTTCATTTTTAAACCAGACACACTGCAATCTTCCTCCTCTTATTCATTTCTTCCTTTTCTCCTGCCTTATTCACATTCTTCTCCTTTCCTTCAATGTCTCATTCCACTTTCTTTCTTTCAGGCCCTCTCCCTCATTTGCCCTCTCTTAGCTGTCTCTGTTTTTCATTTTAAACCATGCCAGTCTCTCAGTTTGTTCGTTTCTCTCCAGTCATTTGCAAATTCAGGCTATTTTTTATGCTTTCTTCTTCACCAATTATTCACCCTCCCTCTCCTCTAACCTTTTCTTGTTTTCTGCCCTTTTCTCCACGCCAGACAAAGTCATCTACTGGGTGGATGGGTTGCTGTTTTCATGCATGCAAATCACATTAAAATCTCTTCCAATATCTGACCAAGCACCTGGCCCACACTAAGCTGCAGGGACCAATCCGTTACCTTAGCTGGCCCTCAAGCTCAATTCTCAATTCAGTGGCTCAGTATGACCACAGCTCCAAGCAATCTCACTGACAGCCAACTTCTTAAAGGTATGTAAGATGGAAGGGGATGGGGGATGGGTTGGTGTATATTTGTGCAGAGAAGAAAGGAGGGAACTCATGTACAGTATGTGCAAACAAATGAGTTGTATAATCAATATCCTCAAGTAGCGGTCAAGCTGTACAAGGCCCCTTAGCAGACTTTTATCGAATGTTGGCTGAGAATGCCCGCCCTTGAAAACTAAGACAATGACCTGATTGCAATGCAGTGACAGAAACTGGTTCGTTGACTGTGAAATTTTCAGAGCTGGAATGGAGAATAAGCAGATCTTGGATGGATTATGTCAAGATAATGGAATCATTCAGAGTGAAAATGGAAGAGGACAGTTTAGCCATAATCACGTCTCATGTCTGTCTCACTTATTCTCTCTCTCTGCATCCCTCCATCCGAACCTCTCATTTCCTTTCACCCGCTCTGTGATATGAACACAAACACACACACACACACAAGCGCCCTTCTCTCTTTACCGTTCAGTGCTATTATTATTTTCTTCGAATTCCTGATGTGGCAATGTGGAACGGAACCTGCATAGAAAGCAGTCTCCAATTAGGATAGCTCTTTTCATGTCGAAGCACTGCGCCGCATATAAAAAGCGAAGAGAATGCATGAATAAGAAGGAGGTGAGCTGAGTCGGGACTCAGTGACAACATGCACAGATTTGCATTTGCACACAAGTAAGAATGCACAGATAATACACAGAGACACATGCATGCACATCCCTGAAAACTCAATTCCATTTTAAATGTCCACGGCCTCCTTCACCAATTTCTGTTCACCTCCAAGGATGATAGAATATGAAACCTGTGTGTGCATTTGCAATGTAAAAGCAATAAAACAATAAAGGAGCTTGTCTAGATATATCTATAGTGCGTGAGAGTGCAAATTAAAAAGTTTATCTTGGACGGTAGCTTCTATAAAGCAGATACTTAGAGCCTGAGGTGGGCTGAAATAATTTCTCTCTCAGGTACAGTAAAATCAAAGCACTTTTTTTCTACGGATTTTGATTGTGGGAGCTGATCTAAGTCAGTTTGATGGAAACGGTGCTGAAGCTTCAAAACGTTGCTGGAAATTACAGATCATGCTGATTGGCGGTGTACTACTCAAACCTCCCTCTCTTCTTGTCTGTTTCTCTGTCTGTAAACTTTAATTTAGAACACAGCATCCCCATACAATAAAGTAGAACAGAAACCAGCAGGTACTGAGATTGATGTTTATCTTGCGGCTTCTTTTTATTTATTTATTTTTTATTACTGTTATTACTATCACATTTTCATTGCCTGCCACTAGCCTTATGCTTAGTTTCTCTGAGTCAGACAGAACCATCCGTTAAACCTCTACGGGGCTTTTCTACATGGTCGAAATATACCAGCCAACCAGGCAAAACAAGGGGGATTTGGCTGTATTCACAGCCATGGGGGGAGGAGAGAGAGAAACCGCAATAGGGGAGCCAGCTGGGAAAAGACAATAATTCAAAACCTGCCAGAATTATTCTTAGAGGCCTCTTCCCTCCCTAATTCCCCTGGGTGGAGGTGCACTTAGTCACTAAAGCTTTCTGGCCGTGTATCATGGAGGCTTTGGATGGCATGGCCTTCCACTGTAACAGAGGGAGATTTAGACGTCTGCACTGGGGCCTCCTCTGCCACTTTGACACTCTAAATACACCCATTCTGGCTCCCTGTTCTGCCTGAGTTCAAATTGTGGTCTGGGGTAATGGCTTTCCCTGTGTCTGCTGTTTGTCTGTTATACCAAAGAGAGCAAAAAGACACTCCTTTGTTGGAAAAAAAGTGAAATTTATTGACGTATTCTGCTGCTCGAACAAAAGTGTGCATGTAGCAAAAGACAAACATCAGTGCACCACGAGTGGAAGAGCACTGAGGTGAAAAAGCGCTGACAGCCTATCTGGCACAGTCACTCTGATGTTTGGTTTTTGCTATATATGTGGTTTTGTTTATGTACTGGAAAAACCCTTAATAGACGGTTGTATTTAAGTGTTGAAACTTTCTAGCGGCCATAGTGATTCTCAGAGGAGAGAGCACGCAGGGAGGAGGTTGAGGTGGATGGATGGGGAAACGAAACATTTGACTTTAACTTGAAAAACTGCTGTTTATTTCTTGTTTTTAACCAACAGTCAAAATTTGTTTTGTAAATTGTTCCATAACTGTAACCATGTGTGTTTAATTGTAAGCATGACAACAAAGTTGTCCTGACCTCAACAATGTAGGGATTTATGAGCTTTCCCTACACCTATCCAAGTCATATTTATGCTTAAATCTCACCAAAGCATAGTGTTGTTGTATTGTAAAACAGTGATTTTTTTTAACATTTTGGAAAGTACAGATGGGGGCGTTGGATGACAACCAATCCCTCTAAAGGGTCACACAAACATTTTGGCAGGAAATGTGAAGTTGTATTGATTGTAGCTTAACCCAAAATGAATATAAGAATTGAAATCATTTTGATGCTACACTGACTTGTGATCAGGTCAATGATGTTGTTGTCAGTCCCATGGTATTCCCTATACGTCTAGCCTTGTACTATTTAACACATGCTCTGGGTGCAGTCACCCATAAGAAATATGTTCTGCTTAATGGCTGATTTTTATTAGACTGGATCATATTTTAAGGAGAAAGACAAACGCCAAGCTGGGCTTCTTGCTGTTGGACTAGTACAGTAAGTAATATTAGCTGGCTGCTATGTCTTGTGTTGTTGCAGTTGCTTGATGTTTGGCTGTTAGCAAGTTTGTTAACTCGTTTTTTAGGAATGACTTGGTGAATATGACATACTTGCTGCAGAAATGCCTTCTAAATACACAGAACTAGAATAAGGAGGCCTGGCACTAAACCATTATAAAGTTTATTTTTTAAAACATGTCATAAAATTATAAGAATGAAGGCCTGATTCAAATATAAGCCTGTTTCATTAAACAGTGTTCTGCTTTCTTGTTAAAAGCTTCTGGTAGGCTTTTGCTTGTTTCTTCCTTTGTCAGTCTGGAATCTCATTTTTCCCCCACTATATGATTTATCCTTAAAATTAAAAAAAAAAAAAATCTCTGCTCTCCTGATGGGCAAGTTGACACCAGTCACATGGATGATGATGGAAGTCGGATGATTTAAACAATCAGACACCCAATCAGGAGTGTGGAGTTGTTTTCAAGGTCATTTTCAGGTGGTGAAACGCTGTTGAATATTTCAGGACAATGAGTTATTGATTGTATTGAACCTGTGTCATGCATGAACAATTGGAAGAAATTGAGCTCATTCACATTATTCAATGATTTATTGAAGACAATGAGCCTTTAATGAGTTATCGATATTGAATGGAATTGATATTGAACAATTCTCATGCATGAGAAATTAATTTAAGGGTCCCATTGCAGGGTCACTTGAATGCCTCTTGGTGCTTCCTGTGATAGTAATTGAGTGAGATAAGGATGAAAGCATCCACTCATGACATGTGAATAAAGCCTGACTATATACCAACAGCACTATATTTTCACTGCAGCATAAGATACCATGGTTAAGAGACTGGCAGACTTGACATGTAGGACAGGGAGTCGGGCACAGAAGAGGATCTTTCACCGAGATAACCTTTGCAACTGGGTCACAGCAAAGGAAAAAATATAGAAGAAAATAAACTGAGATAAATCTGGGTGGGGTATGAGATTCTTTTGGAAAGAGTCTGAGGATAAGGTGTGAAGGAAAGTGCTGGGGCGTCTCACTACATTTGACACGTCTCCCAGCCTCTGGCATCAGATAAGTCACTCTGCTCAGAAGAAGTATTTTTGAATTCTCTGGGCTTATGATAACTCCTGTTGGATCCGCTTAGGTAGACCTGAAAGATTAATGTGGACCATTAAAATGTGATGATAGAAGTAGTACAAGTTGACTAAGCCCATTTCAACACTGCAGATCATTCAAAATAGCCCGTCTTTAAAAGTCATTTTATTTTTCTGTGTTTGGTGAAGTTCATTTGTTTTTCATTCTAATGTTTGACCAGAATTTCGATGTCTTTTTTGGAAGTCTGAGTTCATGCCATCAAGTTCTTCTCTTTGTCAGATGAAAAAGACACAGCGAATTTTCCGTTGTCCTTCCCTCAAAAGGTTAGCCACAAGACATTTGAAATATTTTCATAAGCTGTTCAGTCACTGTTTTGTTTGGTTATTAATACATTACAGATTGCAGAATAGTTATTTTCTCTCAAGTAAAGCACTTTAATCTCTGTTTCTTGTAGGGCATGTATTCAACAATTGATTGAATTGATTCATTATTTAAGTCAAAAACAAAACATCCATCCTAAGTTCCAAAGTGATGTCTTTGGAATTTGGGCATTTTTTAATAATTAATATTTTGTCAAACCAACAGTCCAAAACCCAAAGACGTTCAATTCAAAATGACATCAGGCATTGCAAGTCTAGCATGCAGAACATACTCAAGAAGGAATTCTTACCAAATGTGCTTAATTAAGCTCTCTATAGTTTTACATAACAGGTTAAATAGTCGAGCCAAATCAACAATCAACCCCTTCAGGTGACAGGTTGTCACTAATAGTTATTCATTTTTCCTACCTCTTCAGTTGCCCACAAGACATTGTTTTATTGACTAACACTCTTACACACATACAGATGCAGACAATGCAAGTAGACAGCATACACAGGCACACACACTCCTTCACAGTGCAGGGAGGAGGGGAGTTAGTTTTCTACATGTCAAGATAACAGTAACAACTCTCTTTAAACTTTGCCAGCCTCGCTGATGTGAAATAATGGCTAATCTCTACGTAGCTCTGTAAGAAACACACCCAGGGAGGGCTGTCAGGGAGACTGTGTTAATGTGTGTTCATGTGTGTTCTCATTGGTCTGCTTGAGAGAAGGAGGCTGTTTCAGTGTGTGTGTGTGTGTGTGTGTGTGTGTGTCCCGAATACGTGTAAATCACTGGTGGTATTAGAGAGCATCCCACAGTGTTTCTGTCTGGCTAATAAAATAACTGGAGGCTGCTTCCGAGCCTCCCACAGCGAGACGCCACCTCGTTCCTTAATCTGTTGCCCCCCCCCACCAGTTCACCATGACCTGACTCTCCATCAAAACTCACTGACCCATGAGGTGAACATTTATGTACATGCCTCAACATTTTGTTTGAGTGCATGAGTGTGTGTTTTCCTTTACGTTGGCGGCCATTTTTGAGTTTCAAGTCCTTAACAGCAGAGATCAGGCGAGGTTTAACTCTGTGATGGGAATTAAATGGTTTTCTCCTCACAGCTGGTTACCTGACCATTTACATGGTGGGGGAACAAAACATAGAAATCTTCAATGGCAACACCTGGTTACTGGTGGCAATGGCAAGTATGTTTCTGTTTAAAGAAGAGAAACTTGTGTATGTGCTTACAGTGCAGACAAACAAACTGTGCGCTACGAGGATTTATAGTGTCATGTTGTTTGGCTGAAGAAGAAAGTCAAAAATGTACCTTTTTCCCCATCATGCCTTGAGCAACCATGATCCCCTGCTGTGCTTCCGCTGTGTGCACTACATCACACAGTAAAGGAAGCTGTTCATCTTGATGGCGAGTTTGCTGGTTCTTAGCCTGTTTTCTGAAGCTCCTTTCAGTTCCATTATCTTCTTTATACTACACACACTAAAAATTACTGTTTTGTTTTGCAGACATATTTTTAGCTATCGTGGCAGCCAGTGCTATCCTCAGTGACATACATGCATTGCCTAATGTAGTCCTTTCACAATAAAAGTCACCTAGTAGGTTGAAAATGAAATGCCTTTAATCTGAAACAGCAGCCCTTGAAAATATTTGGTTTGCACTAACATAATAGGGCTCTCAATAACAGAAATGGTCAGTGAAATGTGCTAAATTTCAAACAATCTACTTTTAAGTTGCTCTAATCATTTTGTCTAGCTACATGCATTGTAATAACAGTGTCACTCGAAGTGATGACCCAAAACCGACTAAGTCAGAATCAGAGTGTGGATAAAATAAATCAGATGGACACAAACACAACTGCAAGTGATGATACTGTTGCTCAGTAATCTTGTCCATACTATCTGTGGCCAAAAACTGACCTGCTTACAATCATGTTTCCACAATTTTTGCACATGTTGCACAGATAATGAGCATTAATAATCAGTAAAAATCACTTCCTGTAAAGATAAAAGTTTTTTTTTTAATTAGACAATTTGACTTTGAGGAAAAGTACATGTGTTGTTAAGTCATGATAACGTGACAGTGAGTCAGCATGCATAATTCTAGAACCCTAAAACTGAGGTGGCTAAATGGAATTCAGTCATCGTTCAATTCATTATTTAAAATAAAAAAGGCCTGTCTATTTCTTGACAATAAAAAAAAAGTGTCTTACAAGGTCATTTTTCATTCCACTGTGTTTACTGAACTGGCCAATCTCTTACATTTTGGCATTGCTTTAAATATTTTAGAATCTGATTTACTTTTTTAAGGGGTGTGAGAGGTTTAGAGACGGGGGAACCTGCTCCTGTTTTATTTGAAAATGCAGGATTTCTGATGTTATATAAAAAACCAGCCTGAAAATGTGAGAAGATAGCACCCCACTACTTCTTGATTTAGCAAAACTCAATCTAGCTGTGAATAAATTCTGCAGACACAATTTGGTGGAGATACAAATATAGCTTGTGGAAACAAAAGCAGGTGCAGGAGATATATGGAGATAACAAGCGATGATTGTATCAGTGTTCCCCTGTCTCTCTACAGTGCAGAACAGCTTGTTCCACGCCTCTGTTATCTCTCACCATTCTTCATATCAGCTTTGGTCATTCTTTAAACTGTAAATCATGTTACATGCTACATGAATCTGGAGATAGAGAGATATCACTTGCTCTGGTATAGGAACTAAATAGAAAGCTTTGTCTGTCAGCTATGCCTTTCCTATAGAACAGTTTCTGTTGTCTATATATTTTAATTAAGTGAATATTTCCGTCACTTATGCTTCACTTGTTGCACAGTAAACAGACAAACATGCACCGGGGATTTCAGTTAATTTAGATGCTAGTGTGGTCAACATCACAGTTACTAAAATACTGTCTGCTGATGGTTGTAAGCTGACTGCAGTTTCTAGCTCCAGTTTGAATCTTTTCCCCTGCTGCTTGCCAGGTCTGCTGTCAATCAAACATGTACACTGACATATACCTTCAGAGACTGAGGAAAATGTAATTCAAATATTCTCCAAAGTTCTTTTTTCTGTTATTCTTTTTATAACCCTGTAGTGAAAGATGTTTGGCATACTTCATTTAGGTAACTATCTATATTGTATGCCGTGACATGGTGGAAAATCCTTCCGTTGGGAAAAGCTAAGGGCTCCCTAACTTCCAGAGAGAGACTAGTAACTGTCAACTTAAATAAATATCATAAATGAGAACAACTTTTACATGTGGAGCTTAACTTACTGTATGAGACAGTAGGAACATGCAGAATGTTCCATTAATTTTGTCATCTATTATCCTACGTTTTTCCAGTGATTGTTTATATATATATTAGTGCTGTCAAAATTAACGCGTTAATTTTGTCGATTAATTTTAAAGAATTAACGCGTTAAAAAAAATTTACGCAATTAACGCGGTTTTGTTTACTTCCGGTGGCGTCCGCCATTTTGGATGTAGCAAGTAGAGCTTGTTTCCCAGATATTCCCAGTAGTTGTGTGTGTGGATGGGTGTATAGAAGGGCTTAACTTAGCCCTCACGAACGGGTGCGCCCTGGCCGGTCTCCCCCATTGCCCCATAGCTAAAACCGGCCCGCGTGATTAGTTTTACGGGCAAATCTGCACATCCAATATGGCGGACAGTTAACGTATCGCAACAATGGACCAACCTGCTCATCATGCGCGTCTATGTAAGATGTCTATGATCATCCTAACTAAAGGAGAGTCTATGGCGGAAAGATGGATGAGGCCGGATTTTTATGGGAAAATTTCATTTTAAAAAGTTGCCTGAGGGTTCGGGGGAACAAACAAGGTATTGCACAGTTTTGCAAATCCGAATTAAATTCCACAGAAGTAACATGACTTTAACATATACCCTCAAAGCAAAACACCCTGTCTACACTACAGGAGTGTGCACTCGTCAGTATATTTCCTCATTCTGTGCTTTTTTTTCTGTTTGCCAATTCTGTGTGTCATTGTTGCACCTTAAGCCAATAAAAGAATGAATTTAAATTTACTTTCTCTGTGTTTATTCTACATTAATTTGATCATTTTAAATAAATAAAATTCAATAAGCTTCAGTCTCAAAAAAGCATTTAATGTATGATATATTTATGATAGATTAATCGGCGATAAATATATAGATATATATATATATATATAATAGAATAATAATATATAATATATAATATATATATATATATATAATATTATATGTATTAGGATGATGTAATGTATAATGTTGTATGTATGTATGTATGTATATATATATATATATTATGTATATGGTATATAATCTGTGTCTGTATTAAATATACTATATATAGATATATATATATATCTATATATATATATATCTTTCTATTACTCTTGTGTTACTGATATGTCCTCATCGTTAATATTGCGGCACACGATTGTGAGCGGACGAGACTTGTTGTCACTCACTTTTAACTATATAGCATCCACATGTTACACAAAGAGCCGGTGAAGTCTGACGTCGTCAAGTTTTCAATATATTCAAACGTTTCTTTCCATATATTCAAGGTTTTCATTCAATATATTCAAAAGTTTCCTTCATAATATTAAAGTTCATTCAATTATTCAAGGTTTCATTCATATATTCAAAATTTCCTCCAATATATTCAAAGTTCAGTCAATATATTCAAATATTTAATTTCCTTAACGGCATGCCATACATACATAAAAATAAATAAAATAATAAATAAATAATATAAAATATCTTTTTGATGGTGTTCTGGGAAGTATTGGATGTTTTAGCATTTTATGCAAATTTCAATATTAAAACATGAAAAACTGCTCAGCTAGAGTTATTACAGATAAATAATGAGGATTTTCTTTAAAAGCATGGCTTGAAACTGGAACATTGTTATAATTTGCAAATGCAAATAGTTTTAGAACGAAAGGGAAAATACATACAAATAAATGATACACCGTGCATTGCATGAGGGAACCACAGATGAAATGCATATCTGCTAACACTGGACACAATATCAAATCCTAAAAGATTTTCTGTGTTTAGTGTGGCATTTCAGCACAGTATACCGAAATGCATCAGTCTCATACTTTTTTTATGCTCTGGGCAAACCAAGGTTCGTGCATATTTCAGTGTCCTATTACACTTCTTGTATTTGTCAGGTTATATGAGTAAGACAGTTTTAAGTTCAAACTTTCTGAGTCAGAGAGTTTCATGCTGCAATTTCCTGTTACTCTTTTATGTCCCTCCAGCTCTCAATTCCCTGTTTTATACTTGATTCACGCCATCTTATGTCTGGGCCTTAAAGGCAACACGAACCAAAGTTTGACAAAGAGGAGAAGTGACTGACAACCACAGATTGCTCTACTTCACTCATGCATCTACCTACTTTTCTTTGTTCTCCTGTTTTCTTTATTCTTTTCCCTCTATTTCTTTTCCACAGTATCTTTTTCGAATTGTCACATCGTCCCTTGTCTTTTATCTTCACCCTCTCCTCTTTCCTCTCTTTAGTGCTCACTCCCACTCAGTCTCTCATGTTCTCTCTCCTCCTCCATCCATCTCTTGCTCTCGGACTGTCCTTCACGGACAATTTACCAAGAGTGGTATCCATTCACCTTTCAGCCCTCAAGCTTTCACCACCATTTTTAACACAAAACCCCAAAGGTGAAAATGCTAAGAAAGAGAGTGGAGAGAGAGAATGGTAAAATAAAAGACTTAAATCCGTTTTTTCGCAGCGTGGCTTGGAGAGATGGAGGTGTGAGGGTTATTTGTGTGCACCCTGTGGTTACAGTTGTACAAAGTCTGCTCCTGCCCGTTGTATCACATTCTGAGACTGAAGCACGTATTCTTGGTCCTAACGGCCTGTCTTTCAAACCCTGCCTAATAGACAGACTGGACTGAAGCAAGTTTTCTTGCAATCTTTTAGTGAGCAGACACAAAAACTGCAGGAACTTTTCTGCTAGAAAGCCTTGTGTGAGGGGGAAAATAATAATAATAATTTTTAAAAAAACAACAACATAGTATTACATGTGAGCTTTGGAAAAAGTAATCTTCTTTGGGCAAAACCACTATTATTGGAAGGAAAAAAACATAGAAATCTTTAAAAAAAAAAAATTCTGAAGTTCATAAAAATCCAGTCTTCTTTGCTGTAAGTGTGAAGTAATATCTCTCCATTATTGTTTCGATGAATAGCATTTAATAACATTTAGATTATAACTTAATAGTATAAAATGCTTATCACAAGTTCAGAGTCCAATCTTTTGTCCAACCAACAGTTGAAAATCATCAAGTACTCACTGTACAATAAAACAGAAGCAGCAAATCCTCACATTGAGTAAGTTTTAAGTTTAGCAAATAACCAAACAATTTGATCTACAATAGGTATCTACCTATCTGAATTCAAACTCCAATTCTTGTAGGTTTCCCAAGGTCATGTGTTGACAGAAAGGATAACGAGGAGTTTATTTTACTGTAGTTAAACAAATTATAGAAGACAACCAGAAGACAACCAAAGACAGAGGAATGTTCTGTTTGTACAGTAGCTCAGAAATGCATGACTGCATGTGAGGTCCAATTAAAAACAAACCAGTATGTAAATGTTACTTGATCTACTTAATGCATCAGCATGTTTGGACTGACAACTACTTGGCAGAATAAGAAGAAATCACAACTCATGCCAACCTAAGGCTTGAGACAAATATTCATGAAAGTACTGTACCTGTAGCCCAAGGAGACCCACATTAGCCTTTGTTCCCATGTTGTGTCCTTAAGCCAACAATCTTATTACAGCACTTCTTTTTTATATGAGGAGCCTAATATTTTTCCATGACAAGCATGGTGCACTACAGGGAAGTGCCATCTGTAATTTAGTACCTAGTCAAAGAAATTGGGGTGACTCACATGCTAATAAGTTGCTTTTAGTTGTGCTATTTTCCAGATACAGTTAGATTTAAACTGATGTTTGGAGGCTGCAGGGAAAAAGTTGTACAATCAGATAAAACCAATGGAATTTAAAGATCTAACTAGGCAAGACAAGAAAAGTCAAGAAAAGACAGGGTGAGGCAAAAGAGTGAGAGAGAACACAGGAGATAAGACAAGGCGAGGAAAGTAAAATGGGGCATGACAAGGTAATGTTGAGGTGTAAATGTATTGTCTTGGTCCGCATACTGATTTTATCCACCAATAATAATCAACCAGTTTATATGATTTCAAAGGATCAATACAAATATTACTATTTTTATTACAACAGATTTACACAGTACAATGCTATAATCTATAGTTCAAAAAGGAAAAAAAAAATCTATTATTCACCAAAAATGTCTCACTTCCAACCTTGTTGATTACATTGATTTGCTATTTGGTTTTGGCCAACTGTAGTTATAATTTCCTGAGGACAGATTCAATTAAATGTGTAAAATATCCCTCTATACATTCAGCAGAGCATTACGAGTTCTGCAATCATATTGTATTATCCCAGTTTTATTAGTTATCAGGTCATTACCTAATGGAGTCTCCTCATTACTTTTCCTTCTCTCCGCTTTTCTCTCCACCGCTTGATTCTAAATGAAGTGGACACTATTTTGTTAGACAAGATACTCACTCTCTTTTCTTTTTTGCAGAGAGACACAAATATCGACCACAAACCTGTAAACACCGGCATGCATCATTGGTCACTGAGTTTTGACAAAGAGTTTGAGTCAAGGCGATTCTGTCTTGTCTCTATAGGGGAACTGGCATCTTGTGTCAGTAAATACCTTCCTTATTCCTGAATTGGTCCTGTTGAAATCTGTAACAAAATGTTATAACAGAAATTAATGTTGTGGGCTTGTACCCACAACCCTATGAGCCGTGCTCTAGGGGAAACTAACTACCAGTGTTATATGCATCCCTTGGCAAACTGGCCAGCAAATATAATCATGTTGAGGCCAAACAAGTGAAAAGGGAGTCATGGACCTGTGGGTGGAACATGCAGAAGGTGTGTGGGGAATCTTGAACCCATGGAGCTTTACTGTGGTGCCTTGACAAAAGAGATTGTCAGTTCATTAAGGCTACATTTTATTAGATATGCTTGGGGTTGATTGGATGAATGTGATCACCCAGAATGGTTTTGTGTTCTAGGTCTTTGAGATCTGAAAGTTGTCGGAATGATCCTCAGTAAACAGGTCATAATACATAAAAAATGTATGTAAAGTCAAAGGAAGCTGAACTTTCTCTTTAGATTTAAAGCTGAAAAATGAATGCCCATCAACACCATTCAGTAAAACTGATAAAGCTGCTTGGATGAGAGACCACGTCTTCAAAACCAAACATTAAATTCCCTTTGACTTTGACTTACCATCTATTCACAGCATCATAGGAATGCAGACATCAGTGCCAAAGCCTTCAGAGTGTGCAAACTTCTCAAAGAAAGGCTAAATCTTTCAAGATCAGTTTTGACTTATCTGAGAACCGTTTGGACCCCTCCATGTTTTGATTCCTTTCATTATACAATTCTATCTACTACTAGGCACGATATTTCCTGGAAAAAATGAGGCATGATTTACCAGACTTATATATAGACTAAAAGAATAAGCAAACTCACTCTTTTTCATGTAACAATCATTTTACCCCCAAATGGTATCCTCCATGTCCAAACATACTTTCAGCAATCATTGTTTGCTGTTGCTTGAGTCATTTTGTCACCTTATGATTGAGTTAGTGGGGTGCCAGCATGTCAGCAGGAGATGCCATATTGTATTATAGATTTTGAAACATGGTGTGACTTTACACAAGTGTCCTGGTATGTTATGAGTTTGAGGTTATGGCAAGTGGATAGTCATTTGTCCAGCTGAGTGGTCGTGCTCTGCAGTAGATGCACACTGACTGACACATGCTCTTCCTCCCTCCTCTCTCTTGCATTAAAAAAAAATCTCTACCTAATGAAGTGTCAACACTAATGATGTTCTTTTTTGTGGTTTTAATTCTCCTGACTTGGCATGCCACTCCTCATTGCTCCTCTCTGAGAGGTTACCTTCGGTTTACCACTGCAGTAAATGTGCCTCAACAGGGCATGCACGTACGTGTGTGCGTGCACGTGGACATATGTCTCCATGATTGTGTGTCGCCTTCTCTTGCTTCTTTTTTTTTTTTTTGCTAATTAAGCAAGAAAGTTTTGCAGTGTTTGCTTGTTTGCTTGTCTGATGGCCCATGTATCAGAGCTGTCCTGCCCTGGTAAGTCTTCCCTGTGGACGGATGGCTTATTTTAGAATATAGGTCAAAATAAATATTCAAATATGATTAATGTTAAGGGGGATTGCTATTGTATCAGCATTTTTAGTACAGGGTGAGTAAGTGTCTTGTGAATAGACAGCTGATGTTTATAGAACAATTTGCAAGGTGTCCAAATTGTACACCTAAACACTTTTCGTATTTTCCAGGTCTAATGCTCAAATTTTAGGTGGCAACCTTAGCGATGCCTCCTCCTTTTTGGGAGAACCTTGTGTGATGCAAGTCCATTAAACATACAGAAATGTGAGAAATTACATGAAAAACCAGCATGAAATAGTAACATAAAAGTGAGGCCACCAAGAGCCTCCAGAACAGCTTCTCTACTGGAAGATAAACACACTTACATTTTGTTTGTCCCTATTAAGAAACGGCAGTTCACAAAAGCCAGGAACTGTCTGACCTAGGGTCATGAAGCCAGGTAGGATGAAGTGACCCTAGGTCAGGTTGACCACAGACTTGGTTTAACCTTGTTTGAAAGGGTCATGGAAGTCGAAGGCAAATCTTTAACACCATGAGCCAAAAACTATGGTTGTGTGGGAGGACACTTACTGCCTTTCTTTTTTTTATTTTTTATTTTAAAGGACAGATGTTTTTTTTCCTTGTGTATCACAGTTTCAATAGTCTATTGTCTTGCAAAATAAACTAAGGTGAATATAGCCATAAAACAACACCTACTGGTACAGTTTTGTAAAAACACAAGTGTACTTATAAGGAAACAACATTGTGGGATAATATTGTCCCATTGTATAATAAGGATTTAAGTGGACCAAACATCTGCAGGTAGACATTTTCAGAGAAAACTATTTAAGCACTTCAAACTGTGGCTTTCCTCTCAACGTGTTTCCTTCCTCTCTCTCAATGTCTCTGCTGTATATGCCTCTCTTTCTTTCTGTCTTTGAGACAGCTTGTTCCAGCCCTCCTCTAATGAAGGTGCTAACAACCTGAATGTCACTAATGTCTCTTTGCACCCCAGACAAGTGATCTGGGCCTTTATTGACTGCGTGGCATACACACAGCAATCCCAATGATGTAAGGAAAATGTAATTGAATATGAAATAGTCTGTGGAGAGATCGAGAGTGCCTCAGTCCTCAAACAGACATCCACACTTGTGAGGGCATGCACTCCCACAGGACCACACACACACGCACACACACACACACACACACACACACAGTCTGTGGTTATGGAGACAATGTATTTCTAATGGCACCATCCAGACTGACTAGGTAATTGTGATGTATTAGCATGCCGTGGCTGAGATTAGATTACAGACGACAGGGTATTGCAGTGTGTGTGTTTGTATGCATGTGTGTGCCACTTTCCTGCCTTTTGCACTTCTGATTGGCCCCTAGTGAAAGCAAAGGTATTGACTCTTTTTGCTTTAATACTAAATCATGATTAATTTTCTGACCGCATGCTCAGTCACACCTCGGTTATGGAAGTCTGAAAGGGTTCCAGGCCTGTGGAGTGCTCTGCACAACTCAGTCTGTTTAGGATCTCTGCCTGCTGGTAGCAGTAAAAGTGACAGAATGGTACAAGTAACTGTGAGAAGGTTCTTGCAGTATGTGTCTTTGTGGTTTTGTGCAAAACATTGCATCAAATTAAGGCATTAATCTAAAGTAAATTTCCCCCTATAAATGAATAGGATTTAATAGGAAACACAACACATAAGTCAGAGGTTAAATCTAGATTATCAATACCAAAAGAAAGAAAGTATTAGCTTTATGTATTTAGATATAGGAACATTGTATGTATTCTCTGTATCCCAAACAAAATCTGATTGTGAAGCCACTGGCGAACAAATTTTCGAGAGAATTCCAATTTTTGGCTCCTCCAGTATAGCGGCGGTTGATGCGGTTGCTTTTATGATATCAATACTGCCTGTCTTCGGCAACATGTTATTGCTTCTAGTTCTTCACACTGCACTGTACAAGGGCTTGTCTTATTCTGCCTGAAGCCTGCGAGGAGAGATGGAAGAGAAGTTGACATTAGATCCTGAAAATAATTGCAGCTCTGATCTCAAAGGTGAGAGCATTTTTCAATGCCATCTAATATTTGTCAGTGGATCGACATAAAATAGACAAGGCATCTGATCTTCTGCTCTTGTTTCTTATCCTTCCTTTTTTTCTCAGCTTTTTCCCCTCCTGGGCTCAGTGAGAGGTAGTTTCTCCTATTAGGTACCCATCTACCATTCATAATTGGGCTGCCATTAGAGCTGAGGGAAGCAGGTTGTGCTGGCAGTGGGAACAGCTTGCTAAAGTGGGTTATTATTGAATAAATGAATTTCATTTTCAGTGACCTGAAGTGAAGGCAAGCAGACAGCAACAATTTATGGGGTTTGTAGATTCTCACAAGCCCTGTCTGCAATACAAAATATAATAAATGAAACATAGTACAGTGTACGGACAGCATAATAAGACGTGCTGTTTGATTTTTGGCTCACTCACATTACAAGGTTTGCCATTTCACTGGTGCGAAGCAATCTGTATATTGAGATATTCTATCCGCTAACAGTAGACACAAAATTCCATTCATTCTGACACACGCGCATGCACAAACTAATCAGATGCGAGGTCAGTAATTGATGGGGATAGTCCAAAAATTTTTTAATGACTATTTATCTGCATCATGTAATGAGAAACTACAATAGGCGTGATATAAAACCCAGAGATGTGCACATAATTCACAAACAGGGTGCTGAATTATCCAACACTGTATTAAAAATGCCAGAACAGCATTTCCTTCTTGTTTATGCCCGGAGGGAGTGGATAGCCTTTTCTTCCGTTCTAGTAAGCCACTACACTGGCTACTATTCATCATTTGACCATGCAACCAACACTGACTGAATGGTAACACAGGCTTGCATAGCCGGTCCAGTGTCCTTACTATGGAAGAAAGAAAGAGCGAGCCAGTGGCTCATTTGTGCATTTTTAATCACAAATCAGGTAAGTATATAAAGTGAAGGTGATAATGAAAATATAGTAGACTGCATTGCCTTGTGAGACACAAACACCACTACTAAAAGAAAGTTGTGGTACGTGTAGCAAGGGAGTTGGACAATTTTCTGAGATTTACATTTAATCTGAAACAGACCATTGTAAAATTTGCACAAACCCAACATTCATTATTTTAATATTGACTTCATGTCATCTGTAAGAGACCCAAACACAGTTAGAACCAATATGATAAAGGGTTGAAGATACTAAGACCTGATCTTAAATGTGGTTGACCCAAACAGATCCTTGTGTATAGAAAACAACAAAACTGACAGCAGCATTATCAACCAATTACTGAGCAGCTGCGGTTAAAATGGGGAGCCATCTGTCATGTTTCCTGCACTTCTCAGTTGACACTCTACATCTCGTGTCAAAATATGCCAGTGACTTGAATTATGATACAGCATGTGATTACAAGTGATTCCAGTCTGCTTAGATTCATTCAGGTACAATATTAGTACCCGGCTCTGGTCTTGGATACTTGGAAACCAAGTGAGCCTGTGAGGGTCTCTCCCCCAGGTCTGGGTGTACACTTGTAATAGTAGTAGTTGTTATTTCTGACAAGTAATATTATTAATTCAATCTGGCTTATCATTAACAAAGAAAAGCAATACTATATCTTTCCCAGTTCTCTCATACACACCTTATCTTTCCCCTGATTCTGTGTCAGATTGAAGCAGTGACACATCACATTACTTATTCATAAAAAGATTAAAATTCTTAACAGCATGATGAAGTCACAGGAGGGGGGCCTTGCTGCCTAGTGCTGGTTAATTAGTCCCCCCCCCCCCCCCCCCCCCCCCCCCCATCTTTTTATTTCCTTAAAAACTTTCATTGTTATGTGATTAAGTGTTATCCTGCTGTGTACACCTTGCTGTGCAAATCATATCTATGAATCACCTTGGATGGTAAAATCATTGAGCCACGTCTTCTGTGGTTCAGAAGTACACTATAACAATATTGTATGCCTGCCACATTCTGCACATGAAACACATAATGCATCACATTTAAAAAGAACATTTCAAAAACAAGGTGTGTCTGTCATTATTATTACATAATATTGATCTGTCAAAGACTACATTTACTGTTATCTTTTAGAAATATAACATTATTTTGGGACATCAATCTCTTGGAAGAAGGTTTCTATTAACAAGTGACAAAACAATGAAAATAATCAGAAACACAGAACCACTTAATTCCCAATTAAATTAGATCATTCAGTTATGCTCATTACCCCGTGATTGGCTGCTACATGTCGTCTTAACTTAATGAGTGGTCATTTAATTTTTATTGATAGACATTTGTAATTAGACTAATTGGTGCCTCTTTATATCTGTTGTTGGTTTGGTTGTTGTCACCAGCTGTTAAATTATTCTTTTTTGCACAGCTCATGCCAAGCAACCGCTATTTCTCATACAAGGGAGTTGGATGACTTAAAGAACTGGAAACTCAAGAACAAAATGCTTCTCAAGTTTCCAGTAGACTCCTTTCACCTCTCAACCATGCATCCCGGCTCTTTATGAATCATACTGTGCTTTTAAATCACTGTAGTCAATATAAAAATGATCAATCAGAGATAATGTGCTGCATTCTGACAGTAAGTACCGCCAGACGTCTGTAATTCATTCTAGCATAAGGAGACGCCCAGCAGGGCTTTCTCAGCTTGATGGCTCCCTCCTTCTTTTCCTGCCCATCTGTTTTCACGGCTAAATCCTCCCCTGCCAGGCTCCGTCACCATGAGGAATTCATAAAGAGCTGACCCACACATATGGCCACTTCATTCGATGGCCATCATAACTGAACTGAGCATGAATAAGTTGTAGATTTTTGCTCAGTGCATCATGCTGAGGTAATTAGGTCCAATGTGATGACTGCACTTGCTCTCGGCAACGACATGAACTATGACTTGTAGGAGATATAGAATATGTCTTACAGATAGCCATTACCATTACTTTCTTCTCGCCACATTAACCTCAATGTAGCGGAATGTGTGGAACATCTGGATCGGGTGTGTCCATTTGTCAAATTAGGTCATGTAACATAAACAATTTAAAAAATAATAATATTAAATAAAATAAAAAATGATGGCAATGTGTTTCATTGTTTATGAAAAGATACACCAGTTGCCATAATATTGGCATCAAAATTTGGATTCTAAAGTAAATTTAAATACATATAGATTTAAATTTAAAACAGTATCTTGATATTATCAGATTATTTTCTGTTACATTGTTTGGATGACAATATAGCTTAAATTAAAATAATAACTTCTCATGAGGCAGACAGTTGTAGTGAATATTCAACAGTGTTAAATTGTGTGTCTTTGAAAACTGGTTCAAATATGATCTTGAATCCATGTGTGTTGGCTTAGAGGTTGCTCATTTGACCCTGATTCCTCTCCATTTGTTTTTGTTTTTTTCCCCAAAAAGTAGGTTTGTCTTCAGAAAAGGCCTGAAGTGTGATTCTTTGAAATACAGGTCTACATTTACAAGACATCAGAGGACCCAGCAAGCTTCCTTTGCCTAGGTTATGTTGCTAATTTGATGGCTGATGGCTGTTAACGTCTTTTGATGAGGTTGGTAGAAACAAAATGAATTTCACTTAAAAAACAAACAAACCCAAACTTCAACTTACATCTTGCGGTATTGAGATTCACGAAGCATTGCACCTTCTTAAATCTCCATGTTGATACTGCTCAGCCCTTTGCTTTTTGTCTCAAGGACAGACATTTCAAGGTTTTCTACAAATTGAAAACCCTTCTTAGATGAAACTGAGAGAAAAGGACACAGGCTTTTCAAATACCCCTGAAGAAATTTAACTTGGCCTGACCTCGCTAACAAAACATTTATATGTAAGATAAGTCAGTACTTCTGTATTGAATACTCTTTTTGCTGTTGAATCTGACTGTGCTTTTAAATCTGTTAAATCACTTTCACAGCTTTGCATGGTACACTCAACTATAGAAACAAATAACATTCACTGCTTTAACGAGGATTGGTCTAATGCGGATGGTGTAATTAAAGTTTCAAAGGCAGTAATTGTGTAACACTACACCGAGGTTACTGAAAGGTGAGGCAGATGATACATCTTGCTCCACACTTTCCGAAAACGTCATTTGAGGGGAGGACATGTTCACCCTCTGGTGGGCTCAGGGGTGTGAAAGAAACACTTTGATCCTTTTGGATGCCCCTAGATGAAACATGATAAAGTGCCCTCTAGGGTGCCCTTTCAGTGAACAAAATGCGGTACCCTCTAGGGTGCCTTCCAGTGGAGCAAATGCGATGCAGTGCCATCTAGGCTGTCCTACAAATAAGCTGCCATCTACGTGTCTCTCTAAATGGTTAGATAGTTAATAGAATAACTAGTTCTAGACCAGAGTACACCTCTAAACCTTTCCAAATATGAAGACAAAGAAAAGTCATGATGGATGACTTTATGTGCCCTGATGCCTCACGACATACAGCTGATGGTTGAAGTCTACACAGGTTCTCAGTCATCCAGGTCATCTTTCTTCAAAAAGGGTTAGGTCTGAGGCAACTGGATCACCAAAGCTGGTGCTTATTTACCTTTCTATGAATCTGTGTTTGTCTTCTTACTTCTACCAAACAATTTCTCAATCCTGTCACTGTCATTATCTACCATGTTATAGCCCCTTTCTGTACGGTCTCTGATTACCTAGTGCTCTCATGCAACTCTGCACCAAACCTAGCAAGGGCCGCTGAAAGCACCAGATAATTGAGACATCATGTGATGAGTTCTCCTCACACTGACAATGCTGTTAAAGCAGAAAAAAAAGTCAGAATTGACCCTGCGGGTGTCAGGGCGGCTCAATCACACTGTCTTAACCTCTTTCTTCTGCTTCTTCCTGCAGCCTGACAAGGAACAGGAGCGGAAGCGTTGCCCTCTCCATACACCCTAAATCCTTCACATTTTTGTCAGTTTCTCCTCCAAAAGATGTGTGTGTGTGTGTGTCTTTCATTCCAGGAAATTGTTTAAGTGATTAAGAGGATATCGTGTCAAGGCGTCGTAGTGTGAACGTATGCCTCTCTGCCCTGTCTGCTCATCTGTTTTTCACTGCCATATAATCTGTCAGGTCTATGTGGCACTAGTCAACTATACTTAGGTTATGGATGCAACAGAGGATGGTAGGCTGTGATTGATTGATCTGTCCTCAATATGACAGCCATTATGTTTTGTGTGACAGCCCAGTATTAAAAGGTTACAATGGATGTAGCAGCTGCTAATGCAGCATGGTTCTGTTACTCATTTCGTGTGTTCTCTTCTCTTCTCTTCTCTTCTCTTCTCTTCTCTTCTCTTCTCTTCTCTTCTCTTCTCTTCTCTTCTCTTCTCTTCTCTTCTCTTCTCTTCTCTTCTCTTCTCTTCTCTTCTCTTCTCTTCTCTTCTCTTCTCTTCTCTTCTCTTCTCTTCTCTTCTCTTCTCTTCTCTTCTCTTCTCTTCTCTTCTCTTCTCTTCTCTTCTCTTCTCTTCTCTTCTCTTCTCTTCTCTTCTCTTCTCTTCTCTTCTCTTCTCTTCTCTTCTCTTCTCTTCTGTAATCTGTAATTAAACTATATACCAGATGTTACAGCATTTTGCTGTTTTGTGTGAGGAATCGATGTAACTTATAAGCCTGTTGCTGGGGGGATTTTATGTCACATTGTGGAGAAGAAGATTCAAAAGTATTTGTACCACTGACATTAATAGAGAATGAGACAAGAGGGTGTTGCAGGTCTCGCAGTGACAGTCATGTCATGGGAGGAAATGGGAGTGAGAAATGAAAGCACTAGCACTTTCTCCCTTCTCTTTCCATTTGGTAGTACCTCAGACAGAAGCAGTTCAACGGACCCTACAGTGACTATGTTTAGTAGTCAGCCAGTGCTTATTGCTGTCTCGAATACTTCAGATATGAGAGAAATGTCTAGTGCTAACTTAGCTTCATCTGTCTCTTTAAGGGGAGGATGCATGTGCATTCAGCCTGCCATGAAGTATGTTTGTGTGTGTGTGTGTGTGTATAGATTAGCAGGAAATAATGTACATGTAGCTAGTGGAGCTCGATGAGCAGAGGGGTAACGTGACCCTTTGGGTTGATTGAAAATCAGGTGTGCCGCCAAGTTCTGGATCATCTGAAAAGATTTCACTGTGTAGGCTAGGAGGTCCGTCAGTAATCAAGTCACAAGATGACCACAGCCTGCATCAGGAGTTGGGTAGCATGTTGAGTTAAGCAAGGTCTGATTTTCTTTACAGTATGTTGTGAAGTGTGAAGCAGTGCAACCGAGGCAACTTGATCAGAGAATGTTAGTTGGTCATCGATCATGACTTCTCAGTTTCTCAGCTACCTTGGTAGGAGCGAGAGATAGGGAGTCACTTTTGATGGCTGTGATGCCAGTGATATCATGGTGTATAGTAGGTTTGGCTGGAAGGACCAGCAGTTCAGTTTTTAGAAGATTCAGGTGGAGGTGGTCTGCCTTTTATACATGTAGACATGTCTGAGAAGCATTCAGAAATCCATGCAGAGACTGAGGTCATCAGGTGGAAATGACAGATAGAGCTGTGTGTCGATTTGCTTTGTGGCGATTTCATCCAGACCTTGACATTGATTTAATCAATCTGTCTTGTAGTCAGTGGTTCCTCTGTGTTTGGGTAAAAACATTTATAGAAGAAAGGCTTTAATCAATGAGGAGTGCTCTAATTGTATTGCAAGCAGCCAGTTGACCAGGTGGACTGACGTGATAATTGCAGAACCATGTGGTGCATATTTCACTAACTATTTAACTAAACTAAACTATTTAAAAACATATTTTAAATCGCAGGTCCATTGATGTCTAGCAAGATAATGTGAAAAGTGGGTCTGTTGTCACTTGAAACTACTAAACATGTGTTTCTCATTGTTGGCAGGAGTTAAATTCAATAAAAACACAGGTGGGCTTATAGGTTGGACTTAAACTGTTTGGGGTCGGACATATAGGAAAAATCATGCATCATTTCACTAGGAGTTCCACTTTTGTGGAAAATGGATATGATTGGATGTGAAACTAATATTTCAAACAGCATACATGCAGTATGTGTATGTGTTCCCTGAATAAATAGGAAGCAGCAGAAAACATGTTTTGTGCTTCAAACCGTTTCCATTTCATAATTTCCTCAGAGAGAAACCTGCACCTTGCAATTGTAATCCAAGAACAACAATTTAATTATTCACTTTCCTCAAATGTAAATCTGAAAGCACCTGTGAAAAAATCCTTTGGTTTTCCATTGTACACTCGCGGAACACAAAACTGTGTTGCTTGATTTTGGTTGCTTTGATTTTAGTTTCTAATTTCAATAGAAAAGAGGTTAGCTGGTAGCAAATTTAAAATACCATGTGATGGTGCAGTGTGTAAGCGGAGGTGAAGCTACATGGCTGACTGGAATCTGTGGACCTCACAGCTTTGTAAGTGCACAAGCAGCATTTAGAAAAGATGCACAGAGGACTGGAGCTCACATGACTTCCACCATTAGTCAGGAACTCTAATGTCAGCTATGTGCAAGTGTGTGTCTGCGTTTGTGTGTGTGGGTCTGTGGCAGTGTAGATGCATTAAAATTATGTTAATTACTACTCTTGTCCTTTTATGTTGGTTTTAGCCTATGAACTATATTAGCCTCAGCTACATTGAAATGAGTGTCCTAGTCTCGAGTCCCTCATGTTCATAGCTAATCATTTATATCATATAATACAGGGGTGTCCAATACTAACATTTTAAAAACAAATAAAATGAACAATTACAGTTAGAAACAAATGCACTGTTCTAAAACAATTTTATTTTCATTGTCACAATTTTATTTTTTTTAAATCACTATGTCAACAAATCTAAAAACCAATTCTGCCTTTCTGAAGTCAGATAACAGAATACATTTTATGGAACACGTTAAACTTGAAGTTGGTACAAATCTTCACCTCATGTTCATTTAAACATGACTTATTATGAGTAATGCAAAGTCTGTTAACATTTAAGTTTAAAAAGTATCACTCTACTCTTTCACCAGATCATTCACAAAGTGATATTTTGTGTCACATCGTCAGGTACATAACAGCAGCAGTCCGATACGCACTTCGCTCACCCGTCTGGCCAAACCCAAGTCAATCAGTTTGATTTTAAATGGCTGATCATTTTGGTTGACCAGCATTATATTGTCAGGCTTTAAATCCGTATGGATGATACCAATACTCTTTAAAGCATCAAATGCTACCATGAGCTGATGGGTTACAGGACGAATTTCATTAAGATTTAAGGGAATCCACCTTCTCTCTTCCATGAGGTCCCAAAGGCTCCTGTCCAGCATTTCAAAGGCCAGACAGGAGAGGTTATTGAACATGAAATCCTCCATGAAATTGACAATGTTGTTTTTGTCTGGATCAAGAGTCCTGATCGCTTTTAGCATGTTTATCTCCTTTCGAATGACTTCTGAGACATTTCCATCGTCTTTGTGGATCTTAACTGCCACGTGACTGCCTGTTGTTAAATTGATACATTTGGCGACTTTTCCAAACGATCCCTCACCACTGAAGTCTAAAACCTGATAGCATGTGTGTGTGTGTATGTGTGTGTACGTGTATGTGTATGCGTGTGTGTGTGTGTGTGTGTGTGTGTGTACGCACTTTTGTGTGTTTGTGAGAAAATATATAAAGCAGAGGCCTAATGGAGGAGAAGGCATTTCCACCAAAGTATTTTATTTAGATAATTAGAAGCACTCTGTAACATCATATTTTTATGACAAAAAACTGGCAGATTTAAAAAGCAAATGTTAGGATGTAAGGAGCCAAAGTCTGGCTGAGGGTATTAAACAAATTGCTTGCTGCCATACTATTTGTAAAAAAAAATATATAATTATACTCTTTGGGTTCAGTGATGCAAATGTCACTGTGCAAATGATCTACTGGTGTGAGCCACTGTGCTTAAAGTATCATTTTAGATCACTTTTATAAGACAGGACAAAAATCAATGAAGACAAATGTTCTATTTGTCAACAGGCCAAAACAGCACTAGCTTAAAACTGCTTTGTAATTACAGATTCAAACACCTTTCAGCATTGATTAAAAGGTAAGGTACTTTTCCAGTTAAGAATTTTGCTTGCACGGACAGCTGCTTTTCTTTGAAGCTCATCTCTCTGCTGAAAAATGACACTGGCACAATGCGCCACCAAAGCATAAACTCAATCTGCTGAAAAACCAATTAAGAGTGTTCTCAGTGGTCTTTCTAATTGTCAGTGGTGTTTCTGGGGATAGCCACCAGATTTGCTCTGTGATGAATTTGTGTTTTAGGGTAATGGTCTGTGTTCTGTGATTTTCACGCAGCCTTGGGATGGTGCCACCTTGGCAATGCTACATACATGGCTGATTAATCTACCTCTTGTGCCTTGTGTTCCAGCTGTCATGGTGGTTAATGTGTTTTGGTTATCGTACCTACAGTAAGTCACTGAATTTGAAATTGATGAAGCTGTCCATGAGACGGAAAATACAGAGAGACAGAGAAATACAGATTGGAAATGTAGCATACAGTGCAGTATATGGGAGGTAAGGACCTGCCCTATAAAAACACAAGGCTACATTACGGTGCATTTATCAAGCATGTCATCTTCAAACGGAAATGCATGACATTGCAGTTGCTAAGATCTTTATTCACCACATTGAATAGTAATATTGCTGCAAGAGTGAATCATTTACATTACTGTGCATGTGTGCAATTTATTCTGCTCAAAGGCAGATGCAGCACCAGCTGTTTGGAGGACCTCTGAAGTCTTCAGATGAAATGGAAAACATTGGAGAGTAGGAGGAGGTTTTGACAGAACAGGTGGCGGTAAGAGAGAAGCTAGGTGACTCTAGGGTAGAGGAGATAGAGATGAAAAGACAAGTGACTTCCTCAGATCTGAAATGTTACTGTGTTCCGTATGCAACTAAGAGAAGAAACAAAGCAGTTTGTAGCAAGCTGTCTTTAATTTATCACATAACACTCAGTAAACCAATGTCAGGAGCATGTTTCAGTGTCGCTGTCAATGAGGCTATTGATGTAGCGTTACAGCCATTTGAGAGTCATTCACTAGAATTACATAAGCACACGCACAAAATAAGAGCTAGACACAAACATTTCTGATGGGAATTCATGTCTTTCCTTTTAAACTTTAAACTGGTATTAACTCCCACAATGCATCTTTTATTCAGTCATAATTAAACCTTTTACTACCCCAAAATTGTCAAGTGTTTTTCTAAAGCAGACAAAGTGTTCTTGCTCTGTGTAGTACTCAGAATTTGAAGGGTCACTGTTTATTTAAATATCCTTAATGTCATCTGATTATTAAGCTAAAAGCTATCATGTTACTTTGAGCACCAAAGAAATAGGCATTCATTTTTAGAATAAAGGATCTGTCTGGCCAGTGTGAGTATTGCAAGTTCAGTTGCACTTTGTTCTAGTGGCTCAGTTTCCCTCATTTTACTACAAAACTGTCCCCTGGTTCAAATAAAAAGAACATCTGTCCACAGAGAATCTTTTTAACAGTGTCATTAAATCCTACAGTTCCCTCGCCTCTCTAAATGGGTGCTAGCTGGCTGCTTCTGGCTGGCAGTGGCAACAGCAGGGACTCTAGAAATAATTGGGATGCCATTAAATTGCCCTCACCAGTTGCTGTTAATAAAGCTCTGTTCAACAAAATACCCCAAAGACATCGTCTATTGGATAATTTATACCTCTCCTCTCACATAAACAAGTTACCTTTAAATAAGTAATGGGGCCCTAATTAGCTTCACAATGTCACTCTTTTTAGCAGGGACGCTGGCTATAAGGCTAGCACACAAGAGGGAAAAACAAGTGAGAAGTGGACTGACAGTGAAGTCATCAGAGTTAATGAGCATACCATCATATCATATTTATTTGATTCAGAGGCTCATGAAGAGTCTAAACTTTATAATTTCTTAACGAGAGTATTCCGGTTTAGTGAAAGAGAATTTCTCTGAAACGAGTCTCTGAAATTACTGCAATTCTCAGAACCCTAATTTTAGCACTGGCTGTAAAACCAGAATATTATGTGTGTCTGTACAAATTGCTAGGGTAAACGGTATTGCAGAGTGATTATATAACCCTATGAACACATTGGGGAAAATAAGGAGATGAAATAATCGGAGGGATCAAGCTTCAATCTTATCTAAGATCTGCATGTCTCAATTTTAGACAAAAACGTCAGTTTACCTATCAATGATGACAATACTGCTTATACTGTATACATCATTGGATATATTCTTTGTTGCTTGCTACCCCATTTCACACTGCTCTTTTTATCACATTTGAGTCGAAAATAGACAAATGCCAAATTGAGGATGAATTGTTGCCTGGAAATCCCACCAGGATTGTTTAAACTGTGGCATTTTTCACTCGACTGAAGATTGATTAAAATTGAGAGAAAGATTGATTAAAAATTCATCTTAACTCACAACTTGTGAATGATTTTCTTGATGGTTTCGGATGCGATGGGCCAGCAGTTTTCAAATTTTGAGATTGTTGGCCTCCGCTCAGGCAAAGCATGGGAAAAGGTGGCCCTCCCCACCAACCCTTAGTTTACTTACGTAGTTTCTCTCAGTTCCTGAATGCCTATGGGATCGTAATTATGTTTGACATAACTTCAGATTACACCAAATAGATAAAAAAAAGGTGTGAACTGATGCATTTATTAGTTCCTGTCTCTGGGAAAGTTTGAAAAACTCCCCAAAACTCCTCTGAATCTCTGAAATGTATCTTCCACATTTAGACAGTTCTATGTAATCTCCCTTGGATAACTAATGTAATATTTTTACTTTATTCACTGACCATGTGTTATATACAATCTGATAAAATGAATTACTACCAATGTAGCATTATAGCATGATTGGGGTCTGCCCATTATTGCAAACCCCAACATTTTGACAAAAGTCTCATTGAACCAAAACCCAATTTGTCTGACAGACCCATTATCTCCAAAAATAAAGGTCCACCACCCCAAAGGCCCTTTGTCTGCAAAATGCACACTGTCCCTGGAGTTCTTCGCCCTCAGTATCTATCAGCAATAGTAACAAGTTACTTTTGGTAACGATAGCCAGGTAACCTTGGCCATCAGGTGAACAATAATAAACAAGAAGTTAATGTTACATGGTTGCAGTTTGGTTGGATTTAGGAAAAGATCCTAATTATCATCGAATTTGAGAAGCTATTACCAGTGCATTTAGTATTCATTCTTAATAAATTACTTTGTCAATTAAGACATTGTTAGAATTTATGAGAACGTTATGTGTACCATCATTAACATTGGCCTCCAGCTGCATCCTGTTTCCAACTAAAACACACCTTAAATAAACATATGCTCTATACCATACTGCACCGCAAGTAGGTCATCACACACTGAGAACTGGTGTCAGTGCACCTGTAAATCCATTAATTCTATTTTTCTCAGAGCCTTCATAATTATGCAGAATTTGCTATTCCTTGCATATAAATCATATATGGTTTCAGTATTGTGCTTACTTACAGTGATATCCAACATGCAGTATTTACCTAAGCTCAGCCCTTCTACTGTACGTTTTTCTTCACACACAACCAACCTCATTCCAACACAGACACATTCAAATGAACACTTCCCTCATACATGCTGAACACCTACATACACCACTCAGTCCACTGTACAAACACACACACTGCTCACATAATCCCACTGACATCAATAGCCAGAGGTTTCAGTCAGCAAACAAGGTAACAAGCCACTGTGAGAACAAGAAGCCTGTAAATAAAAGGGGGCACAGAAGATATGTTAGAACAAAAACATAAAGCAATGAGGATTAGAGTCACCTGAGGGGAGAAAGTAAGAAAAAAAAACAGTGATATAAATGAAAGAGAGTTTACATTTTTTCGAAGATAAAGGGAAAGATAAAGAGTGGCGGCTAGGGCATGTTATACCTTGAATATAATAGAATGTAGTTCTCTTTGAAATGGAGAGCACAGTGTATGGATCCATTTGTGAGACGCCATGGATGTCACAGAGGCCCACAGGGCTTCACACTTTTGCCATGTCAGGTTATAATATCACAGAATTAGTGGATTGTACACTTTTTTTTTTGTTAGGGACACCAGGGTATTGCGGTCTTGGATTTCAAGGAAGGGTAAAGGGTACAGGAAATGGCTAGGCCAGTGACATTTGCAGAAGGGAGGTGGCCATGCATGTGAAGAATGAGGGTAGTGAAAGAAGTAACAAGTTATGGGACTTCAGCCATATTAGTGCCAAATTTTCAAATAAAACATATTATGTGATATTGTCTGTACACCAGACAAGATTTTGGGACTCTGTGTCTATGATGTTACTGGTTGAGACTACTTCCCAGTCACTGTGCTGGAACAACAGCCATAAAGTAGATGAAAATTATGGTACAAAATGCTTGTCATTAATACTCTGAAGAGCTGAGATCTAATTTGTGTTAATTATAGTAATGGAGATGGGATCATTCATATAAATGTTCTTAAAATGAGCCTGATTACAGTGTACTGTGACAGAACTGCCAATCAACAATGGTTATCATGCCAGAATATCACCTACAGAGATGTACAAAATGTCAGAAATGTAACATTCGGTCACCTTAAGTGGTGCTAACAAGTCAGGAACTTGCCCATGGACTAATACATTCACGTACACGGTATATGCCGCATAACCCACAAAGGTATTTTAAAATGCTCCCACTGGTTTTCCTGAACATGTTATCTGAATATATTGCCTACTGTATGTGCATGCCACAGGCATGCTCATTATCCAACAAATGAATATACAGTATGCTGCGTATACTGTATGCAGTATGTTCTTATAAATAAATTCAGTAGGACTCTCAATGCCCTTGTTTTGTTCATCTGTGCAAAAAGTCCACAGAGCTTAAAAAAACTGCCAGCAAATGAAGGAAACGGCCATCACAAAACCACATGTATGCTGCTGTTTAAGCTGTTTAACATAAGTAGAAATATAACAATTTATTAATGCAGTGCTCATACACTAACTATTTCCACTACACACATTTCACACAGGTGAAGTGACCTATTCACAACAATGAACACAATATATGCTGCAGATAAAACAAATGAGAAATGTGTGATCATATAAAGATTACATATGTTCATATATATTTGTGACACAGAAACATAAGCAGGCGGCATAGTGGTGCTGTGGTTAGCACTGTTGCCTGTTGCCTCACAAGAAAGTTCTTGTTGCAAACCTCATCTTTCTGTATGGAATGTGCATGCTCTCCCAGTCTCTGTCTCTTTGTGTGGCTTCTCTCACAGTCCCCATTTGCCCATAGGTGTGAATGGATGTTTGTCTATGTTTGTCTGTGTCAGCCATGGCGACTTGTTCAGGGGTGTGCTCCGCTGCCGACCCTGATGATGATAAGTGGTTACAGAAAATGGATGGAAACATATGAGCAAAGTGGGCATTTATTAGGTTAACCTGTATGATCTATTTCAATACAACGCCTCTCACATAACCTCTACCATCATAAAGTTTAAAATGTTCAATTATATGTTCACTTGCCAGATATTACATGCCCTCTTGTATGTGCATTTTTTACCTGTATTCCATACGCATTTATGGCATTCCCGTATAGGATGAATTGCCTTTACACACTTTAAAGCTAAAGGCTTTCATACAGTCTAGGTATCAGAACAAATTGACCCATTAGACCATGATTAATTCCATTTTTCATCAAGCTGACATTACATTAAATGGTGGTGAATACTACCGGCAGAAGAATACATCCATTCACACCTTTACAACCGTGCACAAAAGTAACTGGGAAAAGGGAAGTGAGCGCTTTTCAAGTACATGATACATGCAGTTCCTTGCTTGAATGTCTCTGAGCAATTAGAATTTAGACTCCTCCACTCGTCGTTTGAAAATAAGAGTAAAGGTTTAGTTCTTTGAAATGTATATTGGTTTAAATAACACCACTAAACCTCTACTCCCTGAAAATCAATTTCATGTTGTAAACAGGTGGCTTCCCTAAATCCTGACGTTGTCTGTCGGGGTAGCAGTCAGAGAGTTTCTTTCTTACTTTGGCGCGCCCTTAATTGCTTCTTAAGCTCTGTCGAAATTCTTGCCCCATGTTCGATCGTCATCAGTCCTTGTAATTGGTCCAGAAGAAAACAAAGAAATGCACAAGTCCCTCTAGAGATTTTCCCCAACATTATTGACTTCACAGCTTAGGTTGGATGTTGTGCCTGGATTGGCACTGCAAATGTATTCAGAGAGGTAAATAGCTTCATTTAACTCGTCCATTTAACACCATTGAAACTGGTGCAGTGAATCTTGATAAGTAGAGTAGTACAATAGGATATTTCCTTGGTTTACTCCACTGGAAAAAGTTGTCTTTTTTAACCCTTGGGAAACCATCCAGCAACACCAGCAGAAATCCTCACAGAAACATCAGCTTCTTGACCCACCAGCATGTCTGTTCATAGCCATCTCCTCTTTTCACCGGAAAGAGCACCAAGGAATTCTCATTGAGCTCTGCCTTAAGCAAAATCACATTAGAGGTGAGTTGCACACAGTTATATGTGCGGTTTGAAATGCCAGGGAAACAGCTGCAGAAGCATCAGGCAGGTGTGACAGAGAAAGCAATGCAGGATGGCGGCGAACATCTGCTTAAGTGCTCTCCAGCTCACAAAAAGAGATGTGAAGCAAGGCTAGGAAGGGAGTCAGTGACTTGTATAATGTCGATCCAGCAGAGCATGATAAAACAAACCTTTGACACAGGTTTTACATATGGTGCAAGCCTCTTTAACAGTTTCTTTCAACGCTGAATACACCTTTTCAAACATCCCATTTCTCTTACATATATCAACATAGCCTGGTGTACTTCCTGTTTCTCCAGCAAAATAAATAATGAAAGAGATATAAAAACACACAAAACAGATTGAATTTGAGGTGAACAAGATTAATAATTACACCACATCCTTCTCCATCATCAAGTCACTCATCTGCCCTTGGTGCAAGAGGAGAATCGGAGTTAACTAGGGATAGAAATCACTGTCAATGGCTGACAAGCTGCAAATCCAAACTAGTATTGTAACAGCTAAACCAAGTGGACATGGCTACTATCTTGTGCCAATGGCATTGTTCTTACTGTTGTTTCTCCATCCTATAAATTGTGTTGCTTTCTTACTGCAGAGTGAATCTTGTGCTTTGGCCAAAGGTTTTCTCTTTCACCACACTGAAGACGATAAACAACTTGGAAAGGATTTTTTTAATAGGCTTTTCTTCTGCTGAAATAATAGCTGCTGAAAGCTTTAAGTCCACAGTATGTCTTGTAGTATGTGCTATTAAAAAAAAAAATCCAGAATGCCTCCAACAAAAACCTTACTGCACACATACTTCAATACTATAAACACCATGACTTGCTCGCTGGAGAGCGAGCTGTACTCAAAAACATCTCAATTTGGCATTTACTGTGGGCGAATATGATCGCTTCTGTTGTTTTGCTGTTGTTTCTTGTTTTGTTCAGCTTTTGTTCTTTTCTTTATCCCTTACAGAAAGACAAAGAAGACCCAAGAGTAATTCAAAGAATGGAAGAAAAAAAATCAAGTTGAAGGTTAGAGGTAAGTTAAGAGGTTAAGTCAGTAATTGTGACATCTTTCTCCCTCCCCACAGCTTCATTAATTTCATTAAATAGCCTTCTATGCAGTCAAATAACACAGTTGTTTATGTCAGGTTATTGCATGAGGCTTAGGGGACATTGAAATGCTGCCTACTTTCAATCAAATGTAATAGGTCATTACTGTGAAGCTCAAACACTGCACTGAGGTGATTTACTGCCAACATGGATTAAAGGAGTGAGAGAGATTTATTCAGCCTTTATTGGACATAAATAAAGCTGGCCGTGTTCTTAACTGTGACACTTTCCCATTATGACCTCCATCAGTGTTGACTTTGTGGTTGAAGAGGAATATTTGTAGGTGACGCATGCACATACTTGTTCCTACATTGACACCAAAACTATTTCTGCGTGGATATATGTAATTCATGAAAGTGGAGCAGCAAGAGTGGCATTTTTACTACAACAGTCATCCAGAGGTATTCAAGCAAATCAACAATGATGCCAGTGAGCAGCAATGAAGCCAGTGATTTACTGTGTGCAGTCTGGAGTGTTCTATCCTGCTGTAGGTGATATCATTACATCCCATGACTGCGTACACATCCATCCATCATCTGGTGGATTGAGAAACTTTGGTCTTACTTTAAAGCTGTACTGAAAGCTTTTTATTATACACATAATTCTAGGAACAAAATAACAATAAGTCAAATTAATTTCAGGTCTGCTTTAATATACCTCCTATACTACCTACCAGTGTTTTGCTGCCACTCGCAGCTGAATGCCTCTGATTCAGCACAAACCTGGGAAACAATGCGCGGACAGAGAAAAACAACCCATCAAACATACATAAATGCCATATCTGATAGCAAACCACAAAGAAATACCATGCTGAGTAACAGAGGAATTCCTGGCACGTCTTATGATTATATAATCTTCAGATAGTTGACATGACATTACCTGACAGAAATGTGCACTGATTCACTTTCTTTTGTTGAGTTTTTTGGAGTTTAAAGTTGTACTACTTTTGAATGGAAATCTGTTACACCTTGAGAGATTTAGAGCTTCACTGAAAATCTTTGTAAATCTTTTAAAAGTCATAACACCATCCTCTCTGTCATTAAAGAATTCAAGATTAAAGAATACATTAAAGAATATTTCTGATTGATTTAACAAAATTCTTATCTTGAGTTTGATCTCTCAGGAACTTGGCATACAGGTGAGATGTACAGGTGATTAAACCTAAAGCAGGAAACTGCTACTCTCCAGGGGAAACCTGACAATTTCTGAACTCTTTTACTTCTATATCCTCTTGCCATGTTTAAAGAGTGTCATGTGAACAGTTGTGGAAGAATCCTTGAGTTAAGGGGCTCATTAGTTTTGCACATAAAAATATTTGAGGTCCTGCAGTTGCAACTAGGATGGCCATCTGATTTCCTATGTGTGTGTTTTTCTTTGTGTTCATCATTCTTATAAAAGAGATTTCCATTTCACTTTAATGATCATGATTCATATTCCATATTCAATAATACCAGTAATTCTACATATCCACATGAAAATTTTTTAGCAAAAATGTGCAAATATGTCCATGCAGGACTGAGAAAAAACTTGCCAATATATCTCTCATGGGAAAATGGCAAAGTAATAACAACATGAACACACTGACTCATTTATTCCACCCAAAGCCCCTGCACTATATATCAAAACTGAATTAAATCACAGCTGACAAGCACCTCACTCAAAACTGTTATTGTATCTTACAGGATCTGATATTTATCTATGTATTGATCATGAAATTTGCCGATCTAAATTAGCCATAAATATTAACATGCACAGAAAGTCTGAGCTGTCTCTGGTGATTTTGGCTTTCCTCCTGCACAAAAACATCCTTCGCTTTATTAAAATTCAGAGATGATGAATTTTTCACATAACAGACCCAGGACATCTTCTTGTGTATCTATAGTTTCTCAGTATATTCTTCCAACTTGCTAAATGAGCCCTCTGCTTCCCAATTTGATCTGCCAGTTAGTATTTCAAAACTCACTGGGTCAGAAAAATGAGTTGGTGTGCAAGAAGCTAAGTGTAGCTTACATGGCAGTTGATTAATTCCCTCCTTTTAGCTGAATTTGATAGTTTTGTGAAAAAACAAAGAAAATAACTTGTATTAGGTCTAAGTCTGTTGGCACCAGCCTGTTCAGTCCAGTTCAACATCCAGACTGGTCACAGAGACCAGCTGACACAGTAGAAACCAGCTAGAAGGGTCATATATGCAGCCACACCAGTTAGGTTCCAAATACTTCCTTGATATATAGATGCATGGCATTGAAAAGTCCTGATACTTTTGTTTGGTCATGCATAGTACTCATACTTAGGGGCCTAGCCCACTGGGGCCCTGCCTGTCCACTAAAGAGTGCACTATCATTCCATGGTTTTATCCTCTGTGCTAATTATTGAAGTATCTGCAGGTTGGGTGTGGTGAAGTGGAATAGGAAAGGAAAGGAGTTGGGCTTTCATAGTGAGAGATCCAGACCAGGATAATTAATCTTGTGGAAGTGCTGGCAGATTGATTAGCCAAAATAGATTGCAGGTGATATGGAACCTAGTTGTTGCAATGAACCATAATGTCGGCATTATTTCATTTAGTTCCGCTTAATGTACCAAGGCTATGGCACCTTCACATTACCTGGCATGGAAAATTAATTGAAGGCTCTCCTAGACTCATACATCATGGTTTGAATATGTTATTCTGGACTAGAAGTCACATTTTTTAACTTCAGAGGCAGAATGAAGCACTTTAAAGGTTCAGATTTGACCCTTACCTCGTGGTAAAACATTACTCCTCATTTTCAGAAGGTTAAGTTTCATCTTTGTGCCTGAATGATATATTATTGCTAATTGTTATTTTCTTTAAATGCCATTTTCAAAGGACTACACCAGTGTCTCTGCAAGTTTCATCTCTGCGACTTCAAATTATGTGTCACAGTTTTGACTGCTGTACAGTTTTAGATTTTCTTTTTCTTACTAAGTTCCAGGCAGTCGCTGATCTCCATTCATTCCTGTGTAATATGAAAAGTCAGTTAGCAACTTTATGAAACTTACTTGAGCTGTGTAATTAGTTAAAGCAAATACAAGTCAGTGCTAATTGTTATTATTACATTATCATTACAGGATACTGCAGTTTAAGCGCAGATTGATTTGAACAGCATGCTCTGCATGACCTCACAACAATTCTACATACAGAACTTAAGTCTACAAATAGATAGTCATACTTTACAGAAATAAATAGAAAACGCTGGATGCTTTGGATATGATAAATGTACATTTACTTTCCTTCTTCCACAGTTTTAAACCACATGCCATTTTTCATGTTTTAGTAAATGCACTAAAAATGCAAAATGTTATGGTCTACTACAGCATATCAGCCTCATGATAGCCCAACCCAACAGATGTGGGGTACCAGGAATGGAATACTGTCAGGCATGACAATTGCTTGTTTTATCCAGTATACCAAGTACTGACACAACGAGATGTTGCAGACATCATCTGCAACATTGTTCTTGACAAGGATCAGAGCCATCGTCCAACTGTAAACATGGTGAAGTGAAAGACGAATCATTCATTTCATGTTATCACTCTTAGGTCAGAACCAATTCGAGCATAACTGTGGGTGCGTCCTCACCCTCTGCCCCCCTTTTGCTGCGCAGCCACACACTTATCCTGTTTCTATCAATTTCTAACAAAAGAAGAAAGAGCTCACCTTCTCCACAGCATCATGATGTCCAAGGCAAATACAACAAGCTATGTTTGGCCATGGTCTCAGTCAAGTCAAGGTGAGAATTTATGGCCATGATCATCTCAAACGAGTGATCCCAGCACAAAGTAATCCTTTGGTTTCTATGGAATAAAGTCTATGAAGTCTAATTCATGTGCTCAGCTGTACAAACTGATGGACATAAGCTTTGACAGAGTGAACTGGCTTTCTGAAATCAGCGCCTAACTGTGTTAATTAAATGAGATGAATGCAGGGAAGTGAATCATACATCAGATGCACTGGTTGCATAGAGTATCAATGTGGTTTAGTTTTCCATATAACTGATTCACAAGTTTCCTGGGACCTGCATATATTCTCCTGAAGCATTTTTTTAGAGACCTTCTTTGTCTCCATTCCCTTAAATGATGTTTTTTAATGATACACTATATCTGTCCCTTGTGCCTGATCTCCCACAACGCCCCCCTGAGTTTACCTGCACTTGATGATTGATCTTTTACAGCCTCTAGACTAAGCAAGGCCATTATGATCTTACGGTATATATTTAGTCTCCCCTCTTTAGATCCATATTCTATTTGCATTGCCATGGCCCAGTGGCTCTGTTATGAGGCTATACCTCCAATCTAATCTGAGATGCGCAACCCCTGCAGATGATGCGTATCCTTGTGGTATATTCTGCTTGTCAGGGGGGACAGTCACAATGTCAGTGCAATACTGAGGGCAATGATTGTGAGAGGCAGCTCTGTCCTTTTGTGTAACAAACAAAATAAACACACCTATATCTCTTGTAATAACTGATGCCATTTACTGAGTCCAAAGTTTTCGTCTTTCTTGATTTTTATCATTTGCCAGAAGACTGATGGAGGCTGACCAAAGCCACCGTGAGTGAAGGATTAGATTAAACATTTCATCCATTAAATCACTGTATAATGCAGAAAAGTGTGTGCCTGACTTTTTAATTGGATCTGGTCATTTTAATGTTTAACCTTCTTTCCATTGTGTGCAAATGGTTTCAACCTGTCTGCTCAGTTGTACCTCTCATATGTTCAGGCATATAGCTGTAATTTTTATGGTCTACTGCAGTTCCTTTTTATTCAGGTCATCAAAATTTCATAGTATTTTGTGCTTATAGACTTTTTTCAAATTTGATTGCATCTTACTCAGGTTTAAGCAGCTATTTCACTTGGGTGTTGCCATAGCAGCATTGAAACTGAAGCTTTGGAAAGCCTCACAAAATATTCAGCCCACATCCCAAATGAACCCGTCGGTTGGGGACCCAGTGGTCAAACCTTTCTGAGGACATATCGAGCAGATTATCGATTTTTAACACTTCACTTCATCTTCATCAAATAGCACTGAGACCTGAATGCTCCAAAACAGACAGCTTTGCCCATCCCCCGCCTTATAGTCTCTCTCTCTCTCCCTCTCTCCCTCTGTCTGTTTCTTCCCGACCTCCCTCCATCATCACTCCTCCATCCAACCCTCTCCTCCTCCATCCCACCCTCTCATTGTCTGAATTCTGTGGCCAATACTCTGGGGATGGTATTGACATGAACAATAGTTTCGACTTTATCCTGCTGTTGACACAAGCGCATACTGCTCTTTGTTCCACACACTGCAGCATGTAGAGGTCAACAAACAAACAAACGAATGAACGGAAAAAACAGTGCCGAACAGTGCCAAACTAATAAGATCTGCTTAGATAATAATCGCAGTAGACATGAATGAGTTTTGGTCAAATGTAGAACTCCATTCTCCAACCTTCATTATTGATTCTTTACATGCTACCCTAAATAGTGAATACAAACATGATCTAAATGACAGTATTACAATGGAAAAACAAAAACTTTTCTCATGAGATATTGCCTTGCTGTGTCTTGATATATTTTTGCACTGGCTACAGCTAAGAAATAGCAGCTTTAAAAGCAAAATGAATGAGTAGCACCCAACGTCTCCCAAAGCATGAATTGTTTATAGAAAACCCTTAAAACTAAATATCAGAGAAAAACAAAAACAACAAAAAAAAAAAAACTTGCAAAGCTGAAGGAGCTCTAAACAGCGTCCTGGGATCAGCTACTCTTTAGTCATCACAAAATGTTTTGTTTAGTTACACAGAAAAGTCATGACAAAGGAACTGCCTGATATGTTATGTTGTATCTTTCACAAGCAAGGACATACAGTCTGGCAAATGTAAGATGGTACAACAGATACGATAAGCATAAGCGTACTGGATTTATGTGATTTGATCAGCAGCATTTCGACAACAACTGACCGACGTGTCTGACAAAAGTTAACTGCGGTTAAAACTCTGTTAAATTAATCTCAAAGGTAACATCAGGCCAATGTTTCCTGCCAGGGCCAAGAGGCTCTTTTCTTTGCAGTAATTGAAAAATAAATTCTAAAGGGTTGGATGGCCATTATCAGAAAAGTCAAGTTTCCAAAAGCACTTTTATAGCGAGTTGAGACGGAACTGGCAACATCAAGGGTATGAGTCATTTGTTCTTTAACGTGACACAATCTTCACCATTAAATTAACTCTCAACTTAAATTACATGGATGCTATAGTGATAAAAGTCTTGCAAGCCACAGAAGACCCAGGTATTTTCCTCAACTTTTCTGGACATTCACTACTGCAGTGATGATATTCTGTTTCAGTTATATGACTAAGTGGACGGTTTGTTGCAAACACCATTAGAACTCATTTAGCTGATAGCATTTCAGACCTCTGCTGCTTTCAAAATCATTTGATACATCTTTACTGCTAACAAATCCAAATCTACAGTGCAACCGACATCAGGATCTAAAGGGTGCAGTCTTTTTTGAAATACCTCCCTAAATGCAAACATATTTTTATATTTTCTCCTTGATCTACCTATTCTCCTTTTTCATGGTAATACCTAATGTTTTATTGTTTTACCCTTTAAGCTTATACGCACTGCATTGTATTTCTTTATTACCTCATTGTGCTTCATGTTTGACCTTTTTTGCTTCTGTCTCTCTCTCTCTGGGCCAGTATTTGAGTCTCATCTGCTGTTTAAAGGAGCTGCATCTTTTTTGGCTTGTGTTGAATTGTGTTTTGTTGTCAGATTTTTCCAGTTTGAAAGTTCTTGATGAATTTTTAAATTATAAATGAGTGAGCTACCCCACTCTGTGATATGAAGCTGGCTCTGAAAATGGTCTCATTTGAACCCCTGGAGTTAAGTCTGATGGTCCTGCATCAATCAATGTGAATCAATGCGAAAACACTACAGCTTATTACTGTCAAATGATTTCTCATAACCAAAATCAGAACCCAAATACCATCTATATATCTTCATCACTGAATAAAGAGTCTAATGCACCATTGGCACACTGGTTATGATGTAGATCTCTAAAAAAATATTTGTATCTATATCCTAAAAGTTTGAATATTCTAATTAAAATGTTCCAGATATTTTAGATAATGGGCTGTGATAGGTTTGATATGGCCAAGGGTTGTAACATCCACTCGTCACCTTCGTGAAAATGTTTTTTTTTAAAAGAAAGAGAGAGATTGAACAGCTAGGGAGTGCACCGAAAATGTAATTACGAGGTCAGTGATTCTTTATCGTTGGGGGGAAATTCATCATATCCTGAGCATTTTAACCGCCTGTCATGGGGTGCTGTCACTATGGTAAGTTCTTTGTGAGTCTACTACACCAAAGGGCATTATCAGCAGCAGAATAAGTGCACGCCCTGGTCCATAGCATCTTAATGTGGTATGCTTCACTGGCACATTCATTCCATACTCTGAGGCAGCTTTGCCCGTAAGGCCACAATCATTTCCCTTAGCACTGGAGGACACGACGTGACTCTTATTTTGCAATCTGTGCTTAAAGAAGCATGAAACATCTCATCAACAGAAGATTGCTGGCAGTGACTCGAATGGTGTGTCATTTTCCTTCCTCACTTCCATTGGCTGCTACAAAACCTTGAAAAGATGTTTTTTACTCTGGTGTCGCTTTTTTTGCAGGCAGCAAATGGCTAAGAGGCATGATAAAGCTTAATTCCTGAGTGTCACGAAAGGATTTTGTTTCTGTCCCCTTTTTCTGATAGTTATAAATAAAGGTTTGTGCTACTTCACCATTTCCCCCAGATCTAATGAAGATGAGTGAACGGTCGCTTTTTCCATAAATCCCATATTGCATGTCAATGAAATCCATTTATGATATTTCTGTCTCCCCCTCTCGCAACATCGAGCAAAGTTGATGGGATGATCACGGGGCATGTAGCGCATCAAATGCATTTTTGAGCTGCTTTACCCTTCGCATTTCTAGGGCACATCAGTCTGTCAGTCGTCTTAATGTAGGTTTATTGTATAATATGCAGTGCTTATACAAAGCGTAGTTTAGTATTAGCATAGTCTCTTCACATATTTCATTTTAATGATGATAAACTGTGCACTAAGGAGCTGGAGAAGGACGGGAAAGCATGAGATTCAGGAAGAGATAACAAGTAGTTAATTTAAAGTGAAATGAAATCTAAAGTCAGTACCCAGTTATATTTTACTTGTGTACCTTATTAAGAAAACATTACAATAGAACTGTTACTGGATGCAGATTTCAGAATTCAGGTATTTTGCTTTGCATAATAGCATGAATAGCATGAACTGCTATTATGTTTATGTTCAAATTAATAATATTACTAACAATGATGTCAAAAGAAGATAAGCATAAAACATCTCTTTTGAAATCCAAAGTAGTTCCAACAAGGCTACTTGAGATGGTCATATTAAGAGATTTTAGGGCCAACAAGTGATATAAACTATCCAAACAGCCAGCATGATCAGCAGAATGTGGAGGTCAATGATGGTTTCAACCTTTAAAAACTTAATTACCTGATGTAAACACACCTTGATGAATAAATAATGGTGGGCAATTCTTTTCTCTATTGCTGTGAATGATCACCAAATCCTCAGCACACAACTCAAGGGGAAATTGAACATGGAGGTCAACTTTTTTATCATATTGTGTTGAGCTATATAATAAGCATATACTGAGGGAATTCTGCTCTAAGCAAAGGGGAAGCAGGGGATGTTTTGTTTTTCCCTGGTTTTGTTTTCACTACTCTATATCCCAAGGCAGGCTGGACTGGTATGTACAAGAAGAGGGGTAGCAATGGATAAGTTTGTTCTTGGTGACAAAGACATGTTGTCAGGCTCCCGGGGTATTGGAACACAACCTAAGTTAGGAGTGTTAGGATGAAGAATTGCTAGAAGCTGTTGTTTTTTGGGTGCTCTCCAGGTGTTCTCTGGGCTGCCCAATGAGGATGGAGGGTGTAGGTGAGATATGTTTGAGCGTGGATGAAGTGAGTGTTTGACTGACTCACTTAATGACTTAGAGAGTGTTCATGCCAAGCATGTTTGAGCATTTTGTTCGCTTGGGCAATGAAGAGCAATAACATTTTTGGAATTTTTTTTTTTTTTTTTCCATTTGCATAAAACAACTCATGCAAGATTTTAAGTTCTGGGAGAACTTTATTTTTGTTTGGGAGCAATTTATTTCCTTAATACAATGAATTTTAAAAAGGCTTTATAAACTAGAAAAATTGTCTCGACCCAAAAGAGTATGAAATAAGATAAAAATGTAAGAATCACCAAACCATAATTTAATTCAGACAAATGTGGGCCTGTGTCCTCTTTCAAGCAGACAGTTTATTAGGGGTATAAATCATGGACACTATAAAGAATAGACATCATAGCCATGACATCGCCTATAGGTTTTTGAAAAAACCATTGTAAAGCTCTGAATATGATTGCCGCCACCATGTTGGCAGACCTGCCGCCTCCCAGATAATCTAACCTAATCTAATCTAATTGTTGGTGAGGTGGGTTGAAAGCAGCCTTGGTTCTCAGACAAGCCATCTGAAGTAGCAGACACCTGTCAATGTCAGTGTCCATGCTGTTAATTATGCATAACGTCAAGCCATTCCAACATGTGTGCTTTTGGAGATTGGAGATAGCCAGCTCCAAGTGGCTGTTGAAGGAACTGCAGTTTTTGGCACTCCTGCATCGGCTTCACTTCAAAGCCACCGAGGTTGCTGCTTGGTATGAATGAAAATCATTCCAGTCTGGAAAATGATCCCAAAATGCAGAGTTTTATTACATTAAATGATGTTAATACTTGATGCACAAATGATATCTAGAGCAAAGCAGGTGTCAAAATTTAGTAGAACACAGTCTGGCCTTTTATATCTGAACTTAATTCATGGTTTACATACTGTAACTACATGAACTTGGTTTGGATATGAATTGGATTTCTCACAAAGTTATCCAAAGAGAACATCAACATCTTGGACTTCACACAACACCTTGCTTGTCTTGAGCCTTGAGATTAAAACTTTTTTCATTAAATTCTAAACCAAGCCAGTGAACTGTCAGTGCTGCAGCATCATGAGTGACTTACTGAATGAGTACCATGGATAACTCAGATCTTATGTCTCAGATCTTATGTCACCTGTTTCCTGTCTCTAACCAGAGGGTCTCATTCAGGATGCTTTGGGACAGAAAAAAAGTAAAAGGCAGAGTGACAAAGGAAGAAAGATTAATAGAGGGGAGGGATGGAGGGAAGAGGGGGACAGATAGAGCAGGTATATTACTCTCCCTTGTCTTTTAGATCCTATAGTCAAGAATGCCTTCTGCACTTTTCAACTGTGCCTCCTTATTTATTATTAAAGCAGCAAGATGAATCTTTCATGCACAGGAAATTAAAGAACACAGTGGAGGAGTGTGTGGATGAAGGCAGCAATGAAAGAAAGCAACAGGATAAGAATGAAGCAGAGAAGGCACTAAAAGAGAGAGAGGTAATGTGAGGAAAAAGAAAGGGGAGAGAGAAACGGAGAGGTAATTGAGAAAAAAAAAACTCCAAGAGACAGTGAGGAGGTGAAAGAAGCAGACTGAAGGGTGACAGAAACCTTGTCTGAGTGAATGTGTGAAAGAGGGAATGACAAGAGGGATATATAGAGGAAAAAAAAACAAAGATAAGGTGTAGATGTTGCTATGACCTGGTTCCCCTTCCTAACAGATGGGAAAACCATTCTTCTGTGTACTGTTTCTTTCACACAGTCAGGGTCAATATATAAATCATAATGCACAGTAAATAAACAATTGGAATTTGTAAATGGGTGCAAAAATCTGTGAATGTATAGATTAATGCGTAAATGTACATTTTCAAGGTGCAGGTGGGGATAAGGACAGGGGAGCTCATTACCTATCTGATCACACACACACATGGATTCCTGTACACATTCACAAAGCCCAGGATGTGTTTAGAGATTCTTTTACACGCTTACAAATGTGACACACATGGTTTAAGATCCGGTTGCACAATTCTCCACTCACATTGTAAATAGTTTTGCCATAATAACGATGCCATATTAATGTAGCCTCGAGCCTGTACTGTCAGCCTTTTCCCTTACTCTGGTGAGTCTATTTACAGCTACCCGAAGCCTGCAGGTATCTGCAGTCTCCAACTGAAGCAATGTTGCTTATTGTCACAATTCACAGGTGATATGCTGGTTCAATTTTGTGTAACAAGCACCAGACTTTCAAAATAACCAAGAAACCTTCATGCTTATGTGCACATGGAACTAATTTAGATTAATTATACACCAAAGTTTCTTCTGCATATCAATAGGCATGTTGGACTTAAAACAGTTCACACAGCCCCATGAAAAGTTCTACATCAATTAAACTCCTAAGTCCCTCAGGACTATCTGTTCCTGCCAGTCCTGCTCCAGTGTCAAAAACACTGTGTAACCAGAGGGAACAACTGCACGTCATCTTTAATGAATACCACCACCGAAGTGTCTCACGGAGCTCTGCATTTTTCATTACAATACAGGTAGAAATAAGACATCACCAACATGATGTGGTAGAGATCGCTCAAGTTAGATTTCACTGTGCCCTTCCCAGAAACAGAATGATCAGATTAAGCAGATATCTGTTCCCACATTGTCAACAATCATCGTTGTATGTAAACTAGACTGCATTTTTAATTTAATTTTGCCACTCCCACCTGTCCTCCAATCCTTTCATTCACCTCTGATGTCTGATGTCACTTAAGGTAATTTATCAGTTTTCTGTGGCTTTATACTTTTTCCACTAAGGCTTTAGTACTCTTCAAGACCTGAGAACAGACACTAGAATCTAGAATCCATGAATCCCTTCTTTGTCACATTTTAATTTAGTAACACACATACAGTCCCTGTTGCGCCTACTATAATTACTACTATTACAACAGCACTACACTGCTACTTATTTGACGACTGTACACACATACAGAAACCATAGAATCACCATAGCAACGGCAAAGAATTCTGTCTTTTGACAAAAAAGTAACTTTAATTTTTTTTAAATTTCACTGGGTGAAATTCTACTTACTGGGCACTTACTACTTAGGAATGAGTGGTTACACTTTGTTCACAAAGTCCTTCTTTACTTGTATTTGTGCAGCGTGAACCCAAACAAAAATAGAAAAAATGCAGCAGTGTCTGTAAAATATGATTTATTTTTTGGTATTTTTTTCTTGAATAGTGTTTTTGTCCAAAACACCAAATCATATTCCTTTTTTTTGTTTTTGAAGAAGAAATTCGACTCTTGGATGGATGAAGATAGATGCTCATGATCTTGTGAACATCTATTGGGAAAAGAAGAGCCATAAATAAATATGGTATTTCAAGGCAGAGGGGCAGGGAGTGTAGAAAAGTTAGAAAGAGTGAATCAAAAAGATCAGAGGATGGAGAGAAACACTGTAAAAACGATGAAAGAGGGGGAACAGTAGGTGATGCCCATGGCTACCCCCATATCTTACCTTCATATGCTAATACATGAATAGTCTTTATTTTTCTTCATCATGCCATATGATCACAGCCAGTCACTATATGTGGCACCCCACACGCCAAATGAAAAAGTATGTTGAGCTCCGTGGAGAGAAGGCAGCTCCCACAGTCATGAGCCCATACATCATAGGTTCCATAAAGTAACACTGTCCCCAAGTATTACTCCCTTAGAGGGGGGCTCTCTTTGGAAAAAAAGGCAAACTTCAAAAGCAACAAGCCAGTGCATCTATAACCCTTTCAGCTTGAGGCCTATAACAACTCTGTCTACAAGTATTTCTTGAGAGGGTGGTCTCAGTGGACACAAGCTGAGGTCCTTGGAATAGATACTGTTTGTACCGTTCCCAGAAACACTAATCATTATGTGTACTTAGTGGGAACTGTTGAGATAAATCAAACTTTTGGGTTCTTTTAGCTTTTCATCTCACATCCCTAAATAAATGTTACACCAGTAACAGTAGAGGGCAGGGGATGTTTACAGATTGCGTTTTGCCATGTTCATCCTAATTTAAAAGTGCAACGTCGTTTATGTGTTAATATTTTTCAGATCATATTGGTGTAATGTGACACAGAGGATATTAGTCCCTGACTGCACAGACAATATTTGTTATTTTTTGAAATTCTGAACATAGGTTTTCTTTCCAACCACACCAGACTCACTGATTTTGACTAATTAGCACCTCCAATTTTAGGGCCAGAGCCATAAAGTGAAACAATCTGTGTAAAGTTTGGTTATGGAATCAAACCTGTGCTTCTGTAATTCTGTTGGTGTATCTATGGTACAGTGCATGTTTGCTTTTATCCCAAGAGCAAGATGAATGAAGAACCTCTGTCTATATGTGTGACCTCTCACAGGAGACTCTATTGGTGGAGTGACAAAGTATGCGCTTGCAGCACAGCCACTACCACCCCTGTGGCCCATAAAGTCACATTGTCCTAGTAGCACTGCCTGTGAGAACCCATAGATCTTGATCTACTGAGCCGTGGGGGTACAGCAGATGTTTGGGGAGCAGGCTGGAGTTATGGCCTGGGGGACTGTTGGCAAAATTGTTGCTAAAGTGTGTCATTTGTCTATAGACATGAGTTTTTTTTTTGTTTTTGTTTTTTTTGCTTTGTTGCTTTTTTGTTTTGTGCTCCCACCATTTAGCTAGTATGAGCATTCATAGTAAAAAACAAATAATTAGCACTCAGGACTCCATTGAAATTTAAAATGGTGTCCTTGATGTTCAACTTTTAGTCTTGCCTGTGGCTCCCACATTGAGTCAGTTTCTTTAAATACAGATTTGAGTGCAGTGGGAAAATTGGGTGGGGTTGTGAGGCCTCGCTGGAATGGAAGTGGAATAGACGCTGCTTATTTGAAATTTTATCCTACTGAGATGACAGCAGCAGAGAATAGAAAAAAAGAGAATCTCCCTGCTTTACTGAACATTACATGTACAATTATGCGTACCTCTAGAGATGAGATTTTATTACTAGATATCCACCAACTCTTTATCAGTCCTTGGACTCTAGTTTGCCAGTGGTAGCTCGAAACATTATCAGCACACATAAACAGTCGTTGACCAACAGCAGCATCAGTAAAGCGAGCAGTGAACAGATAAAGAAGGTGGGGGCTAATAAAAAGTTGTGTGGCTTGTCATGAGCAACTGTTTTCATAATCATTTATTAAACAAACTCTTATTTAGTTTCAGATGAGAAAACCAACAAGCTTTCAGCCAAAACGAATCACATTTTCCTGAGCAAGTTCCTGGACTGTGTGACTGTTTGATTGGAAATATCAACAAAACTAGGATAGCATTTCTCATACACCTTCAAACCAACTCTGTTGTGGGATTTCATTAATTCTGTTCCTCAGTCAAAACTTGTCAGTCTAAAGGAGAGGTATTTGCTTTGTCGGGACCCAAATAAGACATGCAGAGTTTTCATTTTTATTGTACATCTATACACAGACATAATAAAACTGGATTCTGATGGACAGTCAAAACAATATTTTGACCTCACGTTTAATATACAGGGATTTATTTACTTAGAAGAAATTCAGTATGGAATTATTTGACATGAATGAATGAATAATAATTACTGTATGTAATGATAATGAACAGAATGATTGTTAAACATTCATAGACTGATAATCCATTTGATTTCAACCAAATTATCATTAAGCTAAGTGTCATTAAGTATCCCACCTGTATGTGACATTTGGCTGAATCATAATTGATTCGGGCATGTTCTGTATTTGGGAGAAGGGTAAACAGATGAAAATCAAAGGAGCCAGACACTGAGATGAAGCATCTGCCGATCTGACATTTGGTTGACTCACTGTCTAACCACTCGTAAAGGTCTCTTTGTTTGCATGTCTCTTTTCCAGCATTGGGATGTTTGTCATGTGTGTATGTGTGTGTGTGTGTGCATGTGTGTGTGTGTGTAAACCTCTGTGCTCGGTGTAGCCCTGAGCTCAGATGCACAAATCTTGGTCTCCCAAAATTTAGTTAAATGAAGTCATGTATTAGAATGCAAATATATGCTCTGTGGAAGAAAAGTAGGGGAAACGTCCTCAAGCCATAAAAGTCTTACATTAAGAGGACACAACTATAGGCATTTTCCCTGCACTTTGGCTAGCATAAATTTGGAAGCTGCAAAAGAGCTCATAGCTGGATCTGCCAATAAGAAAAGCTCTTTAAGCAAAGAAACAATGCAGTATGTCCCAAACATCTTTTTGAAAACCTTTAATCAGAAAAAACAAGGAATTTAAAAAAAATGTCACCTTGATCTCTCGCATCTGATGCCTGCCTGCAGCATGAGGCTGATCTAACACAATAAGCTTAAAGATACTAAAATGCTCTATAGAGATGAGGGGAAATGCATGCCACTAACAGGACCTCCTTCTGCTTAGGATGTCATTTAATTGTTAATATAAATGTATTGATTAGTGCAGACTTAATTATACCTTTGGCCTCTATAGACTAATCCCTCCTTTATATGGTTTGGTAACTTATGAGGGACATTTTAATTTTACAGACTGAACAACTAATCAATACATTAAAAAAAAAAAAATAAATCACTACCTGCTAGCCTAGTGCACTCACATGTGAGAAAGCACTAACCTATAGCTGCTGACATACATACTACTGTACAGAAACTCCTGCTGTGCTGTCGTATTATAGTGCATGTGCGCTATTGTTGTGTTTGGCTTTGGGCTTGCATATTATATGCATCTGTGGGCTGACTGTTCATGCTACACTGCTTTTAATTTTAATTTTGTACAGGTTGTTATGAATTAAAACTCATGAGATAATAGCTGAACCCACCTGAATACTGAATGCTTCTCATCAGTCCAGAAAGCTTTTCCCCTAGTAACACTTTATCCAAGTTACTTCGCACAGAATACAGAAGCTGCAAAGTTTGTGGTCGCTTTATGTAAATTGAACACTCAATTTGCCTTACGACTTCTTTCATTCTGAGTTTTCCTTCATTTCAACCCCGACCTTTCTTCGTCTTGGTTTCATTTTGGTTGGTTTAATCCTCCTTCCTCTTTCTCTTCTGTCTCTGTCACTCTCACCCTCCGCCTCTTGGTTCCCCCGTCACTCCTATCGTTCCTCCTCTATCTTTCCCACCTCACTTTCACTATGTCTAATGACATCTCGGCTTTCCAGTCCACTCCGTAAAGGACTGAACCATAATGAGCTCATTTGAAAGAGTGGAACAGAGGGCAGCCATTGCAGACAGCCATTTAAGAGCAGTCTACTGAGGGATCTACACTGCAGGCCCCTTGTCAACCCGTCAACTAGCCAGCCTGCCATCTCTTTCTCTCCCCCTTGCTTTAAAACCTCTCCTACCTAATTTTCCCACTAGTTTACCCCATTTTCTAAAACCCCTTCAACAGGGCTGATTTACTACCTTTTCGCTCTTCTACCCTCTCGCTCTGTCAATCACTCCTCTCTTTCTTTCCCTCGCCTTCTCTCTTTCCTAACCCATGCCTATCATTAGCAGCTCTGTCTCAATCACCAGCGTTGTGGGCCTGATGATGACATATGAATCCAGGTCTCCTAATTGTGGAGCTCAGTCTCGTGCGGTCATACAAAAAACCATTTGCCATAACGAATGGACCTCTCGTCATGCCAATGAGGAATAATGGTCCTTTTATTGCGGGATTCATCTCAATGGCCCTGTTGTCTATTGGCTTGCGGAGAAGTCTCTCATCCATCAGCAGAAAGGTAGGGACTTGGAGAAAGGGAGACCTGAGATGATAACCTCCCTGATCCCCTGCAATTACTCAGGGCTCAACACTGCCCTTCATGCATCACATTGATCTTTGATAGTTATAACTGTACGTTCGAATCTTTCCAGCTCTGTGACTTTCTATTGCTCATATACATTGGCTGATATTGTCCTGAAGTGGTATTACCTCACCCACCTTCTGTTTTGTATTCCCATCCTCTACTGTCTTCATCCGTACTCCTTCCCACTCCCTCCCCCTGTTCCCATCTTCATCAGAACTAATTGGGGTTTGATTGCTTGATTTGTTTTTTATTTTTTTTAGTGCCGCTCCATTATTGGTTTAATGAAGACTGCTGATTATGGAAGATGGAATAATGTGGAAGGGATTTAGTAAGGAAGCGACATATTTCACCGATGTCATCAAAGCCCCTTTTTAACACTTTGACTCGGCATGGCAGGAAAAGAACAGGTGTAACCAACGAGATTAATCATGATTTCCATTTAGGTTTCCTAGCAAGCCATGCCAGTATCATGCACAGTGTCAGAGCCCTGTAACGCATAAATGAAAATCTGATTTTATTAATGTTATTAAGGCTACATTAAATATCAATGTAGGCCTTAACATGATGAATTGTGGATAAAGACATTGAGAAACATCAGTTTTTTATTTAGAGTTGTTTCCTGGAAAAGTCCAATATTTGGTAGCTGGCTAGCTGCTAAATGCTCCACTATGTTCACCAGCTGGTTACTAACTTTGGCATTTGGTGCTGGGCAGGTAGTGTTGTCCTGCTGCTGCCAGAAACAAAGTTGATATTGCTGCATTCATGTGGATTCAGGCAGATGGTAGTCGGCAAACTGGCTATCAGTTTAGTAAATGAGAGCATGACAGTAAAATTAGGCAAGGCGAGCAGAGATACCTTCAGCGGAAATACTGTAAACCTATTGATTAGTGCATCTTTAATTCTGCCTTTGTTCTTTTTTTGCACACTGATTTAGATCATGATGACCATGTCATGAAGTCAAATAGCTGTTTAAGACCAGCACTTTAGACTAAACCATTGCCAATTAGGTTGAAACTGGACATGATGTGTGGGATGTGTTGGACTTTAAAGTTCCCTGTATTTATCCTAATGTTTGCTTAAGTCCAAATAGAGCTTTATGCAAGCCTCTCATGTCATACTATTGCACAGCAAAACATGAAATGCTCCCTGCACTTTCTTAATGGAGTGTTTAGCTATTTATGATCTAATTAAGAGCCAAAGTTTGTTGTCTGAGATTAGCAAAAGTTGCTGGGGTTGATGAGACGCATCTAGATGAGACTCATATTTAAAACATGTGAAGAATATTAGCTAAACTATTTACACTGGGGGGAGGATTGTCATTTGAAATGCATAGGAAATCATCAGTCCTTGTCACAATGCCATCTACTGAGATAAGAGAAACTCTGTCACAAGAAAACATGATCTTCATTTCATGTTTTTCATCAAACTGATTTTAATCAAATACGATTATTTGTGTGTCAGTTGGCACTTGTGGGTTGTGTACTCCAACATTTTTCCTCCACTGATCGTTCCTCCTCTATAGACCCTCCTCCTCTCCATCTTGTCCTGTAGATCCTTTCTGTCTTGCCAAGTTTCTCAGCACGCCACTCAACTCCCCTGAGACTTCACCTCTTTCATTGAATTACCTGCTTCTTCTTTCTTTACTCTGTCTCGCCTCTCTGTTGGAGTTTCTCTGCTCTTACCTCTCCTGGCCAAATCCTCGTACCTACTTGGCCAACCTTGTCTTGCTTCTCCCTCTCTCACTCTGTCGGGATTGCCTGTGGTTTTATTACTCTGGCAGCTGCAGTATGATATCGACCTCCCTCCACCTCCAAGTAAGCCTCCGCTAATGGAGAGACAGAGCAGCGGAATGACCACGACCAGGTAGACAGACCTCGGTCTCAGTGTAACAGCAGGGGGCACTCTTCAGCCTTCACTGCCATTTGTTGCTGTTACTGACAGCTTGTGTGTGAATAAAGAGGGCAGAAGAAGAACAACAATGCTGCAGTCCTGTTACTGTTAGTGTGTGTGTGTGTGTTGGTGTGTGTTCATGCATGGCAAGTCTCTGTCCTTTGCTGTACATGAGAAAAGGGCAAAAGCTTATTGGGGAAAAGCAGAAGATGAGGTTGATCTCTCATTAATATGTATGCCCTGCTGTGTGTGAGTGTGTGTATGTGCATGTGTGACTGTGTGTATGTGTTCTGTATTCTTAAGCACGTGTCTGGCTTGGTGATGACATCTAAGGTCATGTTAAAAACTGCGGGGAAGTCAAGTGTGTGTAAATTGAAAGAGGAAATATTCCCCTAAGGGCCATTTAAAACATTGGGGGATGTTAATGTTGAAAATCTGTTTGAACAGTTTAAGACTTATCTCCACCTCCAAGTACATCTTAAACCAGCAGCAGATGATGATGATAGTTTAAGTTGGCTTTTGATTTTGACTTATCCAGAATCCTCATTCATTTTTTTTCTCCGTAACAGTCACGAGCACACCCCATGTTTGGGAATGTCTTCTGTCATAATTATGGACAGTTATACGCGTGTATTTGTTATGATTACATTACTTATAATTACAAACTAGTGAGTTGACAACTTTGCTAACAGCTATCAAGTAGGTGCAAGAACACAAGACATAGCAGCCAGCTAATGTTACTTACTAGTCCAACAGCAAGAAGCCAAGCCCCGGGTCTGTCTTTCAGCCTTTTATTTTACGAACCCGTCGCGGGCAAATTAAAGCCAGTCCGACATTTACTTTTTCTGGTGGCTTCACGTATGGTCACTCTCTTATTGGCTTCCTCTGACAGTGTCCTCTCTTCATCCTCTTCATCTCTGGTATGCTCTGCCTCTGCTGAGTCCAGCTATGTTGCCTGCTCACCTGGTCCATTCTGGCGTCACTCTCCATCTGTACCCCTCCCCGCCCTGTGCACTGAGCTCACAGTCCTGGTAGCTCGGCAAACAAACTGAGCTAAGCTGGAGGACATCAGTGGGAAACCAGAAAGAAAACATTTTCTCCATAAAATATGATCTACTTTCACCAATAGTTGGTGTGTGACTTAGTTCCGTGAACAGTTTCACACATCTTTGTGACAGCTGCACCATTCACCCAAGTCAGTGTAGCATCATCACAATTTAGAATCTGTTATTTTATAGAAGAAAAGTTAGGTACTTGTTGCTTTAACTAATGATCTGACCCATCATCTTCATCCCATTTGACCTCAAATGAATATTTAGCATTCTGATGGTCTGGAGTGACTGACAGATTACACTGAACCAATAGACAGTTTGGCAGATCACATTTCTTGTTGATGTTATATTCTAGAGGAAGGCAGGACTCCTTCTCACTGGATTAAAATTTGAGACACATCAGACTGACTTCTTGAACTGTTATATCTTATCATATCTCAGTGATTATTTATTTTGTGGTTGCTTTATCATCGAAATGGATTAAGAGGCACATTTGGCTTTAAATAGCCAAAACAGTCGAGATGACAGCTAATCTTACCTCCAAACCTTTATGAAGATGACACAAATGAACACAATTTAATACATTTTTCATTTCATTTTATTTAAATCCTGTCTGAATCAAATAAAAAAAAATGTATTGACTGGGGCATATATGTAGATTGGAGCACGTTTTCAGAAATGAGAAAGTTTGTAAACCCCTGCAGCTGGCCAACACTTTCTGATGTGACAAGTTCCCCATGGTGAAAAATAATAGACAGAAGAAAGAAAAATCCCAAATGTCATGGTGGGATACAGACATTGACATTAAAGACCTGCTTCCCCTCTGCTCTCCCTGGCATGAAACTCAATACGAAATAAAACAAAACTCAAATGTATGCCTTCCAGCTATGGCAACAAAAATAATGGTATCACAAAGGCACTTGTCCTTTTTTTTTAGACATGAAGATACAGCCTTATCATAGTACAATCCGACTTTTGTGATTACACTTTGAATTTCACATCCGCCTCCTTTGTTGCTTAGCCTGCATGTCTTCACTCCATTAATTTGGGAAACAAATTATGCTAATGATTATCAGGTTCATCACTTTTTATGACCTCATCATTACACTGGAAGAGCCTCTAATTGTGGCGGGATCAAGGTGTTTCCCGCTATTACTGTTTAATGGCTGTTAGGAAATGCTTTTGAATTTCTAATGTGGGTCAGTTACATCCTGTATGAGCCTGTGCTGACACAGAAGAGTACGTGAATCCTCAGTATGTATGTAGTACCTTTTCTGTGTCACTTTTGCAAATATTCATACTCATATATATACCAAATGTACTTTATATATGGTGATGTCAGTGAGGTAGGGGCAGAACTAGCTCTGTCAGGAAACTCAGTTCCTGATTGTTACACATTCATGCACAGTAGGATTTGTGTGACTGTGTCATATATGGTGTATGAGTACATAGTGTACACACTCGTGTAGTTGAGCATATGTGTATTTAGGCACCTTTATGCTTCAGTGACCAGTGCGCCTTCCGTCTTAAGCTGCAACATGATTCTTCACACAGTGACTCCATACCACTTCCGTGCCTCTCGTGGTGCCTGAAGGAGGAACTTAGCATGAGGGAAGCGGTCATCCCACGGTCAGATCTGTCTTGCTTAAAATGTTAAAGTGTGGCTACTGTACTCATAAAAAAGCCAGTCAGGATTAGATGTAGCAGAGTAGATGCATTGTTCTTGTTCTTGATACACTGCAACAAAAGTGAGAGAGATTTTGTAAATTTTATGATTTATCTTTTCACAGCAATATTAAATGACCATTTTTTTACAGTACATTAGGCTAATATGATCCCCTACTATTGCAGCCAAGTGGGATTGAAAAGCAGAGGCTTGTGCAGCCAGTGCAATTCTGGAACATTTACTGACATATTTATGCAAGAAAAATGGCTGCCTCATAGTCATCTGTCAGCTCACTTAATGGATGCTACATTGTTTCCTGATGGATATTTGCTATTGAGCTGTAGTAAAAAAAAAAAAAAAGAAGAATATGAGATGCCTTATCAAGCCACAGCTTCATCTGCTTTTAGCTGAGGCACTTTACTCATCATTAAAGGTCTTTTTTGTTTTTATTTTTGGCCTCTTTTTTTTGTCACTAAAGCAACTGAACATAACTTATCTGCATTTGAAAATGACTACACATGCATAACAAGGCACAGGATTCATTGATCATAGTTAGCCTGCTCAATACTCTTGGCTGAGCAGACAAGCCAGGTACAAATAGTACCCCCCATAGGTGACGTGGGGCCGGGTGGTTAGACACACAATTCTATACTAGAAAGGTCATCCACATAATAATTAGAATAAGCAGTGGGATCATCAACAGGCATGTATTGATAAAATATCCTCCTCAAAAACATCCTCAGTCAATGTGTTTCTTTGATCATGTAATAAATGGGTTAAATAAGTGATTAACTATTCTTTTCCAGGCAGATTTAACCAACTTTTAGACCACTGAGCAGCTGTACAGGGATCAGTGGGAACGGGTTCTTTTGTTCAAGGTCAACTCAACAATAAAGGTTGAGTGTTGAGTTAATATTTACTTCCCAGACTCAAATACCCCTTTCTGTGTCTCTAAGCTTTTGTAAGCATCATCATCATTTCTGTGCCTCTGTGTTCACCTAAAGAAGTTTCTAATGTGCACTGTAATTCCCATAGAGATGTTGAAGGTATTGGTCCTAGAGAGATGACATTCTGGTTAGTGAGGCATGTTTTGTTAAAATGCAGAGTTCTCACCTACCTTTCGCAACCTTCACTAGCCCCGAGGTAGCTGTCAACCTGTACCCATCTTTGCTCGTGAACTCAGTTCAACAGACAGTGCGGTTAAATGCCAGGCTCTGCTGTAGGCCATGGCATGTGTGCATGTGTGTATGACTGCACTTTGGGCCACTGTGCTCAGCAGGTAGGGCAGGAAAATGCATTATTGATCGTGTTTGAGCTACGCAAAGCAAGGAATTTCTTTGATCTCTCATAGATGCCGTGTCGCCTGCAATTTCTCCCTCAGATTCTGTCGTGTGCATGCAGCACCGGGAGGCAAGAGTCGCAAATTTCTCCTTGATCACTTCTCCCTTTTATCTTTTTTTCTTCCTTTTCTTTTTCCATTTATGAGATACTGCCCAAGGAAGAATTGTTGGTATTTGTCTTGTTCTGTCACTGGGAAAGAGAAAGAGGGAGTGTGAGAAGAGGAAAAAGCCATTATGAGTCCTCCAGTAATTGTAGAACGATTGAAAATTGAACTAGGGAATTTGCTGCCAATTAACTGTATATTCATAAGGTACTCTTATCACCCGAATTGAATTTACATGCAGAACGATGCAGCATGTGTCGGAACAGGGGGCATAATTGCAAAGCACGGCCAAGTGAGTTATGCAAATGGTGCTCATTTCCCCACAAATTTGAAGTGACTTAGCCTCTACCCATATTCATACAATGCCTTAATAACTTAAACATAAGGTAGCACCACCGTAATTGCTGTGTTAGATTAAAGTTTTCAGTGCTTAGGTTAAAGAAATGAATGTCCCTGAAGGTAAAAGCAGACACAGAAGTGCACTGAGAAAAAACAAAAAAAAAAAATCACTCAAAACTACTGGGTTGGATGTTTCTAACTTTATTTTGAAGGACCTGTTATAGAAAAAGATTAGGCCTAAAATGGCACACATGCTCTTTCAATGACTTAATACCACATCAACTAACCGCAGTTACAGACACACACTTCTGTCTGTGAGATGAGGAAGGTAGATAGCACCAGAAACACCTGCAGCCCTTTTTGGCTCTTGTGTATGTGTGAATGTGGAAGCACATCTGTGTGTTTTACCCACAGGTATGCGGCAGTGAAGAGATCGAGCTTATCCTTTGTGACAGTCACTTTTAAGTCCTTTTCGAAACTGGGTGGTTCAATTTGCCAGCGTCGCCATTGCCCCTCAACCCCACTCCAATCACACTCACCCCCACTCTGGCACACACATTCACACGATCACACACACACACTCCTCTGATAGGCTGTTGGACAAACTGTTGACCTTCACTTTGCAATCTCTGAGGTCGATCAGTAGGCTATTCTTCCATGTAATGTTTACATCTCTGTGGGCTATTTGGCCACAATGGGGAGATTGCCTTTGGTCAACAACCTGTGTCCACAATGGTCATTTTCCCTGGCCTGGCCCCAGAAGGGAGGCCATCAAAGCACCACAGGGCCATGCCACTTTTTCAACTTATTGAAAGGAGAGAGACATTGGGTCAAGGGAACCAATCAAAGTCAAATTCTGTCTGATAAACATTGTTTTGCTTTTGGTTTTCATATCTCTTTTGTAGCATGTACATGGAATTACTTGTGTGTCTGTTTGTGAACTCATCCTTGTTAAAACTGAGACTGGAAAACTGAAAAATCTGGTGGACTCTTTCATGGAGTCCACCAGGTTGCACTATTTTTACAGTAGCCCAGGACAGACAAACTAAACACTGGCTCTAGATAGGGTCTTGAGTATTTTTCTCCTCCTCTCTCTATTTCATGGCCACCATAGTTTCTCCTTTGTGCCAGGAAGGAGAAGATGAGGCAAGTGGGTTGCAGTCCACATCTACACTGCTAGATGCCACTAAATCCTGCACACTGGTCCTTTAAAGCATTTGGAATAAGATGTAGAGAAAGATGGAATTCTATCGCTGAATCTGACACTCAATTCCAAGTAGCTGTAATAAAAAATGTGTAGTAATTAGGGAATTACTTAATTCACTTAATTCGTAAGAAATTACATAACTGGTTATTTCTAATCATTGTGCATGTTTAGCAATACTGTAGCACTGTATTTCTCACCATGGGCACATTTTTATAGTCTATTAGTTCTCCCGTTTTCAATTATTTTATTAATTGAGATCTTGCAGACTAATATCTGACAATGCACAATGTTTTGGAATTTTATTCAAATGTCTGCTGTGAGAAGTAGTGACTTGTTGGTTGATGACATTAGAGAGAAAATGAGCTTTTGGAAGTTTTGTAAACAGTTTTTTTCTCAACTGGGTGGGAGGGATCAACTTTTAGCTGTTTAGCTGAAGGGTAATGTGATCAGACAACTGGCTATTCACTGCCTTTAAACATTCATGTATTCATAAAAAGGAAATCAAAGATTCGCTTTAAAAAGTTCTTAGCAGTAGAAACAAATAGGGTACATGATGGCCTTTGTGATAAGAGTATGCTTCAATAAAGGATTCACTAATCATTTGAATCTGTATTATTTAGATACTTCCAACTTTAGAAAATTCTGCATGATCTTCTAGTTCTGTTTGTAGCAAGAAACAGTCCTCATTACAACTTGGTTTATGTCTGCTTGTAAATATTTTCGAGTGGCTTAATTAAGAAATCTAAAATAATTTGTTAATTAGGCCATGATTAGATGCAGATCTTAATTCACTTCTGTTCTGCTGTCTATCAAATGAAATCATCTAAAATCCCCTGAAATCTGTTTGTTCTGCTCTTATCAATGCAACCCCAAAATACTGTATTACATAACAGTCCCATCCAGGCAGAGCCACTAATGCTGTCATTTGAGGCTACAATGTACCTCTGTTAGTATAAACAGTCACATAGGGCTGGGAACTAATGAGTCATGTGAAAGAAGAATAGATCTGCCTGATTTTACAGTACAGTTGTAGTGTGTATGTGGTATCTGGAAATGCATGTGTGCTATTATAGCTTTATAAATTAGGACTTTAGATGCTGTTGTCACTAGTACGTGCAACGTTACATGTTTTTGCACCCAAAAAAACAAAAAAAGACTAACAGAGAGCAGAGTTAAAAGCAACAGCTTGTTCTGTGGCCTCATGGATGCAAAATTAAAATATACGCATGGCGGCGTGTGTGCGTGTGTGTGTGTGTAAGAGAGAGATGACAGTCTGCCTGTAGATCCACAGGGACTGGACTGAGAGCAGGTGTACTGCTCCCTCCTGCAGTCGTGCCAGGATACACAGCCGTGCCGTGCCGTGCCAGTGATGTCCACCTTTCACCACCCCTACCTCTCCCTCTCCCTTGGTCTCTCCTAATACTTTGCTCTTTCTCTCCTTTACTTCCTAATGTACCTCCCATCTCTCTCTCTTATTCTTTTCTCCTTTCCTTCCAATTGCTACATGCTTCTTTCCCCTCTCCTCTCAAATGAACTAAATCCCACCATGTCTTTCATATCCTTCTCCATTTGCATTTTCTGCCTGCGCCCAAACCTCACCAAATGTCCTGGGGACTTTCTGTGGGCTCTTCCACGCCCATGAGGAACCCTAGTACCATCTTTATTATAGTTCCATTATTTATCATTAATAAGACTGTGATGCTTTATTAATCCCTAGAGGAAAAGTCTTTTTATACTTTCCTCTTTCAGTAGGTTTAAACCTGGCTCATTTACTTCTGTTATGATGTGCTGCTAGATTATGGGCATTAGTTGGACTATTAAAATTGTGTTTCTGTGTGAACACTGTTAACTTATAACAGTTTCCGATTCACCTGGTGTACATAACTAACCCTTAATCAGGTGGGTTAGGCTTTTTAAAACTTGATTCATGTAAACAAATGTCATCTGATGCACTGACCTGAATGCATTAAGCAAATTGAGGCATGAGCTCCTATGAAAACACAAATTTGAATGTACTTCCAAAATATTAGCTCAGCTGTGTTTATTCTAATTCTTTTTACTATTTACATTTCATTTTGTTTTTAATCTCTAAATTATGCATATTTATAATGTATTTATAACACCATTCTCAGATGTGAATGGCTTGGCTCCACACACTTTTTCCCTTTATTAAATGCCAGAGCTGAATAATTTTTTCTCCTATCGCCAAATTATGCAACAAAAGTGATCATTTTTAGAAACACTATGCATGAAAACACTAAGCCTCGATGAGACACACCCGACTTTCATGTTTTCTCTCTGACTTCGTCCTGCCATCCAAGCCCCGCCCTTTTAATACCACCTTTCTAAGCTCCCTGTTGTCTCCCAAGCTTCGCCACATATATTAAAACCCTCCAACAGTCACAGCCACCTGGTTTATAGCCTCACTCCATCTTCACCACATGTCACTGAATCCACACACACATACGACACACACAAACAACCCATGCACGCTAATTTAGCCACACAAGCTAGACCCCAGAATCTAATCAAACCTTCCCACCACATTCAACCTCTGATCTGCTCATCTGCACCGTGCTTTCACTCCAGCAGCCAATCACACACACACGTGCACATACACACACACAAGTCTCCACAGATGCCATTTATCAACATCTCTGCTACTTCCACCACATCAAGCCTTCACCTGCAGTACTTCCACCTGGTTTTTACCCATGTTATCCTCCACTTTCTGCACCCCCTGTCGACATGTTCCTCTGTCCTTATACTTAACTCATTCATCAGAATGTTGTTGTGCACATTTACAGTATATAGAGCATTCTTTAATTAACACTCTGGTGTTTTTCTGCCATTGAAATACATGCTACACAATTCAACTCTTACTATTTATCACAGTTGAGAAGATGGGATGTAAATAATTTTTTGTTATGGTTTCCAAGGAACCTTAAGATATATATGCATAATTAGCTTTTTATGCAGCATACATTTCCAGTCTAAAAAAAAGTCTTTGTTGAATATGTATATCATTACATTCCCTCTCATTAAGTACACTTGTGTTTACTCAGAGACTGGTTGTGGCCTCCACTTTGTTTTTACTGCATTGGAACAGAAAACATCTTGGCAGAGCCCATTTTGAGCTCAGGTATTTGGGGCTCATGAGGAAGCTACTAATTACACTTAGGCATAGGCAGCACAATGGAGTTCACGATGCAATCATGCTGTCCCTCCAAACAGACTCTTAAAATCCTGTGATTACACTAAGGACGTGTTTTGAGATAATTTCCCAAAGGGGAAAACTTCATTTTCAAAGTCATCAAATTGTCAAATCTTGTGCACATGATTTTAATGAGTAAACTTTTCTTTTATGTTCAGCCCAATTTTCACGATATCAAGACAAAATATGACAGCAAAATATTTTGCACTGATTCCTCACTGGATGCCATCATGTTGGTTTTCCTGAAAAAAAGAAACAAACACTATACACATTATATATCATACACTTGTTAGTGTTCTGCTACTAACTGGATGACTACCTTTGCTGCCGTTGTTTGTGCTGCACATTTGGTGGGCTTTGAAAGAAGTAAGAGAGGGAGTCAGCTAACTGGAGGATTAATCAAGTGGCTGACATCTGTGAAGCTCGACTACAGTAGCAGTGGCCACGAGAGGCAGAAATCAAAGCTTGCCAGTCTTTACGCCTGTCCCTGTCTCTGCCTCAGTGCTGCCCACACATGTGGGTAACTGGTCAAATGCAGATTATGTGAATTTGTGGAGATTGTCCTTTAATGTTTGTTCGGATGACCTGTTTGTCTCCTTTAAACACGGTCTGTAAAGTGCAAAATGTGAAATGTGGCTTGTGCCTCTAAGGCATTGTACAATGTCTGTGTTCATGTGGGCGTGTACTATGTGTACATTTGCTTCTGAGCAAGTGAGCATGTGTACAGATTGGTTGAACCGTGCGTGTGAATTCCCTTCCTGTCTCTGGCATACAGATGCTCTTTTGATCTGTGTTTGTGTGTCCATTTTTTCATACTTGCTTGTGCGTTTGGTTTCACAGATGAATAAATCTATTGACACAATCCTGTGGGCGCTGCGTATTACTTTTAGCTCATTGTGCAGTGTAAACAGTTTGACAGCTGATTTGCTTTTCACATGGCACATGAGGTTAAAATAAAAAAAATAAAATTTGTTTTTATTTATTTATTTTATTTTCAGAACAGGATATCTCAGAGAGCTTGTTATATTTCTAAATTCAAAATTTCACTATAGCGCCCTATAGTGTCTGTCATTTTGAAATCATTTCCAGTATATCAACAACTTCTGTTTGCCAATTTCTTTCTGTTTTTGGGATAGAGCTGTTTGTTGATTGAGCAGAAGAAGAAGAAAAAAAAATCTCATTTGTGTTCCCTGTGAACTGCAGCAGCATTACGAGTATATCATTTGCTCTGTGTCAGCAAAAGTTAGATGTGGGAGTGTTATAAACATTATCAAACTTTCTCAGAGCATGTATAATACCACTCACGTGCCAACTAATAGCGTTATGGAATAGCTTAACTTGAAATAATGTTCTATGGTCTCTCTGACATATAAATTAGCTGAAAAAGAAACGAAAGTGAATGTTAAAGCAAAAAACTTCACAATCAAGAGTTAAATGTTTAAATATAAAAGTACTTTTCAACTAAATGTGACTGCATCAGTTGTATTATATTTGATTATAATGTACTGTAGTGAACAGTAATAGCATAACAAACACAACATGACTTTAGAGCATTATCAGCTGAACTCATATAATGTGCGGTTTCATAAGCTAACTGTGTTATAAAAAGCAACAGTTAACCTAAGCATGGACGCGAGTATCCACATTTAAACTCCTAATGGGCATTAACAGGCTGTTTGTGTTTCAAAACATTGAGTGATTAATTGCAATCCTCCAGGGTGAGGGTTACTGAATCCCATTTAGAGCGGCTTCATCAGTGCGGGGTCACCAGGTGTTCAGATGATGATGGGGATGAAGGGAGGAGGCAATATTGAGAGTAATCATCATAACTGATTAAAATATTATATGTGTTAGAACTGCAATTGATAGTGGGAACTGATCTGTGTCTCCGTATGCTAACATATTTTGTTGTTGTTCAGCACATTATAGACCCGTCAGAATGTAAATGAGTGAGAAAGCAAGAGCTGCATTTATTGCCAGGCTCAGGCAGAATACCAATAGGCATGGAAAGGTATTGCAATGCAAAACACTGTTTTCTGAGTTCCTTGTCTCTGTGGCTTCACACACAATGAGGAAATGAGAAGTCTCTGCAGAGTGAGTCCAATATATTTGCTGTTCTATTTTTGTATATAGATATTAATTACACAATCCTGGTTTTGTTATCTTAACTACAGAACAAATATGATTAAATCAACAGAAAAATAAATTTAGTGTCAAAATCAAGTAAAACGACAAGCGCTATTCCCTTTACTGCACCATTGTTAGTGCACTAGTGTGGAGAATATAAATGAAGTTTTAATGATTTTTCTTTTGAGCTTCTACTTTCAAGGGTTACAATGCCATAACACTCCATAGTAAACGGCTAACTTTTAATTTCCCTAAATAGTCCCACCCCAAACATACAACCACTGTGCTTGTACTGTATGGCTGATCAGGCATTGTTTGTAATTAAAATCTCATCCACTCCCATTTATCATTCACCTGCACATTAGCGTTGTAATGTAATAATTTCAGACTGCCTGGGACTTGGGAATGAGACTCTGCTGACTCTACCTTTAAACAACTTTTGCATATCAGCACTTCAGCCAACCCTTTAGCAACACCGAATGTGTTGCTTCAAAAATGTTGTTCTCTACAAGGCCAGAACAGCCATCCTTACGTGCGACCAATATGCACACTTCTTGTATCAATAATTCATCCCCATTGTACCTGTAAACCAGGGGTCCCCAAACAACGGGTCACATCCGGCCTGCCTAAACAATTGTAGTGGCCCACTTAATGATCCCAAACAATCCCTCTAAACATGGCCTGTTTAAAATATCCACACTTAATGATTAAGGTTGGCATTCTAATTAAAATTTACCTTATTTACAAACTATTTACAGTAGTAGCTAATTTTCACCCCCCCCCACACAATGGTATATTCCGACGTGACTTTGCTCATGATCAAGCGTTCAAGTGCGTGCAAGTGTTTTTTGCACAACAGAGATGTTCCTCCTCCTTATATTCTAGCCAATCAAAGGAGGCTGTGGTCTTCGGGGAAAGAGACAATAGAGAGAGGGACAGTGCAAGGAAAAGGCGGTTTGTCTAATATAAAGATACAGTGGTGGTGCTCAAAGAATTTAACATTCGCTGACACTATGAAACTCATCACGCCAGGGCCAAGCAAAGGGCAGCTGCAACAAATGATTATGATAATCTCCACAATAATACTGGTTGTCTATGGTCCATGTCATTTCCTGTTATAGATTGGCCCCCCATCACAGAAAGGAAAAAAATGTTTGGGGACCGCTGCTGTAAACAATCCGCAGTGACATCTTTATTAAATATTATGGATCAATGGTTTAGTTTATAGCACTCCTATTGAAACAAATAAAATGACAACAACTCTCTAGTGTAAAAGATAGACACTGAGATTTGTAAATAATCCAAATTAAGTTTAGAAAAGCGCCTCTGATGGGACTTTTATGGACTGCAATAAGTGAAATTGGCTATGAACCTAAATGAACAAGGTTTTATTATTAAATTCTCTTGCTCGCTTTATTTACTTATTGATTCACCATTTCTTATTGTATCACTATCGGATCACTCTGGAAGAAAGTGTGCATGCCTTGTCTGTGGGAGGAACACAAATTACATCTGGCCCCAAATGATGGGGATATGTTTTGGCAGAATGTTGTTTATCCCCCAAGTAGAATTCAGGAAACTTGTTGAATCTGTGCAGAGGAGCATTGAATCAGCTTGTGTAGCTTCGGGGTGGACTATGTTAGCTTTAATTTATCACCTATCTGTGTGACTTATCACTCTCACAAAGTCTTGGAAAAATAAGCACTGCCAGATCTCAGGAGAGAAAATATATTCAAGACAAACATGTTGTCTCTTTTTAGTTGCTGAGATACCAGTTTCTTCACTAGGTTACCACTTTGGGGTCTTACCAAGCCTCCTGAGAGACGAGATTCAAATGATGCTCCAACACGGATTTAAGTATTCACTACCTTTCCCTTATTTGTTAGTCCTGCAGTTATTTTTGTGCCGGTGCTTTTTTTTGGTGTTTTCCTCCTCCTCTCTCCTGCTCTCCCTTAGTCTTAAAAAGGTTTCTGAGGAGTGAGTGGGTTGCAGGTGTTAATACTAAAGAGGGAAAATACATCTCTGTAAACTGCATCCGGCTGGGTTTATTAAAACTTCATGACATAATGTAAAATGAGGCTCGGAAGTGAATACCACAATAAAGTCATATATTTAATTCAGCGGGTGAAAAGATTGAAAAAGATGAGCTCCTGTTTAATTTCCTTGCAAAAAAAAAAAATGTTGATCAATTTTATCTTTCAATATAAAGAGTATTTTATAAAGGATTGGCTGTTGCAACAGCTCAAATTAAAAATCCACTCTTTTTCTCCAAATATAATACTGTTATTTCTATTTCATGATAGTCTTTAACCAGTCTATGGAACGGACCACAATTCAAAATGAAAAGTAGCAGTGGGATGCATTTCTAATGAAGATTCTCCACTGATGCGTTAGATATCTCATGAATCACAGATTGGAGTTTAACAGTAAAAACTGAAAGCGTGTGAAATTAAAATGTCCAGAAATGAAAATGGGCATGATCGCACACACATGATGAACCAGACCAGGGAGTCCGACTTGCCCTGGGTTGTTCGGGGACTGGGACAGTTTAATTGAGGTTGTGTTAGAGACCTCTAGGGAGGAATTTAACTTGTCAGGCTAATCATCATAATGTTGGCCTTGGGTCAAGGCCCATTTTCATCCTTGCCATCAGAAAGGCAGGGTCACTTTAGTGAGCTGGGACTTCTCTGCAGTCAGAAACCAGGCCAAAGAACCAGGCGGATGATTACGTTGACTTTTACTTAATCTGTTAAGTTGCCATGTTATCCCAACAATATATATATTTTGGAGAGAAATAATCCAATAGGTCATTCAAGTGTTATAAAAGTTTTCACAATTTCCATGCAGAATGAAGTCTCTGTATGGAAATACGTTGAGGAAAATACATTGTTTCATTGCAATTCAACACAAATGTTGTCTTTTCTCTTTCATTTTGGTTCTGCTGGGAATGGCCAAACAAATTGTGCTCTTCTTTTGAAGTCTGTTTATGTCCCAAGGGCGTGAATAACTTAGTTGTGCATCTTTGCCCAAAACATGCATATCTGAGGGAAGAGAAAGCAATGAATCAGCTTGTTTGCATTTAAATGAGTCTCTTACACCAGCATGTGTTCAAAAATAATTCTGCAAACCTATCAAGTAATTCCAGGAGGGTGACAACTATATCATACATACGTGTTATACTATTACTAAACATTTACAATAAATGTGATTTCTATTAATTGTAAAGAAGGTACTTTCATTCAGTGACACGGTGACTCACTCAGCCACCCACACATCACAATAACTTTTGTTGACGTCATGTCTCCCTGAATAAAAATAAACCTGCAAGACTTTCCCTGTCTGTCACATTTTACAAAAAAGTCATGACCCTGATTAGCACATGAAGGATAAATAAGGATACTGAATATGCTTATGATGTGAGAATGACAGCGGGGGGATTCACTCAGCAAATCCTGTTGACACTGCAGTAGTGAAGGCCTGGGATTTATCACCCACTGACACATTTTGATGGAACCAGAAAAGCATGAAATTGAAAATAAACCATTGGATATATTGATCTATTTTCATCCTGTGGTGGTATAAAAAGGTTTCTGTTGAAAACAGAGGCAGATTTCATGTATTCAGAAGATTTACATTTGAATGCAAGAATAGACTGGAAAAACGTTGAGCACTGCATCAACACAAGTTAGAAAACTACTGAAATATTCTAAAATAGTTCTGCTTTCAGGAGATATAATAACCCAAAATGTGAGGTCTTAGCCTGTCTAATCTTTTGATTGTTCCACTAGCTTATAAGTACTCTAATGTAGGACCATAGCTGAAATCTCACAGGTACTGATGTTTAAAGGGTAGCTACACCTTGAAAATCTGCTGTGGAAGGCTCCCTTCTAGAATATTTAAAAGATGCAAGAGTCAGCAACTGAAGGTGGTGTCGCCATGTGGCTACATAATGTGTGACATAGGGAGACTGATTGACCATCCCTCAGTGTAACATGGACAGCAGTGTCATAGAGCTGATAATCAAAGCTAACAAGCCAGAACCAACAAGTCTCTACTGTGTCTCTACTGAAACTCAGGTGGTGCTTTGACAGTCAGCACATTTATGGCCCTTTTGAGAGAGTTCCAGTGTGGCTACCTGTGTTGTACCTCGGCTAGCAGCTCTATTTAAACAGACACTCCCACTGTGTGTGGGTGGAGTGTCGGTACATAGCTGTAGCCCTGCTGTTCATCACGGGTTAATGCTACTGTTTATCAGCCATCGATATCTTGTTATGTACTGAATTCAGCACAGCTATCAGCAGGGCCATGTGGTGTCTTTACTTCCACTGAATACATCGTGTTCATGTATGGCAGTGGTTCCCAAACAGATGATGCCATACATTGTATGGCATCATCTGTCTGGTACCAGCAGCTGTGTGTGAGAGGCTCAGACTGGGGCCACAGTTAACCAGTCATTCATTATTTTGACTTTGCACGGGGTCAAAATACAGCATAGACCTCTAAGTCTTGCCTGTTATGCCATAGTCAGGGAGGGGCCAGATAATTCAGTTGAGCTGAACAGACAGATACAAGTCAATTTTGAATTTTGTACACACAAAATGTGTATTGGTCTCAGTTTGTAGCAGTTCTGAGGTCTGATATGTAGTGAGATTCAAATATCTGCTGATGCCAGAGGGAGAGAAAATCTAGAAATGAGAAGAGAGAAACAGAAAAAAAACAGAGATGGGCTTTTGTTAACTAGCAAAGCCAAGGGCATCTTCCTTCAATCTAGAGGACTGTCCTTGATCCCTGTAATTATGTGCGCATCCCACCATATCACAGAGATCTTAAACTGGGGGCAAAATTAAACAGCCTTTTTATTGCTGTTGTGGCCTTCCATATCACTGGACCATGTCAGTCCATTACCTTTTTTAAGCACAGTGTGCAGCATTACTGAGGGGGAACTGAGAAATGCAGTACGTGGTCATGATGGACAAACAGCAGTTTAGTTGTGGGGAAGTGAAAGTTCAAAAGCAGGTGCGGGTTGACTCATGGTCAGAGACACCATCCCTCAACGGGATGAAGGAAACTCTTCTTAAATCTACTGAAGCACCCTTGAAAAAGATATAAAATCTATACGTTAAAATATGATCAAATCAATTATTTTTGACAATGAATTTAATATTGGCCCTGTGTCATCACACAGTGCTGCTTGGGCTACATAGAAAGACTGTGTACAGTAATAAAAAATATAAAAAGAGTGAAATGAAGGCAGAATATATAGAAAAATAATCAATCCAGATAAAAACACTGTGACCATGATGTGCAAATTATGCACTTTGTGAATGCCTATAGGTGAAGGTCATCTACAGTAGGTTACAAACCTCTCCTGCAGAGACTGCTAAGTGCTTGTGTGCTAATGATATGCAAGATGCAAAACAGCAGGCTTACCAAGGACAGGGACAGGACACAATAGCAGAGGTGGAGATAATTAGAATGGATTTCAGCCATTCTTGTTCCATTGTAGAAAAAAAACATCCACGCCATTAATCAGTCTTTTCATTCGAGCTATTAAAATGAGGTTTTGAGGGGAATAGTGAAGTTTATCTTGTGTATTACTAAATGTTAAGGATTAATTTTACTTTTATTGACCTGACGTTTTAATTAATAAACAAGATTCTACAGGATTTTTTGAGTTTTAATAGCAATTTAGCAGTCAGCAGATAAAGAAAGTAGTAGTAGGTAGGGTTGTCTGTATCCATGCTGTAATGCCGCATACATCTTAATATCTTTCATTAAAAGAGTAGTATCTTGATATAACTATTACACATGATAAAGATGGGAAGCAGTTTGTGTTTGTGGTTGAATTTCTTTTTCAAGAAAAGAAACCTTGAGGTGTATTTTGTGAAAATAAACCAAACATGCCAGAGGTGCAGCATAATTGATCCATGCAAGCTGGAACCAATGTTCAGGTTGGCAGCGCTTTCTCAAAACAGGGCAAAATGTCCTTCGTTTCTTGAAAAAAGTGAGTCAGTGGAATGAATATCTGTATTCAAAACATTGCACGACCAATGGTCTGTTCAATTGTAAAAGGTCATAGAGACGCTAATGAGGTGCCTGCTGGGAAAATAACAAGCCCCCTATGCCTCGACAGGCACCTCCCCATGTCAGAAGAGGTCAGCTGTAGCAGGATGGAACCGCTGCACCTTGGAGAGGATGGCAACATTATGAAGAACGGGTATATTTTTTGTCTTACTATCTGTTTTGTTACAGCAAATGTAAGATTTGAAAGCTTCACATCACTCTAAAAACTGGAGCAATATCAAGGGAAATTACAAATTATTCATTACTACACATCAACATTAGATCAAATTAATGTTTGTGAGAGAATTTCCACTAGTGCCCTTGACCACCTAATGGATAATAAATACCACAAGTCTAATTACTTTCTAATATGCAAGTCACAGGTGGAGCAGACCACCTCCATCACATTGAATGAGGTGAGCTGAGGTTTTACTGATTTAATTAACAGTGTCTAAAGTAACATTAACCCTGCATGTCCTTGGTTTGTGTCCTTGGTTGCTCATTTAACAGTTACTCTTGAGAAAATTATAGCCTGTGTCTTATAGCCTCTTAAAAGAACCAGTGTGTAAGATTTAGTGGGATCTATTGGCAGAATATGGCAGAAATGCAATATAATACTCATAAGTATGATTTCATTAGTGTATAATCACCTAGAATGCTTTTTATATCTACAGAGGGACTGGGTCCTCTTCCCTGTCATCCACCACATTGCTCTGTAAAATACTGGCTCTAAATCAGGCCTTTAATGTTTTGTGTGAGTTCTCACCCCGAAACCCTACCAGGCACATCTCTGTCACGTTGCGGCCGCAGTGCTAACTTGGCCCGTCCTCCGCGCAACTTCAAACCCCACGAGGAGCCTTTCAGAAGTGGAGCATTTAGCCAAACCAGACTTTGTTTTCTTGCTCAGATTTTATTTATTTTATTTTCCTTGGTTTATGTGCTGTAAATATGCTTCTAAAGGTGTATATGCTTCAGCCATGTATAGCTCCGGCAGCCATGGCGCACACAGAACACTGTGCAACGGTGCCCGGTGTAATTTGGGGGTTACAGCCATTGTAGGTTCTACATGCTTGGAGGTGGGTGTGAGGGGGATCCTGTTGGCTGCAATCTGCAGATGTGCCACTAAATCATACACACTGGACTTTTAAAGCCATTGTACAACATTGGGAACAATAAGGTCTTTTTAACATTTAAGTAGACCATATGCCTATTGTACTAATTCTTTTTTATTTTCAAGAACACTTATTAGACCTATACAAATATTTCACTGTGTGCTACATCAATCACAATCATGTAACAATGGCCCATGCAACACTTCAACCCAGAGTGGTGTCTCTCAAACTGTTGAGATAAAATGTCATTTTCTTCCCCCATGGGTCCTTAAGTCACTGTAAGAGAGCCACAACCCTTTTGACATTTGAGAGAGTATTCATACAATAGCACACAATGGCTGCTGTCATGTGTAAGAACAGACACTGCACACATGGGAAGATGGGTTTATTCTGTGCTTGTGGATATTGGAATTGGCAGGAACATGTTGAAACAGAGCGATGTTGTCAACGTACTTGCATGTGCATAGGCGTGCCTACGTATGTATACGCATGTGATTGCGTTTGCAGTGACAGATGTGCAGAGAAGGAAAACACCTGAATAAAGGTGAAAGCATAGCCGTGGGTAGAGGAGAGGTGGGCTGAAACAATCGTGTGCAGGTTTTTGTGATGAATGTGGCAGCCGCTGTGCTATTTGATGTCCCTCTGTCATGGTTGATGGATTGTGGGCGAGTGGAGCTTTCTGTGTTGTTGACACCGCACAGCAGCACACAGTGGATTTGATGTTTGCTGACAGTTTGTCACACTGCTGTTACAATGAACCTTGGGTGGTGAGAGAAGGGGAAAAAAGAGAAAGGTCTGGAAAGAGTCTTGCATTCGGTTGCGTTGGGTCTATCACTGTCTGTGGGGTCTTTGTAGTGTCAGTTATGAATAGAGCATATGCAGATCAAAGCTGACTTTGCAACAAAGCCAATTTGACTTTTCGCTTTACAAAACTTTTCAGTCCTTGTAATAAAGAAACTAAAACCTGTGATCCCACGCTGCCCTACAAGAGGAGATGACTTTGACACTCTGCACACATCCACTCATGGTTGACCTATACTGGTTTTATCCCTGATATAAATGAATATCATTTATTTGCAGCGCAGCAATGTGATGCGAACATTTTGGTTTAAAATGTCCTGCAAGCAACAGGTAGGCAGAAGGTTAAGAACGTCTAACAAAAAGTAATTAAGGGATTTTCATTTTCAGAGGATCGCCAGCTCAAGCCAAGTCCTGCTCCTCAAATGTGCAATTAGCACTTAAATGTTATTTGCTCACTCACCTAATGAAGCAGTGATGATGTTATTGCTGAAATGAGTTCGAAGGACTGTGCTCAGGGTTTAGTTGAATGACCCACTTTCTGCTGAAACGCATTAATTCAGAGTTCAACTTGGACTGAACTCTGACCTCAGCCAAGTTAATACTGAACCGTAATCTCTTAGGATTAGTTCTGGGACACTCAGTGTTTTTTGTTCCAGTTCATACTGTCTTTCTCTCTCGCTTTCTCTGCAGTGCTTTCCTCAAGGCAATGCCATTTCCCTTTTAGCTCTAGCTGGCTAACAACATGCCCAGACTCTGCTCTGTGTGCGGAGTGTGCTGGTTTATCAGATTTGAGTTTAATATTCACTTGGCTCTCTTATTCAACTTCAGATCCTCTCACTGTACTTTAGCTTGAACCCTGTTGCATTGTCATTGACAGCTATACAAATGGTTTGCATGTGTTTCTTCAGGAACAACAGTCTGCTTCTATTAACTTGTAGCTAATAGCTGAACATTGGGATGCATTTTATGGACAGAAACCCTTTTTTTGTAATTGGTTCTAACGATGTGGCAGTGATTCAGAGTCAGGACTCTCCTGATTATCTTCACCTCAGTTGATAAACTATCAATAGCAAGGCTGTCCTACATGTTTGCATCATACATTGGCCTAATCGCAGCTATTTTACATTCATCCAAAGATATCCTTCTTCTACCTAACTGACATACATGTGGTAACAAAACATCTTTTCATTGGTCAAAATCATCAAAAGTGGTGATTTGTAATCTTTATCAAACAGCAAGAATGTGACTGACTCCCAGAAGAAAAAAAAAGTCAGTGTTTAAGCTGGAAGTCTGTTTCTAAAAGTTGAGAACAAATTGAATATTACATTTCAAAAGGATGAACAAAACAACTTTGTGTTTAATATTGAACTGAATCTCCTAAGTTAGCTAATATCGCTTAACTGGTGTCATGTGATTCACAGCAAACTTTGCAACTTGTTACTCATTAATTATGAATGCTGGAATGGCTGCTGTGATAATACTCTAATGATAATCCAATATATATGCAAATTCCTCAGAGATGCAATAAAGATGATGCATTATTAATATGTTTCCATATACCCAGCAAAGCAAAAGTCAGAATCCAGTGATCACAGTGAACTTTAAGAAGTTTAACTCCTTATGATTCATCAAAGTAAAAGCCTCCTTTGAAGTGGATCAAGGAAAATGTAAATGGAATTTGGACTTGTATTAACTACAAAGAATAGTCCTCATACCTTCATAGAAAGTTTAATCAGGTCAGACAATCTGTTGATGCTGTCTCTAATTGAAAATGTTTTGAATCCTGTTTAATGTATACTCACATGTACCAGACACTGAACAGACACTAATGTCAACTGCTTTTTGTTCAGATGCTCTAAAGATGAATTTCCTAAAACAAAATTTCATCAAACCTTATTGATACTGAAAACCCCTTCTCCTTTTGAAACAACTTTTTAATGATGGCAGCATACTGGGCTGTTTTGATCAAATTTTCATTGCAGAGAGATTTGAGAAAGCATCGGCCGAGTGCCAAGAGGAGGAGAACAAGCTTTCTTTATCTCTGCAGCACTGGGTGTAGAGAAAGTCAAGGGAAATCATTGAGGTCAAAGGTGTTTAGTATGGACTATACCAGCATATCTTACAGTGCAAGCTAAGAGTGATTTTTTTTTTCTCGGTTATATCCTTTTGCTTCTCTCACTGTGGACATTTTGAAACAGTTTGATATCTGTTTCATGCCTGTCTGAGTCTTTGGTATTGTTAAAAATTGATTACCTCTACCAGCACACTAACCTTCTCATCCTACTTCTCTCTTATTTTCACTGCCTCTGTCATGTTGCTCATATTACACTCTCCTCCATCACTGCCAACATTTTATTATTAATAACAAAACACATTCAATCACTGGTGACTGTCAAATAAGAACTATTCTTAAATCATATCAGATTTAAAATCAAATCCCAACCTCACTGAAACATAATGGGATTACATATTTGAAATGTAAAGTAGCAATTAACCATGTATGATGCGGTTAAATTATTCAGTATTCCAGGTTGGGATGGTTATTTAGGCATCCTTGCTACTTAATCAAGGATGACGTCAGTCATTAAAGCAGTGGTGAAAAGAGGCGGTAGTAGGGGAAATGGGCATTAAGACCACCGACTGCATTTAAGGCACTGAGAATCACAGACAAGTTTGGATGATAAAAGCTCTCCTTGCATGACAAATACTAACACAGCGATTCTTGACCTTTTTAATGCAGTGCCAAACTTGTACGTGAGGTATGAAAATTCTAAGGATCATATGTATATCCAAGGATTGAAGTTAAGGATTTAGTCTGGTCCACTGGGCTTAGTTGGCTCTCACACCCATATTTTTTTGCAGTTTGGCTAGCATTCAGATTCTGAGGATGCATTTGCTTGACATGAAAGTGCAAGCTATGGTTTAATGAGATAGCAGCATCTCTGTAGTGCAAGCTGCTCGACAAGGCTCAAGTTTGGTCACGTCTGGCTGTCCTTGAGCAAGAGAGTGAATTACTACCTGCTAAATCAATCCGCAGTTTCACTGAATAGGAGCTTTGGTTAAATGCATTAGATCTCAACCTGAATTCACTCCCTTGTAGACCATTTGCCCTAGCACCCTGAAAACTACTGAGTTAATAAAGAAGTCAAAATCATGCCATGCCCTATGTGCTGAATTGCTTCACTACCCGCTTTACTTAAGAAAGTCTCAGCACGTGGTCCTCAATGGCTTAACTCTGCACCAAGTCAAGTAGAAATGATCAGTGACACCCCAAATCGATTTTCTTTATCAACAGTGTTCTGCTAATGCAGGACATGCTTTGACATTTTAAATAAGAAAGTGTCAGTTTGCAAGTTGTAGGAGAGACATTAATGCAATCAATGTGTCATACAGGATATTGCCAACACTACGGTGAGGGACAGTTTCAAGAGTGATTACTGTGATTTGCCTGTGCCAGACAGCAGCGCTTGATAGATTGCCAAGTGTGTACCATTAACGCCACAGCTTGCCTTTAATCTTGATTCACGCTGGTTTCATCAAACTCTGAAAGTTGCCTCCTACGACCCCTTCAATTCTCCTTTGGTCAGCAAGAGTGATATCAAATGAGATTATGACACAACCCAGCTGATTTCTGAAGGAGGAGAGGTGGCGCTACCCTTAAGAGGCCAAGCGCAACATAAGGACAATAATCAGTCATTCTGGGGATGCATCTAGTCGACCTGTTATCTGTTTCCCACCTCCCATCCCGATCAAACACAAAAGGCAGTCCAAAACAAACATCCATCTTTCCGGTGGGACAGCCAGCCCTTCTGGGTCACAGCTCAGATGAAAACGACCTTGACACTCAGTGGGTCTGCGGAAGCAAACACTCAACATGAATTACAAAAGGGTTAGAGGGACCTAATGAAGCCTTCATAGGGTGTTTGAGTAACGTAATGAACCGTGCATGTGGTGGACAAGCAAGGTATGACTGAATCAATAGTATATTTCATTGGATGGTTGACAATATACTTCCTCATCAACAAGCCTCATTTGGCAGATCAAATAGGCCGCAGGATTGTCTTTTTGTCATGTTTGCCTGCGCTGTGTGTGCTTTGGTGAATAAATTCTGTACCCTTGTCTTATCATACGGTGTTGGGAGGCAAGCATGATGTCCTTAATCTTGGACACCTAATAGACAGACAAGGACTTAGCACCCTTGCAATCATCCTTCACTCTGTGCCAAATGCAGCGGGGAGAACACAGACAGTGTGCATGCCTATGTATTGTATGTGGCTGCCTGTCATCATCATATGTCTCGAGGGTGTCTAATAAATTGAACATGCTTGCATGATAAATTGGCAAAGGGAAGCTTCACAAAGCACTTAATAATCACTGCTAATTGCTCTATTCATTATCATCTGATTGGGAAGCCACATAAGGGTCTTTGCTACGTGGGAGCAACAGCAGTCGTGAATGCTGTCACATGAGTTAGATCTGTGTCACTTTACTTCAACGGAAACTTCTTCTACAAAACAGTACGAAGAAGAAGAATATACAAGGAAGATATGAAAAACTCTAGTAAAGAGGAGGAATGTCACGCCAAGAGAAATGGCTCAGATATTTTAATGATTATCAGTATGCAGGTAATGATGGTTTTTCATGAACATACTCAACCACGATGAGCTGGCTACAAAGCTTTTTCAAACACTGAAAAAAAAACAAACAAAAAAAAATACTTGCAACCCCCTACTTTAAAAGACAGACATGCTGGAAAGATTGAACGACTGAAAAGAATAGAATGAATTTTAGATCACGAGTGTCAGTTTGTAGTGTTCATCAATAGAATAAACCAAATGCATATGCATTTCCTTGATCTACAAAACCTCTTTCATTCAATGTCTGAAATCTGAGACAGTATTGATCCGTAGTTCTTTTGTCTTTGCTTTCTTGTGGCATACTTCTTTGTGAGCGTCAAGGAACAAAGGTGTCAATCCCTTTGTGTTTGTTGAAAAAAAGAAAGAAAGAAAAAACTTCAAGTGAAATAAGGTATTTAAAAAAGTTCTCAAGGATGCAAAGCATTATCCTCAACCCTGTCAGCCTTGATGCCTCTGATGTTAATAGTGTGCAGTACAACTAAAGGATTTACCATAAAGATCTGTCAATCACACTGGCCAAGTTGTGACCCAATAATACATACAATCATCAGTATAAAAACAAACAAACAAATGTTTTTCTTTTTCAGTTTTAGAAAGGGAGTTCAGAGTCACAATGTGTTTATTCAGGGAAATGATTTTTCAGTGCCACTGCATTTACAAAGTTTATAGAGCATAACTCTTTTGTGACTTCCTTTGTACACCGAGCTACAAAGAGACAGATACAGACAGATGTGAGAAGCATAACTACCCTATGTAGGAAAGAATCACAATTTATTCAATTTCACAAAGGGAAGTCTTGCTTTGATGTAAGATTTGCTGTGTTTCTGAAGGAGTACCAAAAAATTCCAAAGAAATGTGTAAACATAACTTGGGAACATCGAAATTCCGATTAATAAAATAATACTAGCATGGAACTGATAACACCTTAATTGTCTTTATCAGGAATAATTTCCTAAAAAGAAAATGCCTGCACATTTGCTCCATCTGTGCAGACTCTGAAAATTGAGTTACTTCATCATAATAATAAGTTGTTTATCCATTATAGTGACTTTCTGCAGTGGCCCAGTCGTTTGGAACAAACTGCATATCAGAAACACTTTGCAAAATTGGAAAAAACAAACGCAGTAACGGAAAACAAAACTGCAAAACCAACAGAACAATATAAATAAGCAACAATGGATGTTAACAACAATGAAATTGATGGACTAGGTTGACAACATGTGGAAGAGGGACACAGTTGCTCATTTGAGAAGTGGAATGTTGTTTGCTATGAAATCAAACTCTGGGACAACCTGCCTGTTTCTGGGCCTTGAGTTTCCCTCTGAACTGTCCTCTGGACTTTAGTTAATGGGATGTAATGGTAGCATCGCTGTATAGCTAGATACCTTCATAATATCTTAATGTTCGATGGCAGAGGACATGGATATGCAAAAATAAAAGAACTGAGAAATATTTTCTCTACCATGTGTAGTAAGTATTGGTCTACCCATTTAATTGTTAACATCTGTTGTTGCTCTTTTCTGTTATCATATTGCTGGCTTTTGCATTTGTGTTTTCTGTTAATGAGCTTTTGTTTTTCAAATTTGCAAAACGTTTTTGATATGCATTTTCTTTGAGGCACTGGGCACCTTATTTAACTGTTAATACAGATACTGTATTATTTAGTGTTGTGTTCCTCACATTTCATAATGTGACAGAAGTTCCAATTTCCTCTGAGTTTATTGTACTGGCAGTAAATGTGGTTGAGAGATTTTTGGAGAAATTAAAAGTATTCAATAGTTACAGGGTTTGTGGGTAGGGATGGGAATTGATAAGATTCCAATTCCATTATCGATTCTGCTTAACGATTCGATTCTTTAGCGATTCTCTCATTGATTCTCATTTGGGGAAAAAGGAGAACAAACAGTTTGATCAGCATCAACTTTGTTTAGTTAGAAGTATCACGACCTTACAAAACTAGCAGTGAGATCAAAAGAGGCCCACAGCCTAGATAATAGTAACTATGTGAAACTACCTTCCGTAGTAACCTCAGAGGTGGTCATAGCCTGGCTGCTGCCGCTGATGCTGTTTCATGTCCAGTCTGAAGCGTGTCAAAAACACAACATTCATTTAAAATATAATGCATGTTGTGTGCGCAAATGTTTCTGCATGTTTGTCGTGTTCCCTCCTGACGCTGTAATCTCCACTTTGCAATGATTGCAAGTCGCCCTGTTGCCATCTGTTTTGGTAAAATGCAGCCAAACTTTGGAGCGTTTGAACCGAGTGGGTGACATTGTTTACTACTCATTGCACTGCACCTTCGAAACTTGCGTAAGTTACGTGGCGTAATTAGTTGTGCTTGCTGGAATCGAGCGTGCGTAATTCGTGCTTTCTGGAATTGATAAGAGAATCGTTAGATAAACTGACAAACGATTCCATGGATTTGAAACACATGGAACCGGTTCTCAACAAGAACCGGTTCTCAATTCCCATTCCTATTTGTGGGTGAGGCTTACATAAGAGCTTAATAGTGTTTTTAATAGTGAAGGGGCCTGTATTGTTGAAGTTTTTTGTGATAATTGCAGCCCAATATGACAGCAGAAAAAGTTGTTATACAATTAACAACTTTATTGTTTTGTTTTGTGCTCTTTAAAGATGCTCCACAAAGACTCACTTTAAACCTTTCCAGGTGAAAATGAATAATACAATTTTAAAATGTCTTGACATTCTGTAGGAGCAATATTCCTTCTCAATATGACACTGCAAACAAAAATATGTTAAAAATAAACTGATCTCTGATTTTTTTTTTAATTCACCTATTAAACTGTCTTCACTGTATGAGCTTCACTGATGAACACTAATCTTCACAATCTTCATTTATTAGTGTCCATTTATTATTCTTAACTTGCCGAGTAGAGCAGGAGTTCTTTGAAATATTCATATATGTCCTTTTTTTCACTAGGGCAACACATTTATTTACTCCTGCTCTTGCACTATGTGTCTTTGGGCACAATTTGGGTACGATCACTGAGAGGGAACTTTGGTGAAACTCGTAACAAAAACGTGTACAACTGTCCATATTTATGACTGTGGAATTGTGCTGAATCACAAAAATACTTTTCTTTAAGGTCAGCCCATGTTTGGCATCAAAGGTTTAAATAGTGATGGTTATTCCATGTGCAACTCTGGTTATATTAATAAATAAAATACTTACAACAAAACTCACAAATCACAGCATCCATAAGAAGTTATGTGTTTAGTGACTGAAAACATGCACATTTAATTATGGTCAGGCATTTTATTATATGTACATAAATGGAACTATACACTAACAAAAACAGAAAACACCTAATCCGTTAGATTTACTATATTCAGACAGACACAACAGAAACCCACGTCCCTTAACTTAAGATTTTCTCCCTGAGAAGCATCTGTTTTTTTGCTCATTAAGTGCTTGCATTCTCAGTCATTTCTCAACTATAAACAAACTCTTCCCCAGAGCAATTCTTAACACTCAGAGGGAAAAAATAAGCTTCATTTTTTTATAGCTGACTCTGTTACACTTCATTTCAGAATTAAGTTTTGAAAATTACAGTTCAATAACAAACATCTATAAATTCACCAGAGGGACTCTTTGGTACATTTCAGGTGACTGACACACATCATCCTGAAGCAAGATACTGAAACTATCTTGAGCAATCTGAGTATAATAAGCTTCCTGTTGGGGTCTTTCACAAGTATACATCATGAATCTGTCAAAAACAGGATTCTGCCATACATTAAAACTGTCCAGTACTTCTGACCTGCACATAACTTTATTTTTTTCTTTGAGTGCCTCACGTAAACATTGGTGAGGATTTCGTGTCTTGATCTAAAGTCTTGGATTAAAGTGAAATATTAATTTGTGCTTTTGTAGAAGACCCACTCCTGCAAAAAACAAACAAACATCTGAATCTTGCTTTGATGTGCTGTATGTAGCATTATTCACCAACCTCCCATTCACTTCAGCTCACCAACATTTTCAAAAGTATGGTAGCGCATTGCACAGTTCTCTTTTTAAGATGAGGAATCTCATGATGGTGCTACAAGAAATGTCAGGGAGCTTTGGGAACCACGGATATCTCCAATAATTGCCAACCTCATGTTGGTGCAATGGGAAAAGTCAAGGGATCATCAAAGTCTGTAGAATTCATCATTTAGGGAACATGAATGTCAGAATGTCATGGCTGTTATGACCCAGGGTCATAATTTAGTATGTGTTATTGTTGTGCCATTGTTCCTCCCTGCCTAAGGGTTAGGGTCTCTCCCTCTCTCCAGGTGCTGCCTGCTGATTGGTTAATGGACTGGTGGATCTGCTATAAATGGCCGCTGCTGGAGACACTTGTTCTCTTCTCTTGACCCTACTCCCAGCTGCACCAGGCTGTATTGTATTGGATTGTGTTGTGTTGTGTTCTGTGAAATTGTACTTGTCTGCCTTAGCAGACTTTAGCTTAGCAGTCCAGGTAGTTGTAGGGGTGAGTAGCTCTTTTGGTTCATCTCCTTTTTCTCCTGTTTATTTCATAGGGAGGCAGGTTAAAAACCTGTATTTTGTTTTCTTTGTTTTGGTTAGGTAAGTTAGTTTTTGGTCAGATTGTTTTGTTTGTTGTTTTGGGCCATGCTCAACCTGAAGCCTAACACTACCACTTTTGAAATAATAATAATAATAATAATCATCGAATAAATGATCTTTTGTTGGACTGCAGCTCTGTGACCTTGGTCATTCTTGGGAGTGGGGAGAGAGGGGAGCATCCTTTTCTTGTTGTGTTCGCTTCCCCTAGGCCGAACGTAACATGGCAATCTATCCAATAGTTGTCAAAATATTTCAGTCTGGAACAGTGTTGTGGACCAACAGGCTGCCCAAAAGACAACATTGCCATTACAAATACCTTAAGCTTGGCTAATAATAACAACTGTGCATCTTCCCTCATTGTCCATGCACATATAGGCAGAACCTTGATCTAGTTGATTGAATTCATAAGGGCTTTAAATATCTTGTTTATCTCTAGAAAACAGCTGCAGATGTCGATTTATTCAACAATGTGCAAAATTGTTTGTTTTGCATTTACCTGAGAGATTATCATTCAATAGACTAAGAAGCTTCATGGTGCATCTAAAAGTTCAGTGCAGGATTATGCTAACATGACAGGGGAATCCATGTGTCTGCGTATCAAACCATTCAAACAAAGGACACCTCTCAGTTTATCCATACAGCTACTCAGTAGGATGATCCATTTTCTGACAATGGCAAAAAACATGTGGGTTGAAAAGGTAACTGTCTTCTCTTTTCTTTAACGGTTCTGGTGTTTGGTAAATTACAGATACAAAATATGAAGCTCCATATCTTTTACCATTTATCTTCCACAAAACAGGAATAAATATAGTGAAATTTACCTCAAACACATGGCTGAAACCATGTCCTGTACACCCTTTGACCTCAAGGTCTTTTCATTTTTTGAGACTCTGCACCAGAGGTGATGTTTGCCAAATACTGGGTTACCTACAAAGGGGTAGAGCAGATTCTGCTTATTTGTAGTCCCTGCTTTTATGGTCATGTAATGGCAGAAAATCTTAAACTGATTTATTTTAGGAACAGTATTGAAAGTGAAGCTGCATATCATCAGTGACACAAATGAGGTACTTTATCTGAAGACTTGACTGCAATATAGTCACTCTAAGGTTCTCTGAGAGCAAACATCAAGACTGTCAGTCAAGATGTGTGTAATGACGAGTACCATTGGCACTAGTAGCTATATGCAACAATGTTTTTACAAGAAGGTCCCTGCTTTGTCAGGGAATAAGAAATGTAAACATAACAACGCTGAATGTATCCTCTAGAAAGGACAACAGAAACTGTTTTTTAAGGCCAAAACTCTTGTGAACTTTTATCACAGTTCCATTGAGAGTGTCTTGACAGGATGTCTTGCACTGTGGTTTGGCATCTTGACTGCTCAGGACTGCAGAGTGTTTTTTTCAAAAGACTGTAAAGACATCAGCAAAAACCATTGCCATGGACCTACCATGCACAACATTTACAGCACTCACTCCTTCTATCTAAAAAAAAAAAAAAAGTTGCCAGAGAATCAACTACTTGTTTCACTAATAGTCTGCGGGCAGTCAGGTTGCTGAAAAGCTGACGCACCCAAATGTACCTCATGTTGTGTATATTGTGGCAGAGCGAGCCAGAGCACAAGAATTTCATTGTATTTCGAATACACAAAACAATAAAGCTGAACTTTGTTTCCAAAAAAACTTCACAGGGTCCATTCATGTTTTCTAAAAATAACCTAATACTGTAGCAAAACCATTCTAATAACATCATCAACATCATTTTTGGTGTGTGTACAGAAAGAAAAAACCCCAAAACCATCAGAATTCATGTTCATTGTGCTTTTTCCATCCATCCATCCATCCATTGCATGTTTCGTCATTAGGTAACTCATGTAGTCTTAAAAGTTTGAATTATAGAAGTTCTTCCTTTTCCATCCATCTTCCTCTACATGTATCTGAACTTTGAGAACTGCTAACAGAGGAGAACGGTAACCCCTTACATACTGTATAAGTAAACACTAATGATGGTAAGCCGTATAGATCTGGAAAAGAATGATTCCTGACAGGAAATCTATTTTGTCTACACTGCAAGCATGGAGCTTAAGGCTCTATTTTTGAGACAATACACATCCTCTCTCTCTTTAGTGAATACCCATGTCATCAGCACATCCCTTCCCTTCCTCTTTCATCTTCACCAATTAGCTATAATCATATTCCCAAAGCTTGTCTGTCATTGATATAGAAAATATGCTGTAAGACATTATAAAAAAAAGGATGGTTTGGTTGGATGACTGGTTGGTTAACACACAAGCAGACACACACATTCATGCATTCTAATTTCTCTTCCTCTGTTTTGGTGCATGAAAATGATTGCCTTGATTTAGATGAGTGATTGTAATTATTTACAAATCAAAAATGTTCTAAAATAAGATTATATTTTACGCTCCAGATATGCTTGTTTAGCAGATGCTTATACGCAGATTAGCATCTCAAAATGCTTTGTGTCACATACAAATATCAGCCTTACGAGGAGGAGAGTGGGTTTGGAGACTTTGGAGACTGATAAATGCCATGACCTAATAAAATCAAATGCTTTCTGTTAAATTTGGCTCTGTAATGACTTTAGTGCACTTTGCTCAGTGGTTTGGATTGGGGCTTGTCCTACCCCATGAAACTAATCTTCATTCAGCATTTATTTGAAACACAAAAGATTTAATCTTCATTGAAAATCTGTACACGCCAGCAAAATCGCTTGGCGTGAGAACACAGAATTGCTCTTGCATGTCTTTGTAAATGTGTATTTTTTGGCTTATAACTGTTTGACATTCAGATTGGAGTAACCTTCAACCAACCAACCACCAAATCCCTGCTTGCTAGATTGTCTTTGATAGATTAGGCCCTGTATTTTGTTCCCTCAATATTACGGTTTCTCAAGCAGCTGCTGTGTGGTCTTCACTTTAAAGTATGCTACATTTACTTGTGGCATTTACACCCCCCAGGTTCTCTTTTCCCCATATGTGGGTTACCTCAGGTTAATGAAGACAGAATCAAAGGTGAGGAGAGACGGTCGTTACTCTTTCTCTGTAGATGACAAATGAAGTTGTCATTCTCCTCAAGTGTGACTGGCCATTTCGGGCTGCACAGCATCCATATTTGTTTTGCCACCTGTGCTCCAAGCTGTCTCCATTGGACTGTAATAGCTCCCTCAACACCTGGCCAGACCAGTCACCAGCAGGGGGTGGTGTTTATCCTCACAATGTCAAATGACATAGTCTGAGTATGTCAAGATGAGGCAGAGGGAAGCATGGTCCTGATTAATTGTATGAGTGTATGTCGATCTAAAGCTCTGTATCTACCGGTCATCATGTCTAATTATAACTCTTTACTTTCTTCTTTATTTGAGCCCATTATTTATCTGATTTATGAGGAGCAAGACAAGAATTTAAAGGTGGATGAAAAATTTTTGCTGATTTACCATGACTCCGTTTAAAATACTACTATATCTCCTTTCTGTGTTATATGTTGGACCACAAGTCCGGCAGTTTTCATCAACTTGACTTTTCCTTCTTGGCATGACGCTTGGCTGTCTCTCCTTTGACAAAGCTTGTTTTCTCTCTCAGTGATGGTGGGAGGAATCAGATGAGGCTTTGAAGTGGAGGGTGGCACAAACACACAAACAAGCTGTTAATGAACAGCCTCTGTGAGGAGCACAATGCTTTTGTTCCATTGGTTGGTTGTTTGGTTGGGTGGGTGGGTTAGTGAAGAGTCTGCAGGGATATGGAAGATGTGAGGGGTTTTGATGTTGAGTCATTTATTCTGGGCTCTGCTCCCAAGGCACTCGGGCAGCAGCATTTATTTAGCTGCTGTTAGGATGCTGCTGTGTGGCAGTTGGCTGTGCCGTGTGTCAATTTTGTGGTATGTATTGTTTGTGTTTGAGCGTATGGTTTTCTCATATGCAAATGTTTTAAAAGGTGGTGTGTATCTGTGTGTCACACTACACTTCAACTTCAGCTTCAAAGGCAGGCTTTAAGAAAGCTTTTCTGTGCTGTCTCATGCAACTCGTCCCTTTAATGAGGTTTCATCCTCCCCAAGACTTTGTGGATAAGACACAGTTTGACGAGAGGGGGTATATGGATATATTCTTGTTTGTAGTGTTGGTATTCCAGATCATACAATTTCATACTGACGTTGTGTCTAAATATCCCAATCACCTCGTATATTATAAGCCTTCATGCTGCAATACTTTCAGGAAATTGAGTATCCCTTAACTTTATAGGCAGTGTTCTTTCTTCCTGAGTCAGTGGAGTCTTTATGAATAAATTTAAAGTGAGAAATAGGCCATGCAGTTACACAGTCATGCTTCATTTAGGGTTGAATGTGCCAGTCTGAAATGCCTGGATTAAAAAGTTGTTCATGAGTTTTAAGAGACACTATGTCACATCATCATGCAACTCCCATTATTTCACTTATTTGAGTTTCACCTGCCGAGCTCCACTGATTCAGTTGTTCGTTTCCCAGACTGAAATCTTTGTAAAAGTATACAGTCATGTGATGTAAACCTTTTTGTCAACGTCTTTAACATCATTTTCTGTTACTACAAGGATTTTTTCTGTTGTAAATAAAATTCAACAAGCAATAAATACCTAATACAATTAAAGATGTAATAGATAGCAGCAGATTTTCATTTGTCTATAGATAGGTTTCCCATTTCACTTCCCCTTTGACCGACTTAAGGAGAGGTCTGTTGAGCTGCAGGGCAATAGGTACAGGAATCCATAGTAAGTGCTGTCTCCTGGTAAAGTGCCACTTTTCCAGGAACAACATGTAATAGCATGTTTAAGTATAAATTGCTTAAGTGGGCTTCCATTAGATTCCTATCAAGAACCTATTTCCATTAGTTATATGGTGCATTGATCAGATTCTGGCAAGTGTGTCCGATCAGCCTTTTCACTGAGTCAGCTAGGATTGTGCGTGAGAGAGTAGGGCCGTGTAATTTTTGTCAGGTCACTGTGGTTTAGATAACACTTCTGGTTAATTGATTGTAGGTTATTAATCACATGCTTTTGTGCATGTGCCTAAGAGAAAACTTATGTATTTTTTAACCTGGGCCCTAATTTCCCCAAGTCGTTGTGTCTAAATGACTAATCGGGACAACAGTACTTGGAATTGGTCCAGTATTATATTGAGACTACTGCAGCCATGAAACGGGCTGCAATGTAATTCTCTGGGGCAATTGTACACCGTCAGTGTAACCAATGACTGGCTCAGATTCTTTTTGTAAGTGTTTGACAACATTATGTAAAGGACTCTTCCAGGAAGTGACCTTGTATTTAAGAGTATAATCCTTTCTTAACCACAAAAAGCCACCAGACTGCACCAAAGGCATACAATAAAACAAATAGCTACAACTGATGCTATTTTGAAGAAGTGGGTATTTTCCACAGTAACAAACTTAAGCACATGCTGTCTGTAGATGTATGAAAATGGAATTTAACAGTTTTCACAATTTCGAGACTGCAAGTTTGGAATATTCAGCATAGTTGATTCATCTTACAAGCCTCATAACAGCTCCAGCTGAACTTTACAATGCAAATTTACACACTATGTAGACCGGGGACACCTGCTGGTCCCTGGACCCCAGTTTGAAAACCATCAGTCAGTGTCTTCTTTCTGTTGGGGAAGTAGACCTAGTTAGGAGGGAGGTAGATCAATACTAAATACTGTACATATTGTTGCTCACTGCTACACACAGCAACAGCTCTGAAACAAACTCTTGTTGGTAAGAGGCACTATGCAGGTGTGTGCATACTCCTGAACCCCGGGCTCACAAGTGAGGGTATAGATGGGAAAATAGAATATCTTGAACAAATATTTCAGATAAAATCCTTTGTGGATGATCATATTTCATATAAATAACATTTCACATAATTGGTAGAGGCATACTCCCCCTCTGATATAATGTACCATAATGCCAATTTGGAAAAGAGCCCCTCCCACAGCTGTTGTTGAAGTTGACATTTAAGATTAGATTATGCTGGCAAACACTGTGTATGTGTGCACGCATGGGAGTGTGTGTGAGAATTTATTAATAAAAAGCATTTGTCATTTAAAACAATCTTGTCTGCTGTTATTAAAAAACGAATTATTAATCTTTGCGTTGCCTCTTTTTGCATAATAATAATGATAGCGTCTGTACTTTGGCGTAGATCCATGTGTTTGTGTGTGTGTTTTTATAATCCATCATTCTTTGATGGATTACATGCAGCTGAGGAGCAGCAGTCAACAAGGCTATTAGAAAAGCTTTATTAACACTGTAAATAATGACAACAGGCAGTCATAGAAAAAAAAATCAGATGATGTAAAGTGAGCGCTGAGATTCTCCTGTCACGCAACACTGAAATGTCTCTCAGCAGATACAGAAATCATTCAAAATATACAGGTATATTAAAAATAAGCAGTGACAATTTCACTCATTTGCTCCCTTCTCACTGGAATTGTGCTTGCTCAAGGGTATCTCAACAGAGGAAACAAATAAACAAACAAATATTTGAAAAATGTAAAACAAAGGCAGTCAACACTGATATATAATAATATTACAGTACAATACATTTAGTTTTTTTCATCATGTAGTTGTCACTACTTCAGACGTATCATTGTTCACAACAATAAAGTCACATTTATTGCCGCTTGAGGATGAAACATTCTGACGAGATTTAATGTGAGGGGTGTAAGTCTATCGTTTTGAGCTGCCCATTTGCTGCCATGACAGTAAGATACCTGAGGGAAAGTTTGTCCTTCCCAACTACCTCTTGCTCCTCTTCAGCCCTGACTCATTCCAGGTGTGCATGTGTTGGTATGTGCACGTGGGACAGAGGGGGGGAGGGGTGACAGAGAGTGTGCATGTACATGCAGATTCAGAAATCGGCGAGTGTCTGTATCAGTGTTCGTGCATGAGTCCTTACGCGGCTGATTACGTGTCAGCAGTCAGACACCCTCTGGCCAGAGCCAAATAAAGTCTCCTCACCTGTTTTTGGCCTTTGAGGAAGACTGTCTGTGTCATCTCCCAGGGGCCAATGCCATGCTGACTTAAAGTCGCTGGAACAATCAGCAGACTCTACATGGCTGGGTCAGATAGAATAGCCTCAGCCCCTCTGAGCCCAGGATCAGGAACTGTTTTGTCAAATGACTTTATTCCAAAGTGGATGACTTTAGAGGATAAGTGTAGTGCATGAGCTGAAAGAGCTTAGCCCAAGACTTGAACTTTACTTATGTAAATTCAGTTCAGTGACAGAATTTAGGGATGAGGGGCAAGAATCTAGACTGTTTGACTTGTTACCATTCAGAACATCTCTGGCCAAAGATCAGTGGGCCGGCATACTTGATGATTTCTTAGCAACACATGGAAAGGGAAATCTTTGGATACCTGTGCAAACTCCATGTTTATGCTTGTTAGAGAACCAAATATACTGCATGAATTTTAGGCAGTTAAACATTACACGGATGCCCTATACAATCACTTGGAAACATAAAATGCATTTAAAGAACATTTTGATAGATTGTGGTGTGCAATCTCCCTTTAAGTCCTCCTTTGGCCTCCCTGTGACCTCTCACTGTAGTCCTTCCTCTGACCACCTGTCAAATACAAGTACAATATTCATTCATATTTAATCCCTGTTTTGTTTTTGTTGTTGTTGTGACAAAAAAGATGATTGTGAAAGAGGTTAAAAACGGGTACTTCCGTTACATAGTATTATGAATTAGAGAATGGAGAATCTGCTAAATTATGACTATGTTAAATATGAACATGATACATTTCTGATAGTCTTTTGGGATTTAATGTTTCTGAAAAACAAAAGCTCAGAATCATAACTGAAAACTGGTATACTTTATTAATGTAGTAGTTTGGCACAGGCATACGTAGACATATGTGTGAGCTACCTCCCACCTTCATCTCTCAATTGCACACACATATAGTGTACAGTATATAGTAACTCCCACTGGGGTCGTGCTACCCGTATAGCTAGATTACAGAGAGGTCAGTATCATTTCTATTCAAGCAGGTGGAAATAGCTTTCATAAATATTCTATTATGTTTAGGAAAGCTCAGACGATAAAAAATTCCCACAACAGGCAGCTCAGAGGGAACGACTAAAGACAGCGGTCTTATGAAAAGCTTTCCTGACCTTCACAGCAACCTTTCAAAAGCCCAGTTTATTTCCCCCTTTTTTTTTTCTTTTCTAAAATCTGCAGTCAGAGTTTGAATAAGGGTCAGGGTAAACTGGGATGATGACAAAATGAATCAGATGTCACTTTTGTCTTACAGTATTTTAATGTCTGATTTGGCTACAGTCGACTTTGTCCACCTCTTCTTAACATCTCAATCATGTCGGAGGATGAGAGAGGTATAATCCATGTTTTAAACCCTCCAGAAATCCTAGTTACTACCTGTCAATGTACACAGTCTGGATTGAAAACAATTTCACACATGGTTTCAGAGGAGATTTCTAGGAAGCAAGCTTTTAGATCAGTTTGTTTATGTGAAAAGAGCAGGTGGCGATTGGCTTTTGCCAGAGATCTATCTTTTGAATTATCCCTGGGGATTACATGAGGTAGCCTGGATAAAGCAGCAGTGGTTAAATTACTTAGCCTTAACTAGAAAGCAATTTCTTGAAACAGCTCATGAATTTAGACCATTTAACCTTAGATAGTGATTCACTTGAGTGATGCAACACAACCAGTTTAAACCATTCTTTTAATCCCATTAGCTGAAACCCATCAGACATGTCACTGCGTGATTCTCGAAGATGGTGCGTTTAATCAGACGATTATTTATATTAAGCTTGTAAAAGTGAAATGTGCTGCATTTTATTTGATACTGAAATGTGAACTCCTTACTCAAAAGTGGCTGGAATTCCACATTTGTGTCACATTTACCTCTTTCAGAGTTCACTCAAATCAGTTTATCAAATCTGTGGGTTAAGGGTGGAGTGAAATGTGTTTGTTGAGTGTCCTTGCCTTTTCTTGGTCACGTTTTCAGTATATTGTAGGACTGGAGTTTGTTTCGACTGAACAAATTTCCTTTAGTGACACACCGATTCATTGACCTTATTAGGCAGATTGGATATCAGCCAGTCGTGACAAATATACATTCCGGTACAATCTTCTGCTCTCTGCTTCATTCATTTACTGTGATAAGCTAACACTGATTCGTAACCTACGCTCAGTACTTCACAAAAATAGGTAGGTAGACCTAGAACTGTTTTTCTTCCATGGAACTCAATAAAAGAGAAAATCTATGGCGATGGACGTGAAGTCTACAGTTAGGATGAATATCTCCACTAGATGAATTAAATTGATGTGTAGTTACAGCCTCACATATAGCCATACAGTAGAAATGTGATGTTAATAATTTTTGGATAGGGAGTTTAGAATAAATAGATCACTAGTTTTGTGACTGGAATCAGTACTGGGGGAAGCAATGATCAAATCAGCGCATCTACGTTTTTTTTTGGCAGTATTCATAATAGGTTTCCTTTGTTCTCTATTGAGTTGACTGAAGCCAAGGTGTGATGACATGGCATCTTTTCTCTGTACAGTTAACTCCTTCTCACATACACCCTTGTCATCATCTGCAATTTCTGCAGCGTCAAGGCTTTTATTTCTTTATATGATTGATGCTGTGATATTTTCTTCAAGCATAGGCAAATGCCATACCACTCTCATCACGTCCAATTTGCATCTGATTTGAACCAAGAGAGCAGCTGTAGTTGCAGGAAGTCAACGCTATTTGTATGTCTGACGTGCCATAGTTTTCAGTATCAAAGCTTTCAGTAGTGTGTGTTTGTGAGTGCATGTGCCTGTATGACCATGTTGTGAGCATTAGTTCCTTTCACATCCACGCTGGTCATGGTCTGTCGAGTGAGTATGTAGTTGCGTTGCAGTCTAAGATAAGAGGATCAAGGAGATACACTGTTGCCCTGGATGTGCGCTGGTGTGTTATCTCATTTTTTTGATCTTTTTTGAGAGAGCAAGCTTGCGATCTATGCCTCTAGGGGCCTTCTCAATATTTCATGACTGTGCAATGTATCTTTTGACACTGAAATATGCTGTGAATTAAACATGACTGACTGCATAATCAAAAGCTTTTAATGCAAGTAGAAGGGCAAGACTCTTTGGGTTTGCCTTTTAATTAAAAAATAAATGGCCACAGATTTTGGCGAATTTAATGATGCATAGATTTGCTTGACATGGTACAGGCACAGTCTCTGTGAAAAGGAGACATCTCTGGTCTTGCTGCACCCCAACGTTTATAGCCATTTCAGTCACTCGTGAAGCAGGTCCACTACTTCATATAGGCATAAAGGAGCAATAAAAAAGTTGTTTGTAGAGTATTAAATCCGGAGGCAGACTTTTATTTTCCTGCAGAAGCACCAATGAAGGAGATGGTCATGGTATTGGGTGCTTTAGAGTAGACATGGGAGTAAAATGCCCAAGTAGCCCATATATGTAGCTCAACATCCATAAAGTCTGACACTTGGGATTTTCCAATTAAATGTGCAAACTTTGGCTTGTAGTGGAGGTAGTTAGAGAAAAACACACAGTATTCAACATTTCATGGTGAAGTTAAGCAAGACCAAACATCTGAGTGGGGTAATGGTTATATATATATATATATATATATATATATTCCTCATCGACTAGATTTAGTTTACCGATTAGTGAGCTATTTGATTTTAAATTTTACATCCAATTACCTCTAAAGTCCAAATTCATCTTTGACTCATCTCAAACTAAACTCATCTGTGCTTCCTGTCATGAATAAATGATCATGTGCTGAACATCAAGAAGCAAAAGCATATAGAATGACTTCTGATATTGTCACAGATCTATTATACATGCATTTTGTAAGCAAGCATTCAACATATCCACAACAGAATGATACATCACTCATCACATTTCACATGGGACAGGCCCAGATGCCATAATACTTCAATATGCCAAGTCATATGCTCATTTTAGAGACATCATTTTAGAAGATGTCAACATTTGTATGAAAATATGATTATAATAATAAAAAGAAATCAGATGATCAGGAGAATCACATCAAAATGAATTCACTAATTCTGACTAAATCATTGCTCTCTAGATGTCATAGGTAGATTTCACTGGTATTAGACGTCTTTTCACATTTATCTGAAGACAATATGTGCACGTTAATGCTCTACTTAATATTATTTACATAGTATGTCTATCACTTGATGCTATACCCTGCTATACTTAAAATGCCTCACAAATATATCATAGCATTTGCCCATTTAAAGTGACCTTTTGATTTACTGAATAATGTATAGGCCTCTTCTACCAAACTGTCCCCTCAGACCACATGTGTTGCCTTTCTAAATTTTCAGATAAGATTCCACATTTAACTCAGAATGTCTCCATATATATCAGCTACAGGATGAAGTATATTTTAGGAAGTTTGTTTAATTTGACAGAATGGCTCTAGATGAGCACTAATTAGATCGTTGGCACTTCTAAAAGATGGTAATCACACATGGTCTGGTGGGCACCATCCCTGCATTTAAGCGAAAGTTGGAAAATCTGTTCTGCTGTATTAGTAGGGAGTGAGAGAGATTGATTTCTTCAGTTCAAAAAAAGTCATAGTACATCACAATATTCTAAGGCATAGAGTTGTGCCTTTGTACAGTCCTCATACAAAAATAGCCAGAGGCATCAAAGTCAGAGGTGACAGCAGTTCAACCAGTTTCATGGCCTTGCTTGAGCTAATTATTGTTTTATTCAACCAAATTATATTACGCTCAAAGGCTATTTGTAGCACAATGAAGTAGTGAGTGGCTGAACAAAGATTTAGATTCATCATCTTTTTGAAAGGAACAATGTGCTTCTCTCAGATCTATATATTCAGACCATTTGTCATGACGCAAAGGGTTGAAAAGACCAGTTGGTCAGGGTTTTTTCACATTTTAATGATCCTCTCTGGGACCTATTCCCCATTTCTCTCTCTCCCTCACTCACTCTTTCTCTGTCTCCCACTCCCTCTGAGAAAAATCCCAGAAATATGGATAAGGATTGCCCCACTGATAATACATGACCTCATTTCCATGTGTCACAGTGATCTAATAGGCTTGGACACTACGAGCAGAGATCTGAAGGGTTTAAAAATGTTCTTACTTGACTCTGTCTGTTTGGCCCTTACAGGGGAGGGATAATGAGGCTGTGACTGCAGAAAGGGTAGAAGCACTTTGAAGTAAAACCACCTCAACCTCTTCTAGCTCTAGAATCAAATGGGTCAGATCAAGTCACAGAGTTTAGCCAAGAGACTTGAGCAATTAAACACGGCAGATGTGTCTGGTATTTCGTTGTAGGTTTATTCCACGTAGGAAAACATCAAGGATTTTTTAATTAATTTACTTACTGCTTCTGGGTTATGGAACTTTATTTTAGAAGAGAAAGACACACTGTAATGTAATCATGCTGGAGAGCTTTATTAATTAAACAAATTTGACAAAATACAAAAGAAAAGAAAGCACATACCTTAGAGAGCTTAGAGCAGTAAGTTAGAGAAAATAAATCCTGACAATGCACTGCTGGGATTTTTTACAGACCTGTTCTAACAACCACTGACAGCCGAACATTAGCAAAGAACTGCATGTAACTAGCAACCATCAGCACTATAAACCAATTAGAAGGTTACAGGAACCAAGCAGACATTAACACAAAGCAATTGCGCAATCTCCTTCACAGCTTTTCACAGGCCCACAAAGGAGATGTCACTTCTTTTTTTGGTAATTACTACTCTTTCATTTATGCTTGATGAGAGGAAATTATTTTGTTTAATAAATTACTGTAAATTGAGCCATAATTGTACTGTATGCAAGCGTGTGAATTTAATGTGCCTAATAAGTGCATTTATTCAACCTGCAGCTAATTTTGTTCAGTACATTATCTATGCCGTCTTTTTATTTACCTTTGCACTGTTTGTGAAGACACGTTGTTCTTACCAATCATATCTAAATAAGCATAATGAAAAACCGTACACCGTGCTTGGTAATTAAAGTCAATTTGAACCTGATGTGTATATTTAGAACTCACCTCTGTCAAGAAACTGCTTTGTCTGCTCATGTTAAAGACATCAGAATATTAATTTGGATTACCAAAGCTGGCATCACTCTGCACATTGTTTTCTTAATCCTGCTCCTGAAACGCCACAGCTGTCTGCCCATCGTAGTGCCATCACCATTTATAAGTCAACCTACTTTCCTTGAACAAAGCTGACATCTTACAGCAAACCGCTTAGACACTTCTCCTGCAGCTGTTTATACTCACACAGAGGGGATGTCATCCATTAAAAGTTTTCAGTTAGTGCCAATCCTAGGATATATATATATTTTTTAAACTGACAGTGGTACACAATGCAGTCTTCCTAAATAGAGTGACTATCATCTGAGAAGCTTTTTGTTTGTTAAATATGATTTAATATGGAATTTCATGTCAGTCTAGAGTAGAAATGACTGTGGGATAATTGAAATGTTGAGTCTGAATAGTGAATGTGTAGTCCTCCACTGTGTTTAACATTACAGTAGAATGGGTCCTTTTTGTTGTAGAATCCCTCTTAACTGAGTAATGACCTTTCAGAGTTCTGCAAAATGCTGTCGATCTTCAGTTAGTCACCCGGTTAGTGACTAAAACAATAGTGGCAGTCTTGTCAGTCCATTCAATTTAACCATATGCAAAGATGATGTATCATCATAGGGTGGCACAGTGGTTTAGTGGTCAGCATCATCGCTTCACAGCAAGAAGGTGTCTGCGTGGGTTCTCTCCATGTACTCTGGCTTTCTCCCACAGATTAAAAACATGCAGTTAACAGGCTAATTGGTGACTCTAAATTGCCCTTAGGTGTAAATGTGAGCATGAATGGTTGTTTGTCTGTATGATTCAGTTCTGTGACGAACTGCCTCTCGCCCCAATGTCAGCTAGGATAAGACTGAGCTCCCTGCGACCCTGATTAGGATAAGCTGTTACAGAAAATGAATGGATGGATGGACATATCATTATTAAAAGTATAACACAAAAGCTGTTTTTCAAACTGGGAAAGGCCAATATGTAAAAAGACCAGGCATAATTCCAGTTTTCTGTCCATCAAAGTTCAAGTAAATATCATTATCACTTCAGTTCAGTTTAGAATGGGGATGATTGCCTACCCAAAGATGAGAAAGATAAATACTTTTTCATATTACATTCATCATTGTCAAGGTAGAGTTAATATAGATAAATCATTATATTATATGCGTTCTGGGAGAAAATTGAATATCTTGGATGCAAAATACTGAACTGTTTTCCACATAATTGGGGTGATCATAAAATAAATATGAAAAAAAAGAAAAAACTATTTTCAATGGGTATGAGCCAATGAAAGTCCATGGGAAACTGGTATTTTGTTTTAAAACATGAAGCAAATGGAGATATGCTAAAATCTCTGAATATATGTGTTGTAGTTGTAGCTGGTGCACATTAGAAATATTCACATTAGAACATTCTCTAATAATAGCTGATAGGTTACACTATATAAGTATACCATATAGCATATAGAAAAACAAGAACGTAAGTCAAATTATATGTAGAAGGTTGTAAACAAAATGAAACAACCACCAGATGAAAACATGCCTAACATAAGCCAAGTGATCTATCCACCCTCTAATCTTTAACCCAGCACACTCTGACAGAGATAAACATGTTTTGTTGCAGCAGCCAGCACGCCACGTGAGGCCTTCATTAGGCCCTGTGTAGCTGTGTCCATTGAAGCACTGGGATCTTTTGAAGATTGATCGTGGCAGGCCACAGATCAGTTAGGAGACCTCCCCCTCTTTTAGCTGCTGGTCCAAACCCAATAGTCCTTGCTCTAGAAGAGCGTAGGGACCCTCACTCTACACAGAGGCAATATCGTCTGATAAATTGCCTTTCCTGGCACGATTATACACCAGGGTGTTCCCCACGGTCTTTGGGAGCCATGTTTTAGAGCCTCAGCATTGTAGGAAGGCAGTAAATGTGGGGCAATTTGTTATAAGAATAGACAAGCCATGATCGACTTAAATCAAGTGATAAACAAGCATTAAATCAAATGTAAAACTAAACACTAAACTATCAGTAGCTTATTATATGAACATTATGTATCTATTCAATGAGCTGCTGTCTATTCTTTTTTGATATGGAGACCCAGTAGGGTTTTCACTACTTTCTCAGACAGTAGAGAAAGAGCACATTTCAAAGTGAGAAGGGAGTAAATTCAGAGTGAGTAGAGGTGCAAATGTGTTTTCCTAGATATGAATGGAGAAAAGGATTTTTTGTCTTTCTTATAAGAAACCATCTCATGTGGCCATCCAGATGGCAATGCTTCAAAATACTGGACACAATATGCAACCTCAGTCTTGAATGATTACTTCTTGACAATCACTGTTACATTGTTTCTTTGGCTGGCATGCAATAAAAGAGACTGTTTAATTCCCAACTTCCTGCTGCATTGTTTTTTGCCCTCAGGCCACTTCAGAAGGGGACATGTTGTATTTACAATCCTCAAATATCTCATGCCCTGAGCATCTGAAAGCTAGCTGACATTCAGACCCTGGAGTATCTCGGAGGTTTTTTACAGAGGGTTGGTCTGTACACTGGTTCACTGAAACAATGCAAAGTGATGTGGCTACGAGGGGAATGTCTGCCAAAACTGTTGGGTGCACTTTAATTATGGAGAGGGATTGTGCAACCCGCCTGACTGGCTTGACATTATTCAAAAGTAATTAATTGCTTGTTATTTTAATTATGGATGAAAGAACACAAGAACAGAATTAACTCTGAAATGGGATTGCTGCATTACCAGGGAGAAATAATAAAAACAACAAAAAAAAAATTATAATATTAAAATATAATACTATAATATTTTTAGATTTTGGTTTTCAACCTGCCCAGAACTACATTTCTATGAGTATGAAGTCTGCTAAGCTATTTTGTTCAAATCTATTATCAAGTGACTCAAGTGTGTCATTTCTAAATTTTACGGGAGGTAGTTAGGGAACCTGGTGAGCAATAAAAAGCCAAGATAAACAATTTATAAGGACAAATTGACAGTCGAATAACCTGAATAGCACTCTCTGTATTTTTTATAACCCTTGTGCGTTCATTCAACCAAAACAACTTTGTTTTGGTTGATTTCCTTATTGTGAAAATCTCGTAGCATCACAAACAGACACTGCTTTTTTTGTTTGTTACTGAAATCCCATTTGGAAAACTCCTCAGTTATCTATTTTTATTACTATATTTATTACTACAGTGTTGTCACTCACATACATAAAACCACATAAAAAACACAACTTTGACTATTCTGGAAATGTAAAGCAGCCTCAGGACATTTTCTCATGACTGGCAGCATGTAAGCTGGACCCTCTTACCAACCTAGCACATTTGTGGTCATCTTTTCAGATCTCCTTTATGGACTTTATTGTCTTTTATTGTATATCTACATTGTAATATACATATAACAGGATAACATTTTGAATGGAAACTTTGGGAATTGCATAGTGTATATCATAATGTAGTATTCTCTCCTGAATAACTGGATTTATCCTAAGGGACTGCAGTGCTACAGATTTCCTACAGCTTCTTCAGCCACTAATCTTTCCAACAGCATCTTGATTCCCCTCTGGTACGCCGGATAGATTGCTTTAATTAATCACCAACATACTCAATGAACACATAACAAGTGCTAAGTACTGGCCAGGTCAACCGTTAAGTACTCCAGAGGGAAATGTCTTGAGAAATCTGGAAGCCACTGAGGTAGACTAGCAATCCTTAAAAGCTAATGCAGTAAGTAAGCCTTAGTAAAGTGCACTGCAATGACACTGCATGTGTGTATTTCAGTAAAGATGAGATGACAGAACTATTTGTGCACTCCATGGACAACCAATTAATGATATGTGACAGGATAATTTGTTTTTTGCTATCATACTCTGTTCAAGAAACCCGCAGGTTCAGCAATAAAATGGCCATGAAATCTGGGATACAGTGTCTAGCCCAAGGGCAGCTTAAACTTGGTTTGAATTGGGTCTTTTCATTCAAAAGCACTCTCTAACCAACAAAGTACTTGATGTCCTTATTGTATGTTGATGATAACCACAGGCATGTGTATTTATTTATTTGTTTGTGTAGACATTGGGCACAGTTGGCTTTTGACCATCTGACCACAGATGACAGTATATGTTGCATCATATATTTTTCATACAATATTGGACTTTCATTGCATCATCTGTACTAGTTACTACAAATCAATTATTTACATTATGAAATATGCACTAAGCGTTACATTACTTCAACTCGTCAACTTAACTCTGTCAAAGATGCCCTCCAAAGACAGGAACAGCCATTTGACTTTGAAAGAAATAAAAGTCAAGACACTGGTGTCTAACACTAATGATGCCTGCCACAATTGAGTTAATCACTAACCATTAACAGGTAAATTAGCTCCACTACATGGAGCACTGTCAACCTCTGCCCTCACAGTGAAGCCAGCAGCTTCACACGTCCTCTCATTTCTGAACAAGATACAGGTGATTCATGGGCAAGGCATACTAGTCAGCTAAGAAGACAAATATTATAATGGGTATGTGAATCTAAATCTGTATTAAAACACATTTTAGATTTAGAGTGCTTTAGATTACTTTTGTTGGAAGCTAGCTGCCTGTATAGCCACAACACCAAGCTAATGTGTCACAGAGAAGTCCCTCCACTGAATCAAACAACTCAGAGCCCACCTCCTTTTGATTATGTTAAAGAACTAACAAATCAATATGTGTCGAGGACTGGAGAGAAATGTGTTGAGGAGAATTCTCTTCATCAGAGGTAAGTTTAGTCAGTGAAAGTATAGGAGATGTCTTCTGCTGAAAGCTTTATGTGAATAAATCCTTTATTCAAGGAGAATTAACTTGTCATGCCACCTCAATTCTGAAGAAGCTGTCTTCTCTGGCTTGTCTATATGTGTTAAGGATAGTGACACACTACTCCATGTCCCTAAATGGTTATTAATCTATAAGCAAGGAGCTATATTTACCCTTAGTGGTCCAACATTCTTATCTGTTCTATATTATGTACCTATCTGTTGTGTCGAGGGAGTGAGACAGCCCTACCCCCCTGACCTTGGTTACCATAGTAATGATCAAAATGGCACCCGCTTTCCTTAAACACAAGCATACAGCTGCTCAGTGTCTCACTGAGAAAAGCCAGTGTCCCTAAAGCAACCTCAAGACATATGGACCCATGTAACCCCTATATGTGGCATGCTAGAATAGAAAATTCCTTCACAAAAGGTACTCACAGTGGACAGCCTAATAATGTTCGTATCATACTGTACAATAGCTGCTACTCAGATTTGTTAATTAGCTTGACTAGCTTGACATGTGATGGGTACTAATGGTCTGAATGTAGAGTTACTGTTTGCTCATCTGTGTAGTACTGGATGTGTGTGTGTGTGTGTGTGTGTGTGTGTGTGTGTGTGTGTGTGTGTGTGTGTGGTTCCTCTGAGGCTCATGAAAGGATTGTCATTTGACCCGCACGATTGAGGAAATCATTGTTAATGGGCTTGATTATTTTTTCTGCCTGTTCAAGCTTGTCAGAGAGATCATACACAGACTAACTTACCCTTTCTCTCTCTCTTACACACACACACACATACACACAGTGGTTTAATTCCTTTTCAGCATTAAGCTTTTAGAAGGTAACAACAGTGGTTAAGGCATGACAGTTCCTTGGGGACCTTCAGTGCAACTCAGCAGAGAGCTCTTTGTGACTACAGATTACCTCCTATTGCAATTCTTTTCCGGTGACAGAAGGCCATTCCTGGCCTTCCTCCAGCCCACACCTTGTCTTATCTTCCATCCTTCTTTTTTTTCATTCTCTCTCCATCTATCTATCCATCTGTCCATAACCACCCAATCCTTAACCACCCTGTGGGAATCTATCAGTCCAACGATTTCTCCTCAAGCTACTGTCGACGTTTGGCATGAAGGCACGGTGAGTCAATCCCCTCGGAAACCTGTGGTGTCAATCCCGGATGCTTTGTCTGAAATAATTAGGACTTTCATTAGAATCAGGGAGCATGGCTCCATTCGTTACCTGCTTAGGCAAGGGTTCTCATAATTGGCGTCTAGAGCTTGAGAGGCTCACCTCCCCTGACACCAGTCTCGAAAAACTAGATGTCTTAGATGCCATGTTTTCCCAGGCCCTATCAAGCTTACACCGGGGAGCTGCTTCCTTTCCTTGTCTCTTTTCTAACTAGCATTTAAAAGTTTGATACTACTTTTTCCTCTCCCCCCTCCACTCCTTCTCTCTGTGCCATTTCCAGCAGCCACTCAGAATGAAGGCCGCCTGATCTGTCTTTCAGTATTTCATTCTGTCATTCTCCAGACATCGATGTGAAAAAAAGAATAAGGTACACCAAGTCTCTTTTTGACATGCTGCCAGAGAAGAACTTTTGAAAACTTTGTAGGTGTTGAAAATAGCAGCAGCACCTTCCCCACACATCCTGTTCCCTGCATATTGTGGGAGCAGTTACTCATAGTCTAATTCACTTATATGTATTTACATGCTTGGTTGTTGATAGAAGAAACTGTTGTCACAAATACAGCAGTTTTATTACCTGATGAGATGTTTCTCCCAATGTAAGAGAAACTAGATTTGTTAAACATTGTTCTCATTTGACCTTTTGTCCTTTGGCAATGATAAAAAAAATAACAGTTTACTGCAGCATCTCAGAGAGGGTCATATCTTTTGGTGAGATTAACATTACATTAACTACACTACATTTGTCAAAGATGCCACCAATGTTTGAGTAAATTAGAAACTTAACTAACGCCATGAATTTTTATTAGTTTCTCGACAGCTTACAGCAGAGATGTTGGAAGTAAAAGTGCGGGATCATGACCCCTATCAACAGCTTCCCTTTACTGCACAAAACTGCGGCCCACTTAGTTTTGAAACAGCCCATCTGATTGGGGGTCAAATAGGGAACAGGCTATCTATACTATAAGGAAGGTGCCGAAAGTGACACTGACCATTCTTCTTCCTCACCCCTTCAAGTGAAACCATTTATAATGTCAGCAGTTTAACAGGAAATAATAAAATGAAATTATGACAGAAAAAAGTGGAGTTCAAGTTGGAATTCTAATGACATGGCTTTAAATCGCAAACTTTTGCCACAATTGGGATAATTTACAGGAAGCATTAAAGTTTAACAAAGACTTTGACAAATTTGATCCAGAGAAAACATTGATGTATATAAACTGCTAGAATTTCTTTGGAACAAGACTTTAAAATTAACTAAAATTTTTTAATTTTTTAACTAAAATAATGACATAAAAACTGATGGATTTAAACAATATTGCCAATGATTTCACACAAAGTAGTACCTTACTAACTAACTCACTAACTATATAGTAACTAACTAATCATAAGACTATGATTTGACTTATGATTCATTTTTACTTATAAGAGGTGTATGTATATATGAAAAAGTATTGTTTTCATGGCCCTCCTTCTCCCCACAGAATGGGGCAGTGTGAGAATTTGACACTGTAGGTGATTTGTTTAGCATTCAAGCACAATAATTTTTCTTAATTTCAGGAAACAAATAGTGTTAAACAGTTATACGATTTTTACTCCTGGAACAGCAATCCTGTGAGTTCCCCCGTTTCTCTCCCATACTCATTTAATGTTACCTCTTGCTGTGTGATGTAGCACCACTGCTTGGTTTCCCTGTAGCTCAATAATACTTATATTATAAATCATAAAAATGCAATAATTTCTTAAGAATTTAGCAGAGGCTCTTCTTGTTTCAGGAGAGGCACAATAACAGGGATGTACATGTATAATACCAGAGGGAGAAAATCAGTATCACACTGTCATCCATAAATTAATTGAATCCATACCTGCAAGAGGATGCTTGATCCCTGCTGCCTATCAGTCAGTTTCCTCCACAGTGAAAACGATTTCCATGAAATCATTCAAGATCCATGCACACCAATTATTGCCTTTTGGTTACTGCATAGACAATTTTGAATTCAGTCCACACTGTCATGTCACATCTTAAATGGAATGTGAAAGCCCATTAAAAAGCAAACTTACTGTAGTGTTGTAAAACCATGAGGTATAATGTACAATAACATCACATTAAGAATAGCTTTTGAACTGAGAGCAGTTTCACAATGGGTATCTAAATGCTATCAGCCCAGACCACCAATCAAACAGCCTCCATTCATTGGAAATAAAGGAAGAACAGAGAAAAACAGCAGGCCATCAAATGGCATCATTATGAAGCCTATGCCATAAACATTACAGCCTCATAATGTTTTATCACATGGGGAATTTTAGACTTGGATTGTTCTGTTTTCACACAGATTAGCTGAGGTCCATGATTAGCCTCACCAGCTCTCCTTTAATCAGCTCATTGTTATTGCAGCCGAGGATCAAACATTCTTAGAATCAGACTTTCCAGTTAGTCCCACTTACTCATGATGTGACTATCAATTTACATCAATGCACATCACAGTAAGCTGTTGTGACGTATCTACTAGAATTGCACACAGATTGAACATTAAAACACCTTTTTTTTTAGTACTCTGACAAATTTGACTAAAAGTGCCATGTTGTATGTGTATGGTCGGCACATATAATTAAGACAAAACTATCTTTTCTATCATCTGACATAATGACATTTTATTTTTCACTGTCTCAGTTGAAAGGTCCATTGCAGTTAAAACCTTATGACTGGAAAAAAATGAGATGAAGTGTTTAAAATGAGGCATTTAGTTGTAGGAAGCCAGAATACCAGGAGGAACCTTCTTGCTGTTACCATGCCACCCTAATCTATTTATATTACACATATACTGTATAACACATATCCTAATCATAACCATAATAAAAGTATAATTCCTAAATTGTAAACTGTACTTCAAAATGATTCAGTTCTCACCATGAGCAAGCACTTGGCGAAAGTGGCAAGGAGAAACTGCCATTTAGGAGGCAGAAACTGGCTCATGGTGGACTGCCATCTGCCACGAGCAGTTTGGAGGGAGAGAAGGGTAAGAGAGAGGAGGGGGCTTAGAGAGAAAGAAAGGTCTTTGAAATGACCTCTTCAGCGTAAAGGTTGCATGATACTGAATGACAGTTAAGATTTGTAAATTAACAAATGATTGATGACTCATGTTTACCAACCTTGACACTTAGATAAAGTAATATGATTGTTGGAGTGCTACAACTTTCATGTAAAAGCTTAATATATTTGTTGAAAGCACACTTCTCCAGTCTCCTCTCCATTGTCTCAGCAAAATTAAAAAGTAAACATTGTGGAACAAGGTGGAGGAAACCTCAAGGCCCTAAAAAGAATAGTTCATTCAGCTGAATGTACAATCAGTGGTGCTCTACGCTGCCTAAAAGACAGGCCAACACCATTTTCTACCCTGGCCCACACCAAGAGGCTCTAAAAGATATTTCACCCTCAGACAACTGAGGTCCTGACTGAGGACACTGTGTTACTATACTTAGTGCTATTGTCGTCATTATTATACCATTATACTTATTTAGCTTATTAAGAATGAACATTTTTCTATAATTGTTTTGTTTTATGATTATATGTGACCAAGAAATTTAATTAAATTCAACTGGAATTTCTGACTAATATCTGGTTACAAAAAATGTACTGATCTGTAACTAGTCAGATTTAAGATGTTGTAAGATTTCCTAAGTTGGGATTTTTTTTTTTTACCAATTTACTGTGTACTGTACTCCAGTTCAACCTGGGTTGTCTTTCCTTCTTGCTTCTTAAGTAATCAGATCCTTCAGGTAGAAAGTCTGGTCACTTACCTTCTTGAAAAGAGCTGCAGGACATCCATATCAAAATCCATTTTTCAATTAACATTTACAACTCTGGAAAACTTTTGTTTTTTGACGTGATAATGAGCATTTCAGTCTTACTGCAGGGAGACTCACTACACTCAGTACATACTTTTTGTCTTGTTTCAAAGTTGCGAACGAAATCACTGTTGAGAAGGTCTTCATATGTAAATTCAGTTTAGAATAACACTGGCTTTTATCTATCATGATCAGCTGTCTGATAGCATGACTCCAAATGCCAGTAGTCTCCATTTTACCTCTCATGTGGGCAATCTAATAAATTAACACCAAATGTATGTTTAGCACACACTTATGGTTAATGGATGTTATTATAATGGATAGGATTAGTTGATTTTTCAGATTTTAAATAAGTCCTCACATTATCACCACATCATCGTCATTACAGGGTCCCAAGATCCATTAATTTGGATCATGTAACACTTCTTATTTTAGAGCTGAAAACGTGTTGGCCTCTCTGGCAAACAACACACTGCCATATGGTCCTAATCCATTTTGGGGCACTCTCAATTTTCACCTCAAATAGATGTTATTCTTGGTTCCCGTGGGCAATGAATAGATGCAACAAGAACACCCCAATTTATCTTAGTGGGAAACTAATTGGGGCTCATGTTATCAAGTTTAATCCCACCTCTAGACTTCATCTTTGTAGATACATATGTCTAAATATGTTTTGGTGTATTATGGAAGTCACTTTCAGTCTATTAGAATTAAAAAAATAAATCTCTATTTTACAAGATCTCAAATTACTGATGACGTGAACTTCAAATTAGTGCACAGTTTAGTACACAAGACAGGAATGTTAAACCAATCACCAGTGGTATTTTTGTTACATGGTTGTTCTTCCAACTTAATTAGTTAATAAGACTGATTCATTTGAATAGTAATTAACATAAACTAAATTTAAACTGACTAATAACCATTATAATATGATAATTACTATACCAATTATGAATTTAGTCAGTGATTTGACACCATTTTGAAAAGCAGTAATAGCTTTCAAGTCTTTTCTTGATTCACAAAAGTACTTCAGGTAATAATACAAATCAGTCTTGTGTTAATCTTGCCATTGCAAATATTGAATGCTTAGAAAACATGATGATGACAAGATGTATTTTAAACTAAAACAAACCTAGATGTGACTTTAAATGTTCATTAATAATAAATTAAAGCCACATTTTGAGGCTTTATTTAAAAAAAAAAATGAAATCACGCTGCCTCTTAAAGGTCTCAAGAAGACCCTCTGTCCTGGAGTTAAGTATGCTTAGTAAACTGCACAATTGTGCAATTGATTATTATGCAGCAATATGCAAATGATTACTATTCCATTCTTACCAAACGTTAAGTACAGTTTTTATTTATGTATGACTGTGTTGCAAACATATACCTCACCTCTAGTGCTCCAGTATCAGTCACTATGTTTCTTATTAATAATGCAGTGTTGTGGTTCAGATTTTGGGAGGGAGAAAAGCAATGAACGTCTGTGTGACAGAACATTCAGTAGTTTCTGCCTGTTCATCAACATGGCATTGGGGTAAAAAAAAACAAAAAACAAAAGCATTTCACAACTACATACATATGCATGAGGTTAAACATAGTATTAATTTCTGAATCTGAAATGTCTTCCATTCTACCCCCCAAGTTATGGGGACTGACCAAAGGGGGTCAGGTGAGATGAATGATGTGTGGCTAGCCCTCATTGACTGCCACAATTATACAAGTTAAGTTTACCATGAGTGCTTGTACTGTGAAAGGTGATGTTTGTGTGCCAGCTTTCCATCATCAATCCAGCTTTAATTCAGACTGTAAGAGAGTGCTAGAGTTAAATGGGCTGCAATATATAGCTTTTCTACTCACTTTACAATTTTGCCTCTCATTCATCCATTCACGCCCACAGCAGCAGTGGTGTCAGAGCTATGTGCTAAGCTAAGTGCTGTCCTGCATAGCTCTGACGTGCTGTTCAGTGTTTTGCCCAGTTGGACAATGGACAATTTGACATATGGAGACAGGGATCGAATGGACGACCTGCTCTAACTCCTGGAGAGTTGGCTTGTCTTCAGAATCAGAAAGGCTTTTTCTTTGTATTTCTTCCCCTAGCTCTCTGCTTGATTATTTTCGTCATTGGGATGCCGAAGCTGTGTCTTCATGGGGCTCATGAGACTTTAGCTTAGGGCTTAAAATAGTTGCTGAAAACATGTGAAAAGACAATGTATTACTGAAATGTGGAGTTCAAACAGTTTTTCACTAGTTTTCAGTCCAGGATTTTGTGGGCAGTCCCAAAACAATCAACAATCATTAACATACAATTTGCATATTGTGCTCTGCTCCGCCAAGTGGATGTGGTTTCGACGCATTTGGTGGACATGCCCCCACAGTCCTGGAGCTGAGAATACTGCTCATTTTTATCTGATTTTGACCCCTAATTTCATAAACTTGTCGTTATTTTTGATCATTCAAATTTGGCTGGGTGGTTAATAACACTTTCTTCTTTAGTCTGACAAACTCGGACACGGACTTCAATCAACCAACTCTCCAACTAGACCACCAAACATAAATAATTATCGCCAACTACTATTTGATCAATGTCTACATTTTACCCTATATGGAAGTTTCAATCCGTTTTGGAGGTCCAGGTCCAGCTCCAGTGTATTCTCAGAAATCGAAAGCCAGAAAGCCCCATTAGGATAGATCAGGCCCTCTGGAAGGCCAAGGTCTCTTTGTGATACTCACAAAAGCTTGTCTCACAACAAGAGAGCAGATATCCAGCGCATATCCCACTGCCAGAGAAAATACAAAAATTGGGTGATATCATGCTCTTCTCTTATGACCAGAACAGGATAGCTCACTGTGTTTGTGTGTCAGGACAAAAGAAGGGGAGGAAGGGAGCAAACAAACTACTTGAGTGGAGTCTGGCAGCAACAGTAAGTATACTTAGTGAGGGAAAAAAATCCATTTATCTTGCTGGTGGTTGCAGGTGTCACTTTGTGCTTATATCTCTAAAAGTCCAAGTGCTTTGCTTGAAATGGACAATTTAAATAAAGCACATACAAATTCTTACAAGCCTTTTTCTGGATGAAATCACAGAAGTCTCACAGAAGAATTGATATTAGTGTTGAGTAAAATATTTGGAAAAAGACGCTCCACTCTAAGAAAGCTTTATGATTAAGTCCTGTCATATGCCAGATGTATCAAATCCAAAATTTTGACAAATGTCTGTCAAAATCAGGATATCCTAAGATCAAAATGTTTTGAGAGTCTCCCCCTCTGCAGTGGTCTGATAATATTATCTTAATTATTTATTCCCGTCATTAAATATACACCTGTCTGCAAGTATAGGCTGCAGTAGAATGCATTCAACACCTAAATGAGATTTCATATATTGATTAGAGGGGTTTGATTTGCCGCACAACTAGCCATGGATTATTGCAAATTCACATTTTTATCTAATGTCTGCGATGGCTCTTTTACATTACTCAGACTGGCAGTGAGACTAGGTTCCTTGTGGTACTGAGAGGCCACAGCTTACTGCACTGTTAGCCCCTCCATTGATGTCCTGTTTGCTAACATGTCTACCTCCAAACAGAGAACAGCCAAATAAGGCCATCTATCTCAGTCCAAATGAAAACTTTTAGCCAGGTCAGTGGCAGCCAGCCAGCTGCTCGCATCACATCGTCAGTGCCAGGAGCCTGACTTTGATCTCTGTGAAAGGATTGAACTTACAACATCACTGTTCCTGCACAGCAGCCCCGCAACAGCTCCCTCATTCAAATACACACACATACACACATACCTGCGTGCACAAGTACACCTACACATCTGTAGGGCGGAGTGAACCTTCTGACAGCTTCGCTGAAGAAGCAGCATCTCTGTGCTAGTTGGCTCTAGCTTTAGGCCAAGACAGGTGGTGTTTGAATAGGCGTGTGCATGTATGATAACAAGATTTAGGGACTCTCTCTTCTCTCATGTGTGTTGTTTCCACTTTGATATGTCATTCTGTATAGCTTAAAGTCAGTGTACATTCAAAATAAATTTGTGTTCTGAATTTGTCAGACTAAAGAAGAAAGTGTTATTAACCACCAAGCCAAATTTTTATGTTTAAAAATACGACAAGTTTATGAAATTAGGTATAGATTGTGGTTCTGGTGGCTCAAGCATACAGGGCTGAACAATACCAATAATACTGCTAGCTGTAGCATCCATATTGTGCTTATTGCAGTCCTAAAACGAGATCACGTGATGTCATGCAGTGATCATTAACATACAATTTGCATTCAGTGGACCCAACAGTCCTGGAGCTGAGAATACTGTTCATTTTTAATACAAATGTATTTTGACTTTACACAGACTTTAAGTGGTAACACATCCAAACCATATTCTATGTAACTATTTTTTTTAAAATATGTGACAGATTTTAAAGGAGTTTCAGTCAGTCTGAATAATGCTTGGCCTTTATAGACCCACTCATAGGTGATGTGAGGTTAACAAGGTTTAAAGGCCATATTCAGTTTTCCCAGATGACCTGGGTAAAGGACAATGTAAGGACAACTTCAAGACAACTGTTGACTTGGGCTAATTATCAGGTCTCTTCCAAATGCCTTTGCCTCCAGCAGTAACACAGACACTGATATGATTCACTCAGCTACCTACCAGCAGCTGTAGCAAAGGTGGCTTAAAAGCCAGGGTAGCAATAGGGATCTAAGAGGTGTATTGGTATTCAGATATGAGCCATTGCCTGCCTTCTGGATGTGCTGAATGTTGTTCCCAGAGGGATGGCTGTGAATGCTGGAGGCAAATGCACCTTCACATCTCCAGCCTTAGCTTTCATCAAAGGCATGAAACCATGATAACATAGGGGATCGGTGAAAAGCTTTACATTGAGGGGTGTAGGGACTACGATATTGCTGTTGCATTGCAATTGCATTTTGTAGGAATCCGCAGAGAGTTGGATGAAATTGAACACAGCTTGGAAAACAGCATGTGACAAGAAAATGAATGAGATTTAAAAGGTTAGTGGCTATGTATGACGCCATGCTTAACCATGTTTCAGTCTGTAGGTTTTTAAATTATATCAGGATGACAGATTTTTACGAGTGAATTTTTCTTTTGAAATATTGATCATAGCAAGCACTTGTTTATATGTGAGAGTTTATATTCTAGACTCAGATTTAGCTCGTAGGAGGATAAATACCTATTTCTATGGTTCACAGCAGCAACAAAGCAATGTCCAATCAATTACAGCAAGCCATATTAATATTCAGTGTAGGGAGCAGCACAGTCCAGGTATAAACAAAGTAATGGAACCAGCAGTATTGATGATTTATTTATTTATTTATTTTGAGGAAGAAAACATTTTATTCGAAATCTCCTTTTATTAAAGTGTTAGCAAGTGCATATGTGGGAAGGATTTGTAGAGTTACAGACACACAAACAGAGGTGCTGTGTGGATAAAAGGATGCAATAATGTTTAATCACTTGCTTTTTTTCAAAGCATCAGTCATGCTGCTTCCATTGGGACACTCGGCAAAATGTGTTTAAGCTAAATAAATGACAGCATCTCTAACCCCACATGGTATTATTTGCAGCTGACCAGCTGACTGCATTGTACTGCAGTGTTGCTACTTTACTGTGGTAGTCCCACCAGTGATTATTTGATATATACAGAATGTCATTTTCTCAGGTTTTCAGTCCTATAAGTTCAGAGTTTAATTATGGTGAGAGCTATCAGATACAATAGTAGCTGTAATGATAACTCCACCTTGACAAACAATTTATCTTGGTGACAAAAAACAGCGAAGAAGCTTCCCCATTAAGCTTAAAAGGGTTTAAAATGAAAAACAAAACAAAAAAATCCCTAAAGTCCTTGGCAAATTTGCCAAATTATTTTCTGCACAGTTGTTATATTGTGGTAGCTTTGCAATGGGGGATCAGACCAACTTGAACTTGAAAAAAAATCAGGAAAAACAATCTATTTTAACTTCCCAAGAGAGGTTAAGTAGATGAATGAATGAAGAATACAGTGCAGGGGAGATTAAAATGTGGTGTCTGTCAGCCTGCACCTAAGGGGGCCAGAGCCCACTATTACGGTCATGTGTCATGGATGGGAAAAAAAGGGAAAGCGGATAGATAATAGAGAGAGTAGTGTAACATTTCAATGTGTTATGCATCATTTGCCTTCCTCTGGGGTAGACAGGAAGCTTACAATATATATAAAAACCAGTGCAACAACAAGTTCTTGATTCTACAATAATCTAAAATGTACATGTAAATGTACATTACAACAAAATGTTATGCAACTGCAACATTCACTTATTGAAGGTATGGTCAAATTATCCCTGTTTCTCTTTCTACAGTTGCTCTAGACAGGTCCCCATACTAGAAAGCAGAATGCAAACAGGTTGCACTCAGCAAGATGCCATTAAATCCTACACATGGGTCCTTTAAATGATGCTGAAATGTGTTATTTTCTAGATGTTATCTTAACCTCTTATCACATCTCTCATCAACTCATGATATGTTATTGTCCAGTGCTACTTTAAATACAAATACAAACATTTTGGTTGAACTTTACAGTAATGACTTCCAGTGAATGAATGAATGAATGAATTCACGCAGCTATTAGAAATGTACAATAATTAACAATATCACATGCATAACTTAATACAGCAACAATACATTAATTGATTCAACAACTATATTTCAATCAACATGTTTTAGTAATGATGTGCATGTCTTCTTCTTTAAGTCCGCAGTTAAATGGACAGAGCCAAAAAAAAAACCCCTGACCGTTCACAGCAGTGCACATTTATTCTGTTGAATTCCATGAACAAATAAGTACTTTTTTATGACTTGATCATGTTTGTGGCTCTTGATATGTTTGAAATGCCTTTGTTGTTGCATTAATTAACGTATTGTGAGTGGATTTAGTCATCCATGAGATACTGTTAATTCTTGTACATTCATTAGTTGCCTGAAATCGTGATTATTCATGTACCTTAAAATGTTACCTAATTATTTGGCATGGTCAGTCAGATGAGATGTTATCTTTATTATTATTATTATTATTATTATTATTATTATTATTATTATTATTAGTTTGGATGCCCATTAGATGCTGCTTCATGGGGTCCAACCTGACAACCAGATAAACTTTTTTGAATGTGTTGAGAGAAGCCAAACATGCAAATGTCTCACTGTTTGTGTTTTTCCCTCTTCCACCATACAAATGAGATGGGCATAGTTTTCACATTCAGTGAATACTCTGCATAAGTTACCCATTTCAGTCTGGCTGCTGTGCAGTCAATTTAATGTGTCTACTGTCTCCCACTCACTGCACACAGCTGACCCCAGCCACAGTGAGAGGGTGGACTGCAAGTTTGCAAAGTGTAACTGAAGGCCAATGTCTAGTCAAAAAAAGACTTGATGCAATCATTATTTATTTATTTTTTTGTTTGTTCGTGTGTGTGAAACTGCCACACATGCACATTTCAATTCTGTCTCAGCCAGTTTGTAAGGGACAGTGACTCTGCACCACCTCTAGTGTACAGTGAAAATATAGTATATATGTGAACTTTATCTTTAAAATAGTTCCTCCTTTGAGAAAGGGCTTTAACTGGAAACTGTAGAGGTGCAACACTAAAGACTTGTGTTTGCACTGTACATCTGTCTGGAGTGAATGGGAAACAAACAATAGTACAATATAAAGCAAAAAATGATATTTTATTTCTATAAAAAGTATTCCCACACAAGAATAAAAAACAAACTCTTCCCCGTACCGTTTGTCCTAGTCAGACAGAAAAGCGCTAACTACTCCAGCTGAGCTGTTCACTTATCAGCAGTAGAAAACTATGGCTGCACTGCCAGCTTCCAGGTGCAAACATGGACGTCAATGAATATAAACAGGGTTGGCGGAGGGGAAAGCACACACAGTCAACTTCATCTGACTTTCATCAGATTTCTGTTATCCTCTCATATAATGTTGGCCGTAGTGTTCATTTCAGTCGTTTCAAACAATGCAAATATGAGCTGAGGTTTAATCTCTGTTAGTTGTGCATGACAGAACATGCTTCAACAGCTGGCTCGTTTGATTTTCATCAAAATGTTCTTGTTTTAGTTGTCTCCTCTTTTACTCTTTAATTTGCATGCTCACTTTCAGGCTATATTTTGTAATTACTCAGTGAGGTTATCCTGGTGGATTGCAGGAGGAAAATATGCCTGATAAAGATGGGTTCAATTATTTTTTTACTTTATTGTTTGTCTAATGTTATTATAAGGTAATAATATTCTGGAGTGTTCGAAATCTAAGTCCTCCTTGCATGCTTCTGTGGGTTTGACTGTCACAAATTCAAATCATCATTTTATCGTCATTCATCAGATAAAAAGCAGCACAGGTCTACCTATAAGTTGCACCATAAATAAACCACAGCTTTTAATCACTGTTCATTTCTATAACTACATGGCTCTTCTAAATGGTCAAGAGAAGGTCATGCTTTTTGACACATGCTTTTTTTGTGAGTACCAAGCACACAGTTCAATGAGAGAGAAAAAAACAAACAAAAAAAAACAAGAAAAGAATCAAAGAAAATCTGATTAAACTCACATTTGCATGTAGAGGGATCTCATTAATCAATGACGCCTTCCTGAGCATACTCCTAAAGGCCATCCAATGCCCAATGACTCTGTGGATTTATTTTTAGGTTGAGAGTAAATAATTAAATAAAAAGCTTCTTAAACCCTTGACCTTTTTGTCAATGCCTGTGATTTATCCTCTGAGTTGACACATCATTTGAATTCAATGACCGTGCTCATCCCAACATCCGCTGTGACATTTATGTTTATAAGTGATTATATCAGACAGCTGACTACATTTTTTACTCATAACTGTGACAGTTGTTCAAGATAATGCTATTTGAATAATGGGAAAATCGCAGAGGGACTCGTGACCTTGGTATTATTGTGTCATCATTCAGATGTTGCTTTTTGCAAGATTTGTAAGAGAGTTCAGACAGACACAAAAGTCATAGGGATGAAGCAGACAAAAAGAGGCACATGCATTTATGTACACAACCACACACAGTATTAGGTCACATAAGGGGATATTGGTTTGATTTATATTTATTCCCCTGAGGCTCATGTTAGTCTTGGCTGACCATAGCTGACATGTACCTTAACCTACTGTCAATGAAAACATCCATCTATCTTTCCTTTTTCTGAACTGAATTGAACTGCTAATCCACTTCAGGGGGGTTGTCGGAAGCCTATTTTCAGCATGCAGTGGGCAAGAGGTACATCTTAGAGAGGCTTAGAGAGGCTGCCAGTGTATCACAGGACTAACAGATATAGATGGATACATTATAGATGGACTCATTTTTACACCTACAGACAACTTTGAGTTTCCAATTCACTCATGTCTTAGTACTGGGGGAAGAAACAAGGGCATCTGAAAAAGGTTAGAAAAGTTATAATTAACTGGCTTAAAATGCCCCCATGTGAGGTATAGTTCAGAATCAAATGCAAATACACATAACAACAATTTACTCACACTTAAGGGAGTACTCTCCAGTTCTTATATAAGCAGCCCATGTTCCAGATGCCTTCCCCCTCATCTATCTTCCTGCCAGACCAAATTACAGGACAGGAAATTCCTGGAAGATGCCAGTCTACATATAAACATCACATGGATGATACTTCCAGGCATGCATCAGTGCTTTGTCTGCAGTTTGTATATATGTGTGTATAGTGTTGTTTGTGTACCATACTTGTATGTGTATGAGTTTTATCCACGGCACATATGAGTGTGCAGGCATGCATGCTTGATCTATATTATAGGTTGTGCATAGTCCCTAATAAAACAGAAAAGATGAAAGGGCGATTATTCACCATGTAATGCTCATTAGGAAATCAATGAATTGTCCTATGTTAGTGTGTGTTTCTCCAAACTAATGTACTGTATGAATCATCCATATGTGCATGATTGCCATCAACATGTGCAGTGGCTCAGTCATTTTTCCCTCTGCAAAGAAAGAGGGGATGCACCCTCTCTTCTTGTGTTGCTGGGAAAGTGTTCAGTTATAGCCCCTGCTAAGCACGGTTGTTGTTCTTAGCAGTAAACTGCTTAAAGTGGGTGTCATGACACAGACACCTGGAGGGCATGATGGCAAAGAGCGGGCTAGTTGATTTGAATCAAGGTAATATTTTTTTATTGGATTTTTGCACTAGAATAAGGTAGTGTGTCCATTGTATCAAAACATGTTAAACCAAAGACTGACAATAGGCTTTGTAGTTATGGTAAGTCCCTTGAGTTGGACATCAGTGCCTGCCATGATGGCAAACAATTTGGCCTCAAAGAGATTCTTGCATATCATCAGATAGCTGAGGACCTCAACTGGACATGTTGGGCAGTGTAAAAAAAAAAAAAAGACTTCTGAAACTGATGGGAAACTACTGATGCTACTGTAATAGTGTAACACAATTGTGATTGGCCCCGATGCAATTTTTTTTTTTTTTGTCTGTGCACACAACACATGGACATACAGAACCACTCCCAGACAATTCCGATGTCCTCATGGAGACACTCACCACTCAAACTAACTTAGAACCTGTTAGTGCTGGCACAACATCATGTAAGTCAACTAACTATTACAAAAACTGTTTGCTCATATACAACTGAGAAGCTTTAATGTATTACTTCAAATCCTAGTTATATTAAGAAAGTTAGACAACAGAGCGTGATAAAATGCTGTAGGACAGAGAAAAATGATACTGCACAATACTCTTGGTGCTAAAAACAAATTGTCAAACTTTTGAGTCAGGAGGAGCACTGCTATATCCATGTTAGTTATGGAACAAAGGCCTGTGTCTTTACAGTTACAAAAATATATGATTAAACATGTAGGAATTATAGCTATTTATATACAAACGCTCCTCATTCAAAGGGCTCAAAAGTAATTGGACAAATAAACATAACCTTAAGTAAAATGTTACTTTTCAATATTTTGTTGAGAATCCTTTGCAGGCAATGACTGCCTGAAAACCAGAACCCATGGACATCACGAAACACTGGGGTTCCTCCTTTGTGATACTTTGCCAGGCCTTTACTGCAGCTGTCTTCAGTTGTTGCTTGTTTGTGGGTCTTTCTGCCTTAAGTTTTGTCTTGAGCAAGTGAAATGCATGCTCGATTGGGTTGAGATCTGATGATTGACTTGGCCATTGCAGAATATGCCACTTCTTTGCTTTAAAAAAACTCCTGAGTTGCTTTTGCAGTACGTTTTGGATCATTGTCTATCTGTACTGTGAAGCGCCGTCCAATCAACTTTGCTGCATTTGGATGAATCTGAGCAGAAAGTAAAACCCTATACACTTCAGAATTCATCCAGCTACTTCTGTCTTTTGTCACATCATTAATAAACACAAGTGACCCAGTGCCATTGGAAGCCATGCATGCCCATGCCATCACACTGCCTCCACCCTGTTTTACAGAAGATGTGGTCTGCTTTGGATCATGAGCTGTTCAGTTACAGGTTGATCTTAGTCTCATCTGTCCAAAGAATGCTGTTCCAGAACTGGGTTGGCTTCTTCAGGTGTTCTTTGGCAAAGTCAATTCTGGCCTTTCTATTTTTGAGGCTGATTAATGGTTTGCACCTTGTAGTGAATCCTTTGTATTTACTCTCATTAAGTCTTCTCTTCATGGTAGACTTAGATACTGATACACTTACTTCCTGAAGAGTGTTCTTCACTTGAGTGGATGTTGTGAAGGGGTTTTTCTTCACCATGGATAGGATTCTGAGATCATCCACCACTGTTGTCTTCTGTGGACGTCCAGGCCTTTTTGAGTTCCCAAGCTCACCAGTATACTCTTTTTTTCTCAGAATGTACCAAATTGTTGATTTGGCCACTCCTAACATTTCTACTATCTCTCTGATGGATTTTCTCTTTTTTTTCAGCCTCAGGATGGTCTGTTTAACCTCCATTGAGAGCTCCTTTGACCGCATGTTGTGTGTTCACAGCAACAGCTTCCAAATGCAAACGCCACACCTGGAATCAACTCTAGACCTAGACTGCTTAATTGATGACAGATTAACGATGAAGAGCCCATGCAGCCTTGTTTTTTTTTTTTTTTTTTTTTAGCCTTCTAAGTCAATTGTCCAATTACTTTTGGTCCCTTGAAAAAGAGGCGGCTATGTCTCAAATTACAGCTGAGAGTCTGCACTTTAAGCCTATATTGATTATATAATTGTATCCTGAATATGTTTTCGTAAACAGCTAAAATAACAAAACTTGTGTCACTGTCCAAATATTTTTGGGCCTAACTGTACACATTTCTGTCCAATGCCTTTTATACATTCAAAACACATTTCTAAATATATCTCAAAATATATGTGTAATGTAGTTTGCAGTATGTTTGTTTCTCGTCTGTGTTCCCCCTATGGGAGTGACTCAGCTGTGTGTTTGGGTGAGTCACTGGGACCAGGAGGTGGAGCGCACAGCCCGATATCTAAGGCACGCAACCAGAGGCCTTCAGCCCCCTGGGGAGAGAGAGATCCAGTTTTCTCAACTAGACAGGTCTGACGCTGGAGCGACATCGCCTCAGGGAGCTCAGGCAGGGGCAGTCACATGGAGAGAAGTAGTATCAAGGGCAGTGTGGTCAAGAAGTGAGCTCCAACCAGCCATCTAATGCATACACACACACATTTACGAGTATAAACGTGAATGTAAATACACACCAACATTGCTCAGGTAAAACATATGCTGATCTACAAGACGGCACATTGACAAAATACCTTTATGTCACTGATCTTTAGCATCTTTAGCAACATTTAGTTCAAACTCCATGTCACACATAATTCCCCATTTATCTATCTTAGCTTCTACAGTGAGCCTGGTCATTGCTGTTCTATGAAATCTTACTACACTGGTTGCCTATTGGTTCAAACCAACACTAGCCTACACTGGCAGTGCTCATAGACAGTTTTGAAAATAACTTTAGCACCGAAACATTGTTTCTTTGACAAATGTGTGATGAAGTAACTGTGTAAACATGTCAGAACTTAAAACATTGTGGCAGTGATTTCTGACAACCCTTTGTGACCATCCCCTGAACCAAGCCTAGACCTGACAGATCAGGTCATCTACTCAGTTGATAGATTGGAAAAGGCAGCTGCCGAAGGAGCTGTAAGACAAGTGGCGGACTGTAGACTGACTGTAGACTGTGTTTATTTGTGTGTATGTGGCGGGGTATAAACATATCTTTCATGCCCTTCCTGTCACAGAATGTTTCAGTGGCCAGTGTTTATATTTACGTATGCTCAAAGGCTTATTTTTTATTATGTGTGAGTTTTTGAACATAGTTTTGTCACTGTATTTGCAGATGGCAGCATTAATCTAGGTAAATTAGAGCCTATACGTATGCCACTTGATGGCAGTGACTGGAAAAGAGAAATGAGAAATGAAAAATGAACATGTTGTCAAGATGGCTGAAAACTCATTTGATGAACCTCAAGGGCTAGACTGTGTGTCATGTCTGTACAGATGTCCCCTACTCTCATACTCCACTGCTCCTGCAAAGCTTTGGAGGGTCTTTTGTTGAACTCTATAGATAAGATAAATACGTGTCACCTTAATCTTACCTTAAAGCTGCAGCTGGAAACTTAGCCAAAAATATCACCAATCAAGGAATGACAATATGGGGCGGTTATGTAAAACCATGGATTAAGCTAACAGACACATTTTGTAGTTTTTTTTTGTTTTTGTTTTTTAATGTCCAATTTCAATTAGACTGTTATATATTATTTATATTGTACAGCAACTAAACCATTGTATTAAGGTTAGGGAAAACTGTCAGTTTCAGCATTAAGATTGTTGACAGTGGATGCAGATTGTGAGGAACAGAATCATCTAATATGGATGCAATTTCTATGGGTAGTCTGATGAAAAGGAGAGAGTCCCTTGTCCACCAGCTTCCCAACAGTGTAGCTTGGAAGCTAGCCAGAGTCCGCTAATGCCAACAAACAACCAGCACAAAGTCATGGATACATTCAGTGTTGTTGGGTTGTAGCTCACAGATAAACCATAGCTCACTTGCAAACATTCAAAAGAATCAAGATCCTGGTTGGATATTAATTACTTTGTTACTTACTACTAAAGTTATTGAAAGTTATTTTATTTATGCATCGTCAGACATTTGTTTGAACACATTTAAATATGCATGAGGTCACCCTCGGGTCAGAATAAAACCTCATAAAGCCTCACATTTCACTAAGAGTGGAAGTTCTTAGATTTCTAGGAATAGACTGCTATTCTAGGAAAAGCGTGCTTTCTGTAATTTACAATTTTCTGTACATCAACCCATTTTAGGGATTTAAATTGTTAAAATGTGTGTAGGTTGAGATTAAAAAATAAATAAAAATGCAACATTAACCAACTATTCAAGCACCACATAAGCTGGAGGGTATAAATTCGATAGGGTCAGTGCTTCATATTCCTCATTGTATTTGTGATCACCATCCTCTGTGGGTGTTTTTTATATTTGTGTCAGTGTGGCTTTGTATGTGTGTGTGTGTGTGTGCGTGCTCTCAATTGTCTCACTGTCAGAGCACGTTTGACTCCCTCCAACAATTCATATCATAGTGCAAGGTGATGCGGTTGTGCTGTTGCAGGGGGGAAATGTGTATAATGTTGTGTCATTCCTGTCTGCACGCTCCATCAATCCTGTCAAAGCTCATTGCCACAGTTCATCTCGAAACCAAACTGTGAAACAGACCTTGTAATGGTATTGGTTTGACTTATCAGGCTTTGATTATGTCTGATAGTCACTCAGCATTGAGCAAACAATGATGTGAGAGGCCTGGGCCTCATTTTTCCCCTCAGTCTTACTTCATTACACATAAATATCAAAAAGACATAAATAGTAAGAACACAAAACATAATGCTGCGGCACAGGAAAACAAAATGTGAGGATACCTTTAAGACCAGAGAGTATAGATAAAGTGAAACACTAGAACAGGTGGCTGGCCTGCAGGGAGACTGAGAACAAATGTGTCAGCTCTGCAAGTAAAGTGATGATAATTTGAAATCACAGGGAAAACTCTTAAATCTTTTATCATCTCTATAAAACACATTTTTATAGGGAATGCAAAGTAGTATCTAAATAAGGAATGTCTCTAAACATTTCTGGGCTGTTTTAATCAGCATCAGTCAGACAGTGTTCTTATCTGCAGACTAACCCAAAACAAGCGAGTGTTCTAATTTCACAGATTTAGTCACAGTGACGAAGTCAGTCACTGTGAGAGATTGGAGATTTAAACATCTCTACACCTGCAGGTTTCTCCACCTGCAGTGCCAGCAAGAAGGAACAGAGTATGTAACAGAGTATGAAGTGGGATTATTCACAACAAAAGAAGTTTCTTTAACTGACTTTTAGCTTTCCAGTACATGGCTAATAATCTTTTGAACATGATGGTAGAATAAAACCATAAATAAAATCTGACAGAAGTTTTAGGTCATAATAGCAAATTATAACTTATTTTATATCTAATATATTTTTGAATCTCTTTGTTTAATGCCTCTACAGTAGTAGCAACTCAAAAGTTCCTGTTCAAGCTGAAAGCCAGCTGAATGGCAGCCGTCTTCCAGCCAACTGCCTGCCAAGTAGTCCTGTAGCTATTGCCAGTATTCTCCTGACAGGGTGCTTCAACGAAATGCAACTCAGTTTGCTCATATCATTATTTTGACATTTGCCCTTCAACCTACAACTCTCTTGTGCCAATTTAAATGCTAGCTCAAATTCTAACTAATACAGACTAAACTAACACTTTCAATATTCAGCCCTGTATTTTCCTTATTCTATTCCTTTTTGTGACTCCACAGTTGCAGTGATATATAATGAACATGAGACACATGTCTAAGCGAGAGTACAGTGATCCCTCTCTCAACCCCACCAAAGTGTGGTTCTCCCAGTAAAATGTGACAATTTCCACCACTGTGAAACAGTACAAAGCAAAGGTGGTTAATTGATTTATTACATTCTACTACCTGTAATTGAAGCTCAGCTTAGGGGTTGACCTTCTGGCTTGGCTTAGCTGTGCTGCGTTTGGTGTTGCTGGAGTCATTTGCAAACAGCAAGCTAGTATCATGGAGCCAATTATCCAAATAAAATACATGAATGTTACAGATAGAAACAATAATTGGAATTAATTTTCCAGCATGCAGTGTTCACTTTAACATTCTGCCTTGTGCATGCCACTTTTGACCAATGCCCAGGATGTTGCTTGCTCATGCTGACTGCAGTCCATTTAACGTCCAAAGATGTCAGTTTCTTGAATGTTACATATAGAACCTTTATTTAGTTAAATTGTTAATATTGTCTGCAGATAATAAGACAAGATGTTTAATTAGACATTGGAAAAAACCCTGAAGAAGCCCATCAAATCATTCCTCAAGTCACTCAGCCTTCGTCATTTGATATCAAAATGAAATTATATACTAAATTGACTATATGTAAGAAGTCTAAGCCAACCTGCACCTGCCGCTGAGCTGCTACTATTGCTGCTGTGATATAAATAAACATGTCGGAAAACCGTGAAATCCTGTTTGAAGTTGGTCAAAGCCATAATCTGAAATAAAATGCACCTTTCCCTGCTTCCAGCTCCCCTGTGTTTTCCTATATCCAGAGCAACACCTGAGGCTTCCATTGACAAAGCTGAGACCTTAAACAACCTTTTTTTTTTAACACTCTCCTAGAAATGGTGAACATATCAGCCCAAGTTACAACTTAACATCTTCACCTTCGCCTCTTACTTCAGATATGATGAATGTTTAATGATCCCTCAGGGGAAAGAAGCTCAACTGCATCGGCAAATAGCAACAGGATACAGCAAGTAACAAGTAAAGTAGAATGATGGAGAGAGATTATACATAGAGATAGATGGATGCTGGGGGGGGGGGTTGATCCCACTCTGCAGCTCTGTACACAAAGCTGCACTATGCAGTGTGTGTTTTAATCAGTTTTATGACTGCTGGCAGAAGTGTGATGCTGAAAGTTGCGCCTTGGAGGGATGAGAAGAACAATGGAGGTGTCAACTTGGGTGTGGGAGTTAGGGAGATTTCTGCTCAGGATGTGGTGCAGTCCTTGTTCTCACCTCTGTTCCTCGGTTGCTATACTCAGCCCAACAACAGATGCGACATTTTCCACTACTCTGACTCTGCAGTACACCAACACAAATGTGCAAAGAAAAAGCCGGTTGCATTTGGCTAATTGCTAGTGGTGTATCGGCTGAGATTTATCCTTTTGGGCTATAGGTGACCAGCTTTACATGACCTAGTTTTCCAGCTGTTGGGTTTCCACTTACGCCTCACATTTAAATGTTCTGCTTCTAAACTGGATGCTTACTGATGCCATTTTTGTTCCAGAGAACATATCGTCATATCTTTCTGTACATGCCATTGTATGGAATATGCACAGATGTAAAATAAAACAACATACTGTAGGATTACAAATGTAATCTATTATTAAATGTCTCATCAACTACTCACAAAAATAGTTTCTAGAATACTATGTACATGTTTTTTATTCATTTCTTTATATTAACTTCATGGTAATTTCCAAAGCTACAGGAAGGTCAGATTTAAAGCGATGGCTAATTTTATTCAGGAACTATGGGAAGCCAGTTCCAAGGGTCATTGAACTTAAGTTGCCCATAAAACTAGTGCTTTATGGTCCTTTCACTTCCTAGTCAATGTACCTTACAAAAAGACATTGAGCAAGGGTGCCATACTGTGTTAGATTTTTGCTCTTGCATACAAAAGAGGATATAATATTTTCCAGATTTGTGCTCTACAAATAGCAAAAGACAATGTCCAAGTGTCCATGGTAAATCTTACTCTCAAATGCCTTACTGTACCTTAATGCACTTCTGATAAAAAAATATGTACACTTCAGATAATTTCACTGACACTTTAATGTTTTCAAATATGCTTTCTTCTTTTTTATGTTACCAGAGACTCAATTACTAGCTAAAAATAAACCTGAAAACACAACAGCTGAGCTAAGAGCACCTAGATGGCATTTGCATTTGCATGTTTTTGAGAATTATTTCTTGACTGACTGACTGTTCTCAGCCTATTACAGTGCTCGCAGCTCAACAAAGGCTCCTCCCTTCTTCCACTACAACAAATTTCTTTCTCTGATCATGCAGCCCTGTCTCCTGTCAGTTATTTTATGCACTTGTGTAAATATTCTGCCTCAATGATTTATGTTCAGCGTGTGTGGTTCAGCAAAGCCTGAGACTGGTTGAGAGTTGTAGTGCATGGAAGAACTCACTTCATCCAGTAGCAAAAATAAAAGGTAAATGTAGAACAAAGAGGGAAGCATATTACAAATGACAGCACAGTGCAGGAACAAAAGTGCATGGTACCAGTTATCATGTTATGAATTATACGCAATGGAAAATACATAAACAAAAGTAGAGAAATGTAGCAGTGCATCAATGTTGCAAAATGACAGTATTATTTTTAAATGGTGCATGGATGTAACCTGTCTTTTTCTTGATCTTTGCCAAAGAGATTAATAGCTGACATTGTATTATGTATTATGGCTGACAATGCCAGTACTGCTTAACTTGAGCAATAGACACCTGGTTAGTTAATTACATCTACACCACATAAAAAGTTCTCGATTAAGGCTTTAACTTTACCTATATGTTTATAAACCAAAATAATTTCATCTAAGGCACCATAATTTGTAGGAGATAGGGTTTGGGATTACATTGCTTCATTATCCTCTTTCATCACTGCAGATAAAGATAATATATTTTGGAGCTGTAGTCATTGTACAAAATCCCAGATGAGTCTGTGCAGTTATGGAGGAAGCTGCAGGCAGCTGCAGCTGTAAATAAAGCTCGGTGGAAATTTTAAAATTGTGAATGTCAGAGGTCTCTGCAGGCATTAAATTCTCTGCTAATTAACAAAGCGAACAAAGTCAAATCTCCTCTTATTTGTCTTTTACTTACCCCCGATCTCCCAATTTATCCTCTTTGGCCTTTTGAAGTTGGAGATATTAAATGCCATGAGACATGGGACTTCACAGTGGGACAGTGATTATACAGTGATTAGTTAAGTTCCATTTTTTTAATGAAACTTTTACATATGGGACTTCAGATATAAACAAAAAAAAACCTAAAAAAAAATATGCACATGCACATACGAGTGCATTCCGCATCTTATTCATCATCTGCAAGTGATGATTATGGATTGGAATATCTTGACAGTAAGCCTTGGTAATTAATCCCTGTTTATACAGAGTGTCTTGGCTAAAGGAAGAAGTTATGCAACCACCCCTCTGTTAGCCTACTCACACTGTTACTGAGCCGAGGCAGATTACATTTGAGCTGTTAATGAGGGGTGCAGAAAACCAGGCGTGCATGCACGGTTAACTATATGCCACAAACACTGATGGAAGCAGCTGGAAAGTACCTGAAATCACATGGTGGTCATTTCCACTAACCCTCAGTGCTAACACAAGGGGCACAGTTTAAATTAATGTGGAAGGTCAACTTATTTTATGGCTGACATTTTACAATGTCCATCAATAATTGGACAGTTCAGAAGTCATTACATGTTCCCTCTAATGAAGTCTGTGGTATATTGGTGTAACATGGTGATATCTTCAAGATCATGACTTTTTAAACTTTGTGAAAAGAGGTCACTTTCATAAGAAATCAAATTTCTGCGCGAGTACTACTGAATTAATAGGTGTGGATGAATTGATTGTTAGGGCTGACGAGAGTTCACTTTAAAGCAGTTTCATTAAAAGGACAGCTAGACTGTATCGTGTTAATTGACAAGCGCTCTACCAAGATGTATTTGTCCTCATGAACTCCCCTTTTAATTTGTCATATGCCTCTTGATTCAATGTTCCATTCATTCATGTTAGAGAAATGCCTCCATAATCTTCTTGCAGAGTCTCTTGCAGGCTAATGACCTTGCTTTTCATTCATGTGCTGTGGCGACCCTCCCACTGTCTAGGAGGCAATCTTGGTCAACCTCAACAAACTGACTTGGGAGGGTCTTCAGGTGCTCTAGCTGTCCTCATGTGTGCACTATTTCTTTCTGTACCGTTGACTGACAGCCACCGTGTATAATTTCCTTTAGGTTTTCACCCTCAACAACTTTTAAAAGTGGGATTTAACTGCAGTGTTCAAAATTAAGGTAATGAAAGAACTTGTTACCCACTGCAACTGTATGGCAACTTGATGTGGTTTTATTAGTTTTTGGTATTCATTGAGGTCTGTGTCATGAGAGTAAGCTACTTCAGTCTTCTGAGATGTAGACAATGCTTGTTAGAGGGATCATTGTTGGATTTGGTCTTTCCAAAGAATTTGTTGACCATGATGTAAAAAATACAATATTTCCAGATGCAGGGGGGCTGGAACCAATCACAGCTGACATTGAGTAGTACATGAGTACACCATGGAGAAGTTGCCAGTTTATCACAGGGCGGATACATAGAGACAGACAACCATTCACACTGGACCTTCTTGCTATGAGGTGACAGAGCTAACCACTGCACGTACATCATTTAATCAAAAACATTTTATCTTTCTGTAGTTTGTCAACGATCTGTAGACAATATTATTGCTGAATACTGACTCCTAGTGAGTATATTCATATTCTGGATGTCTCATTGCACACAGTTGTGAAATCAAGAGGGTGTCGTAAAAAGTGAGCCATGTGCAGACTGCATTATTCATGCAGGACTCCCTGCACTCCCAGCTCTGCACTCGTTGAAGAGCTTGTACCTCAGCTGATGAAAGGGCCGGCTATGACGGCACGGTGCTGTGGTACGGTTGTGTAATAATCAGAGGGATTCACTGGCTGTCCTTTGCAGCTGCCACCTTGCCCAGTGGAGGGAGAGGTGCCAGTACAGGGGTCCATCAGCCAACTGCTGCTCTGATTCAAGTGCACTTTCCTGGAAGGAAGAGAGTCACTGGACAAGACTAGAACAGGCTGTGCTGTTCTTGCATAAAAACTGTCCTATTAAATAAAAATATGCTTCTGGTAGAGTTATATCATGCCTAAACTAATGTCCTTAGCTGTTTCCCTGAAGGCAGGATGTACTAAAATGACTTTTGTTTATCATATCAAATTATTCAGTGACTCCATGGTTTGCAGTTATGCTTCAAAAGTTGCTAAATACACATGTGAGTCTCATTATTACACTTGGTTCAATGCACATTTGCATTCCAACAAATATGACAACCACCATCTGCTTCAAAGCTCCTTCAAAACCTGTGGTGACTGTAGGGATAGACACAGATACAGGTTCAATGTTGACAGCTCATCAAGATGAGTGACAAGTGCTGATGTGTAAATCTGGTCAATGACGCAGAGAAAGGAGGGACTAAATGTGTCTTGCTTCCACAAGGGGGAAATACATATGATTTCCATCCTTTGATGTATCTATTAAAATGACTCATCATGCCAGTTGTAATTTTCCTTGGTGCATATTTTATACTTTGCTTGCATGGATCACAATTTATTATTACCAGTATATACTGTTCTGGCTGCAGTGGAGGGTAAAACTTGGTATCTTTGAGCACTTGCATATTCATAGCAGAATGAATCCACATATAGTGTTTACTTTAACATAAATCTGCCTCACAGGAATTTATTCAGTAATGTTATCTGATAAAGACTGATTGAAAATTGAAGATTGTTTGAGTATATCAGTAGTTGTTTGCTTTTGGGATGTCAGCAATTACCACATTATGGTAGCTCCAAAATTACTTGTATTTGGATTTCAACAAGAGTGACATTTTCTATTAGCATCAACCCCTCCTTTTCATCATACTCGCTCACTGCAGTGCTAGACTCCTTGACAGGCTGATATGATCAACCTCAGTCTATGGCTTGAACTCCAGAATTGCCAGAATTTTAAGAATGTCTGTCACATCTTTTTTTCCATTAGCTGAAATTTAGTGTTCCACAACCAGCAGGTTCCCCCCCTCACAGACTTTGATGTGTTTAGTCTAATTGTGCAGGAGATGACTGCTGCTCAGCAATCTGAACCTCCTGACAAGTTGTCAAAAAAAGTGGTGGAAAGAAGCTAAGTGCATTAACTCAAGCACTGTTCTCAAATGAGTACTTCAGGTACTTGAGGATTTCAGTTCCATGGAAATGTACTTCTTCTACATTTATTTGATATCTTTTCATAGTGCACAGACTCAGATTGCACAGATATAAAATACAAGACACTGTTAGATTATTCTGGTGGTCTCTAGTCTTTTTGGCTTGTGGCCCATTATAAAGTTACCAGTTTGATGGCTCTGAGTGCCGCCATTTTGGCACTCCTGCCATTGCCATCGCCCGCCTAATCTAAAAATGGACAAAGACGCAGAGCGTGGGTGTGGAGCTCAGGCGGGCTGAACGAAGCCTGGTTGCTCAAACAAGTCACCTATAACAGCACCCACTTGTCATATAAAGCTGCCGTGCTGTTATGTTAATTATGCATAAATTAAGCCTAAATTTGAATGGGTGAGTTATGTAGAAATTCCGCCTCAGTACAGTTGTCATGAATGGGGAAGTTATCTACAGAGACCAAAACTTTTTTTGTACCAGGCTGTAAACATGTTTAATTCTGCTGTGAAGCTGTGCATTTTACCATGTGTGCTTATGGAGATTGACTCACTCTGTAGCCAGTCTCAAGTGGCCATTTGAGAAACTGCAATTTTTGGCACTTCCACATTGGCTTTACTTCACAACCACCAAGGTTAAAGGTTGGTGGTTGTGAAGACGATAATCATTATTGATCTCATGACCAGTGACACTGGTAAGACACTCTGAAAGGGACTAACTACCAAACTGTTGCTCCAGTTTGCATAATGATTGTTTTAAAAATCAGGGTTACACAGCTATTTAGATGTTTTTAATTTATACAATGTTTGTTCCTATTTATTACATGTCTTGAGGGCACTTACCTTTATTATTGTTTTACTGAGACTGGCAGGGCAAGGTAAAGTTCAGGTTAATGTATAAATAGAACAGAATGAGGGCCAGGGACAGGTCAGAGAGGTGACATCTAGATTGGGGACATACTGTACTGGCTACTCATTAGGCGATATGCTGAAGAAAACTGTTTAGATGCTATTATGCAAATTGTCTGTTAACAATTTGCAGGGGTTGAGACAGCCCATTTTTAGGAAAATATATAAGAACCAACTGTCAGAGCTCCTCAGGGAGCCTTTTTCTCTGTAACCCCTTTAGTGTGTTGCACTGTGAAACGCTCCTTCTTGTATAAGAACAATAAATTCAACTTAAACTTTGATGCTTTGAATCCGGTCCTCCTTATTTAGGAGTTTTTTCTTTAAAATTCCTGTAACACTGACCTGAGAAAGTCATTGAAATATTACTACAGCAATTACTAGCAGTACTATATGTGATTAAAAAATAATGATGAACCTATGCACATTGATAAATGCAACCATTTTATTGTAAAATTCCACAGCTATGTGCAATTCCCTTATGAAAAGGATTTTTTCCAGTACATGTATAGCATATTATGCAGACCCTAACAGAATTGATCAGTGCCCCTTTTATACAATACTCAAATATACATAGATGGCAAACAACTAACATACTGTATGTATGAGGATCATATGAAATTTATTTTGTTCTTGGATAACTTTTACTGAGCTCTGTAATTCCAGTGCGTATTATTTTCTTTTCTGCAGTTTGACAAAATACATAACAATAGAAAATATCTACATGTGCTGTTCACATATATGTTTCATTTGTGGGTCCAAAAATAAATAAAATCACTTTGTCAAAAATAAGTACAGTGTAATAAAAGTCCATGTCAATGCAGGCAAAGGACTGAGACCAGATGAAACAATGCTTGAATTAGTCCCAATTCTTCAACATCCCTGTTTGACTGAAACCATATTCAACATGCACACTACTGAGTATAAACACGCTTCAGTATCTCCCATACACCGTTATACAGTATCTCTGCATTTACAGTAGAGTGCACAAAAATATAATAAAGAAATAATAAACAAGCTTTTACCATTATGGAGGAAAAAAAATACCACAAAGTATGTTTGTTTTCTGCACCACTGTTCAAACACAAGACATGCTCGGTTATCAGTAAGATGGGTTTCTAAATAAAGTCGGATATAGACTGAATCAAAAATGTTTTCCAGTTCACCCTGATATAATAATTGTTTTTTATTTGTCTTGTCTTCATGCTTTTGGTTCTGTACTATTATAAAAAAAACAAACAAAAAAAAAAAAACGCAAAAACAAACAAAAAACAATGTCAGAGAGAACATCGCTGTGACCAACATTCATTGTATAGCATTTCCTTCAGGAAAACACTCACTTTTAGCGTCATATGTTTTGCTTTCCACAAAGCAGAATACGTGGATTCACAAAAGATATTTGATATTCTCTATTGCATGTGTGTCAGTTTGGCACTTTATACGATGTAATCACTCTTTTACACTTCTGTAAACTACTGAACACTGATGATGACCAGCCTACATTGCTATTGACACGCTTACATCCCTAAACATGTGAGAGTATGTGCACACTGAGGACAGGTTTAGACTACTAGGTAGCAGCTTTGGAACACAACAGGACCACCGTTAAATACATAAGGGAAAGAACTTCAGGAAATATGAGATAATATGTTAAATGCATATGTTATTATCATCACTGATGCTTTATTAATGATCAAGACCAATAGAAACCTGTGGCTGGAAGGTGGAAAAAAGTGGAAATAATTAATAATTGCTTCAAACCAAGCAAATGTTTTTCTACTGGTGGTTTGGGAACTGTTTTTTTTTTTTGTGTGTGTGTTTGTGTGTGTGTGTTTCCCCTCCCCCTGAAAATATTCAAGTCTACTTTTAAGAAGCTGCATGGGTAATGTTGCAACTCACTAGTTCAACAGATATGACAGTTTGACAGGCCTTTGTGAGAGTAGTGTACATTGATCACAACATAGAAAACACAAGATAAATAAGCTCAGGCTCCATTGACACATGTATCTTTGATATAAATGACGGCATTCTGTGTTTCTTTTCAGGGCCTGTATGGACATAAAGTACTTTCAATTAAATAAATAAATAAACACCATCAATGAATACATAAATAAATAAATACCCCATTACCCCAAAGTATTCTACATGGTCATTCAGCATAATACAATAAGTCTAATATACTGTTTAATGATATACTGTAACAATGTTGAAATTACAAAATATATACCCTTTTACAAAATTCCAAGGGCTTGACAAGTGATTTCTTCCTTTCATAATTCATGTACAAAGAAAATGTGATTCCTTGTGAGATTACAAATCATACTGAAGCACTGTCTCTTTTTGTTGCATACTGGTGTCTATCATAATCAATCTGAAAGGGGCTGTGATTTTTCTTTATGTTATCATACACAGTTCAGATGCTTTCGTTGTGTTCTCTTCTGTCTTCACACCTAATCTTAACACAACATCACATAATTCAAAGTAAATTTTAATTTTAAAAGAAAAAAAGAAACATAACAAAAGATAAATAAATAAATAAATGAACTTTTGCCCAGCCGGTGAATCAGTAACCTCACTGTGTGATTATTAACGTTTCTTCTCAAAGAGACGGGAATTGAATGTTTTATCATAAGGCTCACACATCTGGTCTCGACACAAGCAGATGCTTTTTTTTTATTGTACTTCACTGAAGCTCCTAAAGTTATTTATAATCAATTCATATTTTTTGGCTTGTTTGGTTTGTTTGCTGCTAATCTCAGAATGACATGTAGAATGAACCCTGTTCTACTACAGAGATTTCATAACACACCAACAGCTGTCTGTAGTAACATTTTCATTAACGTGTAGTCTGAATCCTTCTATTTGAAGGCAAAACAGTTGCAGTTATCACTCTAATGGAAAATGGAAAAAAAAAAGATGAGTTTTTATGAGAGAACCTAACTTGCTTCAGTACAGTCATCTCTTGTAAAAGCTTGCATAACCAAAATTCGACAGCAGTGTGTCATTATGTAAATGCACACTTTTAATGGCAAATGGAGGAGAGGATGAGAGGTCACTGTTGTCTATACAGTAAGCTAATGGCTGCGAGGAAAATGATTAAATCAATTGTCTGGCCTGAAATTCAGGGCTGATCCTCCCACCTGTATGCAAAGACAATTCCTCAACTCAAAAGAATAAACTGGGCACATTTTTATCATTTCTTTTTCCAGTTTTCCTAGAAAAAAAAAAGTTGAATTAAATCCTGCATGATAATCAACAGTGCTCATTTTTTTTCTATAGCCAACAACAGAAGACCATAAAACATGTTGATTTTTGGCCTGAAAGGTGCATGCAATAAATGTAAACCACTATGTAATAGTAAAATATATACAGCGTCTGTACAGTTGAGCATTGTTCATAAACAGCATCACCTCTCTCTGACCACACATAGAAAATGCAATGTATAATTGTGGTAACGCTAAGCTAAATAAATGGAAAATAAATGAACACCATCAAAGTGAATTCCAATGTCACTGTCTAACATAGCTCTATTAAAGTGCTTCAGATTGTGTTTTAGTATGTTAAGTGAATAAAATGAGTGGAAATAAATAAGACAGTTGATATCATTTAGATTTCTGATGTGATCTGAAATGCTATTTATTAAACTATTTAATATGGAAGGAATGTATTTGTCTCAATAAAAACCCAATTGAGAAGAAAGGAAGATATAAAAAGTTCAAAATGAAATCATGACAACAAAAAGAAAACTCTCGTTAATTACTCACACAATCAATGTTTTCACAACACACCTACAGACCTCCTCATACCATTTAAATGTAATGCTACACCATTTGCAATGTCAAAATGAATGACTTCAATTCAAAGAGAATAAAACTAGGGAATTAAAGCAACAGCTTTAAATCAAATCATTGGATATTTCAGTAGTGGGTCCCCTCCTTCAAAATGTCCCTTGCTGGCACAGAGCATATGTAAAATGTAGTGGACTGTATGATAAGGCTGGATGCACACCCAGGCCTAGAGATAGAGATAGGAGACCCAGTAGACCAGGTTGAAGAGACCAAATGCAGTAGGGAAGAAGATGCGTGCATATGAGTCTATCTTTGCAATGCGGATGTGCAACCTGCCGTGCCGCCAGGCTCCGGAGCGGCAGTCTTCGAAACAGCAGAAGAAGCTGGTGCAGTCCTTCCCATCCAGACACTCATAACCATATTCCTCATCTCGCTCCTGCATATGCGTGGCGTTGTTCATCTGAATGGCTGTGGCCGAGCGTGGACGGATGTCTACCGTGGGTGTCTGCTTTTAACAGGACAAAATGACACAGTTAGCCATCAGAGTGCCATAATCAAGACCTCACTGACATAAGAGTGGGACTTAACTTGAGCTGCCATTTTCTGTCTCCCACTTGATTTTGTGCCATTAGTCAGCAAAATGTAATTTGCACCTTTAACTTGCCAATGGACCCATATCGACCCATAACTATCATCTGTGGTTGTAATTAAATGGGCTTGGAGTGACAAAGGGTCAGTCCCCGTGGAACCCGTGATGCAAATTACACCTTTGGGCTGGGGTATAGCTGACAGCTGATGCGACCATAATATTTTTAGTACAGTAGTCCATTTTGCTTTATTGAGCAGCTCTATTAAGCTAGTGCTGGGCAATGCCCCTCTGTTTTTTTTTATTCTGATTGTGCTACTACTGCTACACAACATTTTAAAATGCTGTGAAAACACAGTAGCATACAGATTACTGTGAATCATTTGTTCAAGAAAAAAAAGAAAAGAAAAAAAAAGAAAGTTTTTTACTGCCCAGTGATTCAACAAAATGTCACAATTTGGCCCTGCATGGATGTTGCAAGTAATAGTTCCGAAATATGTTTATAGGATATGTTGTAACTGGCTTATGATGCGTCATTAAGTCAAGCTTAGGGAGGAGCATGTGTTGGCAGATGTGCAGCACACAGCTCAATATTTCTCCAACCCACTCTTTCTGTCACTAAATGGGTTAAAATAAGCCCCCTTTTCAAGCTGTGCTCGCCACTGGAGGGCACATGCCTTTCATATTGGTTGATTCCTAAAATAGGACAGTGACATCAGTGAGTATGTGGCCCTGTCATTCTAAAGGGAGACAATTAGTATTCAAACAGACTGTTTTCATCATCTTTTATCTTCAAATACCATGCCACCTTTGCACAAATTGGTATTCTGCCTGTTTGGCAGATTAAATGCTTTCCCACCCTTTGGAATGGAAGGTTCCTTGACCTTGATGGTATACTTGGGTGTCAAGCTCATCATTTAAATAAGACAGTGAATTGTGCATACTTCAAAATTCAAGTACTGAGGAGGATTTCACATCACCAGTTTCCCTCATCCTTGCTTTTATTTAGGTTGTCCTTTTTGGTGTCTTTATAACATAAGAACAATAATCTATAGGCATAAATGTATGCTCTGTGTTCACCCATATTTCTTTTTTATGTATCTACAATAAGCATGCTTGCTGCAAATAAAATAGGTCACAGTAGTTTTAATTTGAACAAAACAATATCTGCTGTAAACATGCATCCTCAAACAAGCTTAAATATTTAAACTTGACTGAACTGTTTATTCCCTACAACCTCTCATCTTGCCCAGCACTAGTGCACAAACCTGTTGTCCCTTTGAAAACGACACATAACCACAAAACGAAACGACATACGGGTTAGTTTCAGCATTTTTGTCCTTGTTTAATGGACAGCATGTTGAGTTAATGAGGGGTTTAGCCGAACAGGTTATGACTCAGTTCTCAAAAGGGGATTGGTTGCATTGGAGGAAAGCGCAGTGAAAGCTCAAGCAGAAGGAGCATTAACAGCATCCTGCCGCATGGCCTGGTCAAGCTGGGCTGTGCTGTGTTGGTGTTAGCAAAGAAAAATCAAAAAAACAACAAAGAAAAAACACAGTGGCGTTGGCAACTTTAACTGACTGAAAGTAGACAACCCCTCAGAGAAGACAAAAGGCAGAAACATTCTGGATCATTACTGGAGGATCTCTTGGTTATTTGGCTTGTTGAATATTTGATGGTAGTCTTTACTGTAGCAGTACAGACTTAGTTCTAGGCTGCAAATCAAATTGAACTGACGTCCAATACTCATTTTAAATAAATCCATAAATCAATAATATACTGTATGTTGTGGGTCTCTCTGTGGTAAAAGCAGATTATCTTGTCTTGACTGGTGTGTTTGATCTTTGCTAGCTCACACCCACCTCAGATGCTTTTTGGGTGTTTAAAGATTAGCATGTGTTAATCTTCTGAATGGACCTCCAACTCTAATTAGACTTAACACAGTGCAGGGGTTGTCTGTTTCAGTCTGTTAAGGCTCTGCTGACTCTGTAGGAAGCGTCAGGTTGAGAAGCCCAACAAACACACAGGTATAGATTTACTGGCAGGAGAAGGGAAAGAAGAGGAAGCTATTGCAGCAGCTGCAAGTTCACTGTGGTTACAACAACAAAGAGTGAAACAGGACAGAGGGAGCCAGAATGAGTCCTGGGCTTTGACTATTACATAGCTCTGGACACGGGATGTGTGGGATGATTATTTGAATTTTAAAAACAGCATAAGTACGTCTGGCTGGCTGCCTCCGCACTGTGCACTGCAAAGTGCCCCTTTAATGTTATCTGTGATACCTATTTAGTAACTGATGAGGAATACAGTAAGAATGCAGGTAGATAAATAGGGGATAGAAAGAGGTGTATCTGTTGTAGAACAGACAGAAAAGCAGTGAGGTGCTGGGGGCTCAAAGAGCCAAAATGCATCAGACACATGCAGTCAGACACAGGCAATATACCTTTGAGGAAAAGAGCCGGAGGAGCTTTTGTCCAGACAGGAAACAAAGAATATGTGGAATTGAAAGAGAGTAACAAAACAACAAAGAATACATGTAAACAGAGAACACATGTAGAAAATCAAAATAAATGAACAGAAACACAAGATAATGTGTGAAAATTACAAGCATTGTACTGTCTAACTCAAAATGAGAAGAGAAGAAAAGTACTGTAGAGAGACATACATGTTACAAACAGACACAGGGGGAGTTGCATGGTGGGATATATGTATCTCACATGCTTCTTACGCCAGCGTCACCTTTGGAAAAATATTACAGTGCATACATATTGCAAAACTACAGAGATTACGTAAAGACTATTTATAATGCAGAGTTCAAACACTCCCTGTGAGTGTGACATTCTTATATTTTTTTACATTAATTTGTCAGACAGCACTTCATCATGCATACTTGTCAGTTCTAGTATATGAACTTTAACAATATATTCTGCTAATGTATGTCAGTATTCTGAAATAAATAACGTCAAGTACAAAACTGAAACAGAAATCTCCCTCCGCACCATGGATCAAAAACAGCTTACAAGTAGTAAAAGAAACTTTTGCGGTTCTTTCTAATTTCTCAATTTCCTGTTATTTCCATATCTTTAACAATTCATGAACATCAAAAGAGGTTCAGTCAAAGACCTCCTTTTCTCGCCTCCTTCGTCTTGGCAAGTCATGCAGAGAACCCAGAAAAGCCCCTCTGAGATGGCAAACTGGCATTACACCTTCCACTTTATTAGTCATTCATTGGCCCACGAGACTTAAACCATGTGCAGAACCTTAGTTACAGAGGCTGAAACTAGAGCGCCCCACTTTTCCCCAAAGTTCCAGTTCAACACTCCTGTTCACCCAAGCACAGTATACTTAGAGGTTTAAGATTTAATATCTTTTAAGTTTAATCCCCCCTCCGAAAAAAGCCATGACTTCAAAGACGGATTTTAGTACCACCCCTTAAAAGAAGCCACAAGTTATCAAAGAAAAAAGCATAAAGACACAACTAAGTAGACTTCAAGTGGTAGACTTAAACAAATTATCATGCAAACATTTCGAGAACCATAAGCCAACTATAACTGATTAGGGAGAAAAAGGGAGTGCTAGTCTTGCCGATCACGGCCCTTCAACCGCACCGCCATGATCTCTTGAGGGATTTACGGCTCACATTAGGCCAACTCGTCTGTCATGTGACCTGGGTCTAAATTACAACTATAGCAGATGTGAGGTGGATTAGGAAAAGGTTCAAGCTGCATGCCTCCCTCATTGAGTAATTTGACGTAGTGGTCCATGGGAAGATGCTCCCTTAGGGATGCTAAGGAGTGTATAGCTTTTTTTTTCTTCTATGGCTTATCCCAGTACTATATTGCAGTGGGGGAGGGATAGAGAACGTATAGGGTAACTTGACCTTTCACCTAAATACTATAAACACTGAAAATATTACACAGATATATTACATGAAACAAGATTATGCTGTTCGTAGCTACACTGTTAAATTGCACAGCCTTCCTTTGTCAAAAACTGAAACCTTGAGAAATATATATTCAAAACGTCAACTCCAGTTAGTTTTAAAAAGATGCTCACCGGGTTTTTCTTCTTCTTGTCCTTTTTGGCACTTGGCTTCCTGTTACTGACAAAGTAGTGCAGTGTGCCATACTCTATAAGTGCAGCGAAGACGAAGATGAAGCAAACAGACACGAACAGGTCCATGGCAGTCACATAAGAAACTTTTGGAAGGGATTTTCTGGCAATAGTACTCAGCGTGGTCATGGTCAGCACAGTGGTGATGCCTGGTTATGAGATTGGAGAGAACAGAGAAAATGAGACAAATCAAGACAAAATAGAAATGTGTAAGTTCAAGCTCGGGCTTTACATTGCATTCCCATTTCATTTGAAAAATTATCTATAATTTTGTCTATGTTGTAAAATTGATTCAGGTGTCTAAACACAAAGAAATGAAAATCATAACGTGTTACAAATCTAATATTGTGCCCAAAAAAGTTTCACAGTTGAAGGGAACCTGAAATGACCTGAAATGAGATAAAAATTCAAACTAAGAAAGAACATTTTTAATAATTTTCACATATCGTGCACCAGTTTTTCAATGTCTTAATACATTTTTTAATTCATACAGCCCTGTGCTTATACATTTTTAAACCTGAAAACAGATGTGCTCTTAATGTGTAGGAGGTATATTTTTCACATTTACTGACTAGGAGAAGAAAAAAAAATCACCAGAGAATGAATAAAATTGAAAAGAATTGCTTATCTAAACCTCCATATGAAGGAAGGTGGGACAAACCAAAGTGATTATTTTAAGCAGCACCTACAATATGAATTGGCTGATTTTGATTCTAAGTTGTGTGACTAAAATACTGTATATGTGTATGTATGTGTAAAAGTGTAGAGGAGGATTAACACTGGCTGTTTAATTGCAAGCTCTTAACAGTTAGACACCCATGTGGGAGGAGTGAACAGCTGGTTGCCTGTCCCTTTGATCCACATACTTTACCGGTTTAGCTGCCATTGACCACCACCCGGATATACTACGTTCTTATCTGGTTACTCTCTCCCCTTACTCTGTCTGCCTTTAGTGAGGGTGTAGGAGGTGGGGTGATAGCACATGATGGGAAGGCCCATTTATAAGTACAGAGATTACCAACAGTGTCACAAGCACCAACAAACAAACAACTAACAAGACCGCCTCCTTCCATCAAATAGAGCAAACATGTAGGGGCTTTTTATATAGAGGATGATTTATGTCTAAATTTAATGCGGACTGAAAGACATTCCGCCTGTGTCAAGATTAACGTTGGAGTATTGTGAGTGAATTGATATATTTCTGGATGCAATTGAAGGATTAAGAATTATGTCATCTGCATTAATCCGCCTTCTAACCACCTGGCTTCCTGTACCTCCCGCATCATCTTTCAAAGAAAATTAAGATATTTGACTCTTTGTATAATTTTAGCAGGGAATTAATAGTGTTATTATTTCAACTGCGAATCATGTCTGGAGCTGCAGAAGCTCAAAACAACCTATTTTAAGAGAGATTAATGGTTGACGAAGTAATGATGATAGTGAAGCAGAATGAGGGTTTCTGCCTGCAGGGATTGTTTTACATTCAGTTATGCTCGCTAATGATCGCATCACGTCGACTTGAGGTCAGGATTTAGAGCCTTAAGGGGCCAAAAGGAAAGCTGACTAAGGAATATGCTGAACTGCATCACAAGTGAACTTTTGAGGATGTTCGCTGGACACCAAGGGCAAGTTCAAAAGTTGACAAATTTCCTTGAAATCCTTCCGTTTGCCCTTTTTAAAATAAAAAAATAAAAAATCAGTGTTCCTTTATTGCATGCAGCGAAAAGGCCACCTGCATTATTATTGTGCTGAGGCTGCATCTCTGCATCATCCCTGCTGTATTGCATAATTAATGCCTCATTAAGGCATGCATGAAAACATATGTGCCAGGATAGGCTCTTCTAATCAAGATGGACTAGATTCCTAAACAGCTGCCCTGTCTCAGAGGGAAAAAGGGGAGGAGGAGGAGGAGGAGGAATGATGGTGTAGGAGAAGATGGCAGGAAAGAGGAATCTTAAACAGTCTGCTTGTCAGTATGAGGTGGTATCTGACCACAAACAAGCTCCTTGATCTTTCACAGGAGGTAGTAATTAAGTAGAAATGTCCTGATTCCATTTTTTCCCCTTCCTGATAGCTATTCCAATGCCTGAACTCTGCTCATCGGCTGATACTGAAAACCTTCCCAATTGAAGTGTGTTAAAAACTATATACATTGTTTTTAAACACCTGTATACTACTAAACCTGTATGATTGCTACCAACGTTGTAAACCCATTTAAAAACATGAATCCCATAGAACTTTACTTCTATCCAGTTTAACAGTCCATCAAATTACGGATGTCTAGCTTTTGCTGATGTTACACTACTGGAGATTAAGTCTTCTTTGCAGCTCTAAAACAGTAGGTGCACATGGCCCGACCTGCTTTGCCTCTAATTGATTAGAACTTGTGGCCTTCATTGGCTTGGGTTTGATTTGTTTCAGGTTAGGGTGGGAATATCAGAGTAAGCAAATCCGAGTTGGGGTAATAGGGTGGGTCATGATTTTAACACCCTGGGAAAAAGAAAGTTGCAAACTGGACACTGCTACATGTTGGTTCTAATAAATGATGTGGTATCGGGCAGGCATACTTTTCATGTGCAGTCCTGCATTTTAGAGAGTATCAGGGGCATTTCTGATACTGTTGGAACAACTCAATAGTTAAGGTCAGGATGGCAAAGAACATCACTGGTATAAGGGCTGTATATGTATGTTTGCGAAAGGTGGACTGACTATAAGGGATAATGGAAGCAAAGGCTCAAAGCTTCATGGGCAGTTACAGAAAAAAGGGAGAATTGGAGCCTTAAAAAAGAGAGAAGTATAAACAGTTCAATAAAAAACATATTTGTTCTGCTAACTGATATCAGCATGTACAACAAGTGTTGAACATTTTTACCTAATGATGTCCTGGCAGGTACAGCATCCTTGTTGATCCAGAATGAGACCCAGGACAGGACAACAATAAGGGTGCATGGGATGTAAGTCTGAATGGTGAAGTAACCCATTCTCCTGCTCAGGTCAAAGAAGACGGTCAGCACCACATAGTCTCCTGGAGAGAGATAAACAGAGGAAAATAAATCATGAGTGAGGGCATTGTGCACTGATACAACATAAGGGGTATGAATCATTTCACATGATCTTATTATAAGAAGGTTGTCAACACAGAAACACTGAGTGCACATTAAACAAACTGTTTACTGATCAATAGATAATGTTGTGTAACCAAAGTCTTCACTGAGTGTTTGCCTGAGGCAACTTGAGATCTAAAGTGAAACAGAGCGATTCAGAGAGCCAGAGCCGGACTTGCTTGGATACACACAGACGCACACAGACACAAACCCTTGTCTCCTGCCAGTAGTTAGCTGGAACATGAACATCACCAGCATCCAGCTGATGACGAGCTGTCCCTGTGCTGGCTGCCTGACCCTGGCAGATGTTAGGTGTTAAGGGGTCGAGGTTAGCTGAGCCCAGATAGACCTGACCCTGACAATATGGATCATCTGGCCTGCCTGTTTAAAATGTATGGGAAGCAATGCATGCACATATGAAAGCACACACTCAAATGTGAGTGTGTGCTTCTTACACCCTTTCAAAGAGGATAAATTAAAGTCGGTCACATCCGTGCCAGATTGACAATGGAGCAAATGCCTGCTAATGATTACTATCCTCTTTAGCTGTTCATCTATGTACCTGTCTGTCTGTTTCTCTTGGTTTAATGGCAGTTCACTGCTGGCCCCCAGCTCAGTCAGTTGTCTTTTAATTGATTAACATCAGACCGTTAACAGTGTCGGAAACCTCCCCTGGCCTCTCGCTGCGGTTTGTAACCTGCAGGGCACAAGCCTACTCTCTGTCTCTCTAGCCATGCATCTACAATGTGTGTGTGTGTGTGTGTGTGTGTGTGTGTGTGAGACAGAGAGAGAGAGAGAGAGAGAGAGAGAGAAAGTGTGTGTGTGTGTGTGTGTGTGTGTGTGTGTGTGTGTGTGTGTTTAAGCACCCACAACACATGGAACAGTCTCTGCAGCTGGGGACTGAACAGCTGGCTAATAATTTTTCTCATGAGAAAAGACGCATAACATGTACTGCAGTTTAGTGAAAAACAGCCAACATCTGTATATTTGTGTGTTAATGAGAGACAGAGAGAGAAAGAGATGAGACTGTCAGTGTTTATTACATCTGCGCACATGTGCACACTGTGTGAGTGAGTCCTTGTAGTGTCTGGACAGCGACCAAGTCTTTGTGATTTATCCCAGAATGCACCTTTGTTCACCCAGCCATTGATAGCATCATTAAATAAACCAAGTGCAATAACCCCGGCAGCACAACCATAACTGTTCCTATCACCACGTGTGTTTTCTGCTGATGCAGGCAGGTGCGCAGCATATTACAACGCGTTGCCTTGGTTTGTAGGAGTACGAGAGACACATGAAGGCTGCTCTCAGGGGTCCCACAGCCCACTATTTTGTTTTTTATTAACATTACATTAGCAGGAGCCCAAAACCGAGACCCCTGACAGCTGAGAAATTGCCGGTTAATACACTTATTCCAGCTTGGTCAGCAGCACAAAGCTTCCTTCACATTACCTCAGACTCTTAATGATAATGGAATTTCCACCACGTGGGCGAGGTCGACTGGTGTAAGACCCCGCTGCCATACGCCTCTCTTTGTCTGTTCGCCAGTTTCATTACAGGGCACGGCGCTTGCCAGGAAGACACTTTTGAGGAAGGTGTTATCGACCGATGCCCACCAATCTGGCAGTCTGATGCATCTGCATCAGCCCGCCTGCCATTATGGCTCTATAGTAATGCATTAGTTTGTTAATGACTTCCTGATTCCACTCACAACAAAATGGTTTCCAGTTCCATCACTGGTTTAAGTGTTTGGCTGGGATTTCACAACATTGCCGTACAGGGAGCAAATACTTTAGTGCTCCAGATAAACAGTCCCAACACAATTAGTGGAGTGTGTGAACACAGTTTGGTTTGCAGTTATACTAAATTGCCTACTTGACATTTTTAAAGTGTCAAATCGGTTTTGGGCGTCTTTCAAAGCATTCTGATGGTGTATGTTTGAAAGAAAGTGCGGATTCCTTCAGGCTTTAAATATTTGTACTATCCTAATTATAGAAAGCAATTCATGGATCTGTCCTTATGTGTTTCCACTTTGCACGCAAGTTACATTAACATTAAACCACCATTATTAGTGGTATTATTATTAGTGTTTCACACTATGCTTTGTGTCACACAGAACCTCAGCAAGCTTAAAACCTCCAAACATGCAGTACAAGCAAACTCATCTTGCTATTGTTGTTTGTGTAATTAGAAAACTTGTTCGCATGTTCACATGCATGCCTGTGTGGGATGAAAGGTTCCTGTTTATTTCTCATAAGACTATAGCCGGCATATGAAATCATCCAAGCCCTTTGTGCCTGCGTTCCTCCTAATGGGAGCCCTCAAACTAACCTTAACTAGAACCGCGCATCTGTCAACGCCAACAGATGAGAGTGTGTTCACAAGAGCGTTCACACTCTGTCTTCACAGGGTCTATAGAAAGCGTGTTTTTTTTCCAAGGCTGTTGCCGCTGATGTCAAATTTACCTTCCGCGGGTCGACAATGAACACAAAGAAGCTGCCATACGTAATGCTTATTATAGCTTCTCACATGTATCCAACAGGAGAGACCACATCTTCTGTGATCCTACAGGCAGCTTCACTCCTAATCACCAGTTCAACTTCATGTACTAATAACATAATTAATAACAAGAACACACTCAGAGTTCAGATTTTTGGCTTTTCTTTGGATTTCTGATATTAAAATTCCTCCAATCCTATCATCTTGTTGCTGTGATTACAGAGCTATCCATTCCTTTCTGCTCATAATTCATAAATGAAAAATGCTGATGACAGCCGTGTGAGAAATCAACAGTGCAGACAACAGCTCAAAACTATTGTTTGTATTAAGATATGGTTTGAAGTATTTTTATTAGGATCACAAATTTCCCTGGCAAAAGCGATTTACTACAAGCTGATGTAATCTACGGAAAGCAATAAAAAAACTTGGCGGGGATGATCATTCATCAGAAAACAGAGCTGCTTTGGTGTTAAAAGCTGCAGAGACAACACACTCAACAGAATTAAACACACACACACAGCAGAGGGGCCTTCTACGGTGGTGGAAATACAAAAAAAAAAAAAAAGATTTTATTATTATTAGAATACAGAAACATTCTGGATTTGTCAGGAGTGTATTGAACCTGCGAGAAGGAATGTTGATCCCGTTGTGGCTGTGCATTATTGCACAATAGCCACAAGGGAGTTTATAGGAATGTAACATGGTAATTGAGGATTGCTGACCCGAAGAAATGGGAAAAAAAAAAAATGCCACATGAGAATATCGTTGTGCTGGCAGTCGGGCTGTAAATTGGTCAGGATATGGACGGGCAGGAGAGACCTGAGGCACATGCTGGCCATCCAATGAACGCAGACAGGCCAGACACATTGCTGAGCTGCTGACAGGCTGTCTTACTGAGCTCCTCTCCTGTCAGGGGTCATCTATATCAGAGGTGACAGCGGACGTTATTGTGTGTGTGTGTGTGTGTGTGTGTGTGTGTGTGCGTGTGTGCGTGTGTTTGTGAGACAGACAGGAGCTTTGCTAATGACCAGGGTTATGCCATGGATGGTTTCCAGGGTCAACAATACTTACGGAGAATGTTAACTCACCACTTTCTGTGACATGACTGCAGGCTATATGCCAGTGATTAACTAGTTACAGTGGCTTTGCATTTTTCCTCCACGGGCTACTGTAGCTGTTCCTTAGCCGGCAGTGGGTGGCAAGATGATGTCACCGCGGAAAAAAAAAGAAAGAAAGGGAGCAGCATTGTCATGGTGAGTAACTACAGCAACACAGCAGCATGATTAAACACCAGACAGGAGTCTGCAGAGTTTGATTGCCTTGTTGTTAACATTGTAGTGAATGTGACAGAGATAGATGATTATCCCTCTCACAGACACACTAATAGCTCTCAAATTATTGAGAGCAAGGCTGTTTCTAGGATTTATGACGGGTAGTAAGAAGCTGCCAAAACTGTTTTTCCTGCCAAACTGTTGTTCCTTGCCATTATATAAAGAGTTGAGGAGAAAGTGGAAAACTTAGTGGAACAAGTTTTCAAATCTAGTATATCTATCATTAAAGCATTTGAGATGCTGGAATACTGCCCAGGCAAGTCATTCAGTGATTAAACACACATTTGTTATGATTATTCAAGTACAGATAATGTGGAATATTATTATAAGAGATATTAAAACTATATCCTGACACAGGGGCCTTTTAAAGGACGAGGCCTCAAGTGGCCAAAAGTGAAGTTGCCACCTTGTGGTTAAGTTTTAATTATACTTTAATGGTGCATATTACCAAACAAGTTTATAATTAATCAAACCACCAAAAAGTAATTAACAAACAAACCATGTAACAGTTGCCCTCTTGGACCAATTGGTAATCTGGAAACTAAATAACACTTCTATATTAAGCCACAAACAAACCTCTTGTTTATTCCCTGTCTTCATATAAATAGTTTTAGTTCTCTGCAGATATTTTAAGACAACCCAAACTCCATCAGTGAGTTTATTTCCATCACGTCATTAAAACCATAGGCAACACATTCACAAGCCCCTTCCGTCACTTCGCACTCCGCCTTATCCACATTCCAGCTTACTTCATCTAAAAATGGCTTCATTAGTTCTTATTCACACGCAGAGGAAAGATGCGATTCACACTCATTACATAAGCTCCAAGTTCTAAAATTCAGCTCTCACTCCCCATGTTTTCTCCCCGTGTTTAATACACACACCTCTTTGATTTTTATTTTCTGTTCTAGTTATATTGGCCAGGTGACAGGACTTAAGCAGTCACAGCACCGATGACTCGATTTAATTGTCCCATTTGTGCTTCTTTAAAAAAGGACGAAAGCTGCAGCTCAAAACAAATACAGCTTATTTAGGATAAGTAAAAGAAAAGAGATGAGGAGAGAACGTGACGCTGTAGCAGTGAGAGAAAACTGCTGATAAACCCAGAACAAAATGTGTTTTAGAGGCCTCTATAAAATTTATGTATAGATTTATTTGAAATATGTTTAAATGGATTAATGAATTTAAATCATTTTCAGTGGTTAAACTGTAGCCATTTTAAGTTTTAGCTTTCGCCTTCCTACACAGAATACCGATTGTCTCTTTCCAGTCATAAAAAGACTCTCTACACAAATATGAGTTATGGCAATAACACCAATTTGTTTGCAATAAATATCAGAAGCGCTGTGTAGTTAACTTCAGTCGTAATAACCACCATGGCTCAAAAGCCTGCGGAGCCTCAAACAGAAAATCGAAGGGCAAAGATGTCACAGCGCTTGCCATATTTTTTTTTACAACTGGTGATAAACTGCTACTGTTGCTCATGTTGCTGATTGTTTCTCAAAGATGCTGCCTGCATTCTCCACAACACTTTCAGGGGTGACCGTGGATCAGAGTGGGTCGATCCCCCCCACCCTGTTGCTGCAGTTAACTGTTGTTAACTGACGTTCTCGTTGAGCTTTGCAGATTAACGTTGCCAACTGCATTGTCAAAGATCACAATCAAAACTGAGACACTGCTATTTTAGATTAGGATGAGTCAGATGAATACACATTTTGCATGACATATACCAAGAGGAATCAATTTACAATCACTATGCCTCGTAAGTCAGGCAATAATAGAAAAACTTACTATTACAGGATATCTTCAGGATGAAGTTTTATAATGGCACAATGTACTGGTCTTTACAAAAGCAACAATGTCATTTAAATTCAAATTCGATGGATAAGCTAAGACAAACACTGTATAAGCCAAGACACTTCATTGCCATTGGCATTGTGCTGCTACAGATTAGAGCTTTTGGATCCCAAGTTTTAAGCTTTTAAATCTAGCTAATCATATTTGCCCAAAACTATAACACTGATATATGTATGTGCATACGCATATTGAGTAGCATTTTTTTTAAGTACCTTAATAATCAAAAAGCTTTGCCAAAACAGCACTCTCAGAAATTGTGTACTGAAATAAACTGCTATTTTCAATGCGGTATACCTTATACGCAAATGTGCTCCTTGAGTTTAAGTTCATGCATGACCCCAGCAATCCTGTATGAATATTAACAATGCATTCCCTGATACAGATTCACGGACAATGTTCACTGAAATTGAATTTCTCTGTAGCCTTTGCTAGACTTACTGGTAATAAGCCTCTGACACATTGTAGTATTTGTGACATGCATTAACATAACATGCACAGATAAGACATAGTTTTGCTCGTTTCAAGGCTTGGGAAGGTAATAGCTTATGTCACATATGACATATAAATATTGATTTTGCAGCACAATACGAGAAAAAAGCATTTCACTTTAAGTGCTTTCCTTGAAGTCAGGTAATGTGCTGCACAGTGTCATTATGATTCATGAGAAACTGCTGCTTCTGTTTTAGTAGCAATTCTGAGATTTATCCTCTTATGAAAAGTCTTTAAAACCAACAAGACACACAATGTTCTTCTACCCTCTCCTTATTTCTTATGGCTAATTACTTTGAAACTCTGGGTTGCAGAATATTATGCAAGGCCAATAAGCTGAGTGAGAAGAGGACCCAAGCACGAACCTCTATTACAATTTATTGAGCAATGAGGGCTTGGTCTTAGAAAAATTGCTCCACAGAGTGGCATCAACTTTGGAATGGTTTTATCATCTAAACCAGCTCTGACTGTCTTAACGAGTTTAGTTTGCATGTGCAGGGAGATGTGAACGACAATACACACACAACTCTGCTACAGGCTATAGAAATAGATGTTGCAATGTAATACTTGTCTGTAATTTCTGAAATCCCTAATTTCTGAAATAATAAGCCCTCTTGTTCTATGTTAAAATAACAGAAATACTATACTGTACCTTCTAAGAGCTATACGCTAGCCATTTACAATTCAGATTCAGGTACTTGTGTAATAGCAGCTATTTTACAGTATGAGAAATGATTCTCGGCTTGAAATGTCTATTTAAGGGGTCGTATGTAACTACAGTACATTAAACAAATACTGTACTTATCTACAATTTTGAGGCACTTTTACTTAATTGTTAATCTCCACTACATTTATTTGACAGCTACTTGTTACTTTGCAGAGATTTAAATACAAAATCAGTTCATAAAATAGGATTTACTGTTATAAATTAAACTTCCAACAGTAAATAAAGTAATTAAATCAGCTCCACGTTAACTAATACATTGAAATATTGTTAATATGTTAAGGCATAAGGAAAAATCAAACAATAGAGTGCATGATGATACTAAAAGGAAATGAGCAATTCTCACATATTTTCATATTGCGGGGACTTTTACCTCTTCCACCACTGGTCTAACTGCTAATATTATCAATTAATCTTCCAATTAGTTTCGTGATTCATCTTTTTGTTTATAAAATAAATAAATAAAAAGATTTCCCAGAGCCCAATGTGACAAATTCACATTAATCTTCCTCTTAGATGTAGTAGTTTTAGCAGTAATATTAGTAGAAGCAGTAGCAAGAGTTGCAGTAAAGTTAGTTGTAGTAACTTTAGGGGTAGTTATATTTCTCCAAGTGTCCAATAAAACATTGCATTATGACTTACAGCATACGTGGGACTATCTCTTTTCCCACACCTTCAGGCTTACAAAGTCTCTCACTCTCTCCCTTTGTCAAAATGTAAGACCGAACCCCATCAACCGAAGTCTGACCTTCCAGAGCTTCATGCTGTTACTGTGAAAATGATGTTTCTGAAAGATGGCTGCACCAGCACAAGTCAAGAAGGACACAAACCTCCAAAATTGCCATCTCTGACAGCCATGACCTGTTTTGGTATTGGCTGAAAAATCCTCCTTTTTTTCTTTTTTTCTCCGCCCCATGACCTCCATCTTTGCCTACCAGCATCTCGACCAAAAAAAAAAAAAAAAAAAAACAGGCACAAACAACACTCTCACTTATTTACGTCTTCTTGCTTTCCCCATCTTTCTCCCTCTTGCAAATTAGATGACTTTAATTTTGTAGTCAATGTATTCCAGTGTCCTAGTTTATCGCCCTGAAACTCGTGTTGCAACTGCAGCTGTGCTGCGGAAGGGTTTGGTGTCATTGAAGTGAATGAAAAAATGTACACTGTGAGGACATTTCTATTCACATATTAAGGTAGGAGAGGTTATGACAGCGACGTGCTACCTTTGATACTGAATATAATTCTATTTCATAGCCTTCACCCACTGCCTTCAATCCATATTCCTGTGTGCTTCATAGTCTGCCCTCCAGAAAGGAACAAACCCCACGGAACACTGAGAGCGCTGCAAATCTAACATACCACAAAAATAATCTATTTCTCTAAATCTGTGCTCTTCTGCTTTGCACCCCAGGCGCTCTTTTATATGCAGGTGGTGGTCGATGGGGAGGAAAACAAGAGCCTTATTTTCCCAAAGCAATCTCTTCTCCTACGGCCTATCACCATTCCCCGTTTTCAGGTTTTAATTACTGGCTTATTAGACTGTCAACTGAGAAAGGCAGAGAGAGAGAGAGAGCAAGACGGGGGGATGGGGAAGGTAAAAAGTAGGACACGGGAATACACTGGGCGCGAAATAAAAATCATCTCTTTTGCAAGAGTGAGCAGAGGAGAAGAGATGGGGTTGGGTGGGTTGTATAGAGTAGAAATTTGTAAATGTGAATGTGCAGGTTAGGGTGTCTGTGTGTGTGTGTGTGTGTGTGTGTGTGTGTGTAGGACAGCAGAAGGGACGGGGAGGAGTTTAAATTGGTATTTAACTTCACAAAAGGAGGATTCTGGCTGAGTCATAGCATTTTTCCTCCCACTCCTGCCCATCACAACTATCACCGAGAAGCAAGGAGGAGAACACACATGGAGAGAAAGAGAGAGGGGGAATGGGCGGGGGAGGGGGAGGAAGGGAGGAAGAGATTAGAGACAGCAGCTATTATAGCAACCACGGCTAATGCATTGTTTTAGCACTCCTTAACCTTTTTCCTTCAGCAAAGACAGAGCTATAGTCATTGGATGAAAAGCTGCAAGGTATTATTACTGTGAATTACTGTTTTCATATACAGCATAAAGTCATGGATAACCTTGTGCACCGATTGTGCAATATTCTAATTTGTCTGCATATGTCTGATATACTTTTCTGACATAAAGAGATTTTAATAAACTTATTAAGATGGGCAGTTTCACCTCCACTGCACGTAGCATACAAATTTAATACCTTTTGTTTCACAACAGAGACTTGACATAAAGCTGACAGGAAACCTATCATATGAACATTTCCCTGCTCTACGTATCTGCATATTCGTCGACTTCATACATCTCCTTTTTTAACTTTGTGTGAATTATTCTGAGGATGAAGTGTTACTCATCAGGACAATTTATGCATCGAAAACTGGAATAATTTCACACAATATGCTCGAGCTTTCACGGGTGTTTTATTCGATCAGGGATGCAATGGTTCAGAAACAATAAAATAATGAATAAAAAACTAGTGGCATTTTGGTTTTATTGCTTTTTGTCTCCCTCCATTTTTTCTTGATTAAACCAGGCAGGTGGTGACAAGCATGTTTCTTTTTTTCCCCTCTTTTTTAAAATGGATACGATAACGTATTCCCTTTTAATTTGCTTTGGATTTATGCTATTGAACCCATACACGTTCATTACCACACCACCCCTGCCTGATTTCACAAACCTCCTGACGCCGAGACAATATTGCCACGTTCCTTTCTCGCCTCTATTTTAAGTTGATTTCCTTGAAGGAACAGCTCTTCTCTTTGGCAGTGCAATAATAATGCAACACAGCCTTGATGAAATCTAACTCATCATTACATACTCCTGACAAAAAAACTCAAATGTCACCTGAGGACACAAAAATGAAAAAAATGATTTTCTTACATAGACCCCTCATGAAGATACATGAACCCAAATGTGATACCAGAAAGACGGATGGAGGAAAGAACTCTTGGCAACTTCCATTATTTTGTTGCTGCAGAACTGTATCTATTCTCGTTGTGTGCGAAAGTGTGTAGGAGTGTAGTTAAGGATTAAATTATGGTCTAGGTCCCCATTCGCAGCACCAAGGGACTAAAGATAGAACAATGATGCACTCTGCCGTGCTATAAGGGGAATCCTTTGGCTTGTCAGAGAATGACTGTGCTTAGCATGAGTGTGTTTATATATATACACACGCGCATGGGTGTTCATGTGTTTGTTTCGTTGACTGTTTCCTCTCGCTGGGTCACTTTCTTTCAACCACGATGCCTCCAGATTCGCCCCATCAAAGAAATCATCTGCAAACTGTGGAGCTCCATAATCGGTAAAGGGCCACTGATGTGTCCCTGGGCTTTCTCCACTCAAGCTGAATCACACAGGCGGACGCACACAGACAACAGGGCTGCACGCCATGGCTTTTGGAAGGTCACTCTATGAATAGCTTTCAATACATAAAAAAAAAGACCAGATCCGGTGAAGAGCACACACTGAAATGTGCATGCAAGCAAATGGACACATAGGAACATGCATTAATTTATGGACATGGGCACAGACCAAAGCACTCTGAGTTCTGTCAAACACACAGATATGTACCACTGGCTGACGCACACAGCGTACATTTGTGCTCAGCTAAAAGCCCATGAACCACCTCGCGTCCTGCTGAAACCATCTCATGACTCACTGCTGAGGAAAGGGAAACTAGTTGCAAAACAAGTCAGAAAGACAGCAAATGGCATTGGCTGATATGCTCGAAAGGAAAGAGCGTCTTGCCTCGATGCTTTTTTGAACTCATTTATTCCATTAATGTGCTGGGGAGAGAGTTAATGGCCGCAAAGAGACTCCTGTGATAGTTCATGTAAATGCACCACACTGGCTATTTCTATGTGACTTTAGGCATAAAGGAGACAAATCACCCATTTCTTGACAAAACAAATTACACATCTTGGTTCTCCCCTTACAATATATCTTCTTTTACCGCCTCTCTGTTTGTCAAAAGACAATGCGTTACTGCCACAATACAAGTAAGACTATAAGAGAGAGTATATTGTACGTATATAATAAGGCTGCATGTATATTTATTATATTTCAGATCTGAAGTGCAGAGTCAATGCTAGAAAAGTTACAATTCTTTTTGTTTGACTGCTTGCTTGCATAGAGCTGCAAGTTTATTTATTGTTGGTTGTATTGTTAATTAGAGTTTCTATAATATAGCCTTGAATATAGTCAACCCACACATTTTGCTCCTAGTGTCACATCCTTACACACCTGACCACCACGACTACCATCCCTTTCCACCTTTCCATTTTATTCCCTTCACCCTTCTGTATTGTTTGTCCACTCTCTCTCTCTCTTTCCTCTCTGTCCTTGTCTAAACTGTGATGTTCATCCCTGGCAGATGGGTAAGAACACAGCTCCCAGCATCAAGCTTAACCCAGTCGCCGAGGGGTTAAATTTTGTATTCTGTGTATCTAGTAGCTTTGCTGTCCTACATTCAAATCCTCTGTAGCTCCTATAACTTCTCTCTGTTCTGTCCACCGGTGCCCTTTCAAGGGCCCTTGCTTGTCATAAGCAGCAGGGAATGTGTGTGTGTGTGTGTGTGTTTATTTATTTATTTTTTTATATATTCCCTTGTGTGTTTGTGTTTGTGAATGCAGGTATGGGCTTCCAGGCACTACAGACGGCCCTGATGTGAAGTGACATGTTATGAGACCAAGCCTTTGGATACTGGCTGAGGGAGGGAAGAGAAACTATATATATATATAAAAAAAAACAGACATAGCCTTTATAAAGAGCTAAAACACATGTGCATCAGTCATGTCTCTGCTCCAGCCTGGTGTTAATTACACTGCCACTCAATGGTTCTTTAATCACGCATCACCTTTTAGAAAGAAATCATCCTGTATTTTAAAGTGAGATACTCAGAGAGTACAGCAGACATGATGTGGAAGAGTTGTAGGCTGGTTTGTCTCAAAGAATGAGAGAATATTTCCCTTTGATTATTTGCTACAGTCATCATTGTCTGGATCAGGCCAATTCACCTGTCTTCCTCTCTACTTAACTTCCCGTTATACCTCCCTCTGTTGCCTCACCTGGCTCATTTCAACTCAGTTTAACTGCCAGAGATACCAAAACTCCTTCAATCGAAAAGGAATACCAAAGGACAAAATCATGAATTCGGTTTAAATCAAACATTTTTAACGATGATGATAATTACATGCAACAGTGTCAATGCGCATTTAGTTTCACAGCAATCTGAATTGTATTGTCATGAAAGTGTATTCAGCAGGTCAGAGCTGAAACATCTGAATCAGTAGTACAAGTGTTTATTGTAAGAATATTCACCTGCATTTAATAAACAGAGCTGCTAATGATACTGCATATTAAGGAATATTTCTACATTTCCAGCACACCTTTAAGAAACACTACCCGCCGCATGGTGAGTACTTGAGATGACTGGGTAATTATAGGGCCCTAACTGACTGCTTTTTGAGACAGATGTAACAGGTCAGATACTCAAACTGACTGCAAAATGAGACAAGAGGTCTCTCAGCCGCAGTCAAGGTTCTCTGCTCTGACAAGAGAGCAGATGGCTGTTTGTGGAAATAACGAGAGAGAGAGAGAGAGAGAGAGAGAGAACGAACGCTGCAAATTCAGCTCATCGCAGATTGCCTTTTTGTGCTGTCACTGGGACAATGTTTTGATTAAAACTGATTCTTTTTTTTAATCAACCTGCACCACCACCGTTTGAGCATTTGTTCCGCTCACACCAAAGCACGTGGTTACCTCTTTGTGTGCGTATGGGCGGGTGTGAGTCTAACGTTGCACTGACACTCTGTTGAAGTGTGGCGGATTACAGAACGACCGGATGAATTCAGTTACTCCCATGACTGCTCTGTGTATGAAAGCATAAGAGTGCACGTTTCTGTGTATTTCTGATAGAGCTTGGTTTGTTGGCTGCCGCCGAAAAGTAAGCAGAAGTCAGATTCTGTGTGTCTGATATTTATACGGATTTAGTTATTTTTATGTATGTAACTTTCTTTCCCCCGATCAATACTTACATAACAGATAAACTAGGATTTTGTTGTTAACGGGGAAACAATATGACAGTGTTTCTTTTTTAATAATCTCTAAATTTGCAAGTTTAGACAAAGAACTGCTGAAGCAGCTGCATTTAACAGTATAATAATCAGTTTCTCTGGATAATGCAGCTGATCTAATGAGAATGAACTCTCCTCTGGCCAATGTTAATCTCTGTAGAAGGCTTTCTTTCCTTCACACCACAGACGAGCAGAAAAAAAAAATACACACATTTCCTTGCAGAACATTAGATTACTTACTGACAGCTCATGAATATAAACAAACATAAGCATATGTATGCAAACACGGTTTTGGCCCTCCTCTAAAACATCAACACCGTCCAGGGTAAGCAGCTGTTTTTCCTCAAGCAAACATTCATATTCCTGCATCATTCTGAATGGAATCCAGCCAGTACATGAATGATGCACAGTTTCCTTCTCTGTTATTTAATAGGCACCACATTCTTTAAAATTCACCATTGTTAGCATGTCACGAAGGACATTTCACTCAGGTGTAGTAGCAGTATGTGAGGAGGTCAATATTTCAGTGATATTCTGGCAAACAGTGAATGCATTTTTTTAGGCCTTTAAGGTGCGATATAACATTAATAACTAATCCTCATTGTACATTACAATCTGGACAGTTATCGTATCCATACTATGGAATACAATATGGAACAGGAGAGAAGGTAGACATGTAACAAATGATAATAATATTAAATAATAAAAATAAATACAATTTCAATTAAACTGGGAATAAAATTCCTGGTCCATCCAATTGTTTGTTTTTAACCATTTCAGGTTTAGAGTTTGTGAATTTAGTACATAAGGACTGCATGCAGATAAGTCAATGTAAATATGTCAAGTGACAAAAACGTTGAAGTGATTTTCTTAACTAATCGTCAAATGCATGCGTTAATTTCAATTAAATATGTATCTGCATGGGTGTGTAATAGAGTTGATAGAAGTGGCTGTAAAACTAAGAAGAGTTTGAATTCACAACTTGAACCATAAGTTCCAGTATATAATTACAAACCCCCAAGAAAAGTCTTAACCAAAAACAATTTTGTCATACGTGTAAGGGATAATAGTCAGGACAAGCCATAATAAACTTTTACGTGCATGAATACTGTTATCCTCTTTTTACAATGCATCCACAGATGCATGTGCCGTCACACTCTGCCAGCAAAAATATGATTTTCCAGTAAAAATCTGTCTGCCAATCCTACAGGGGGAGTGATACACTGTACTGTAGGTAACCCTTATGGATTTTTCTTGAGGCAGTGGAAAGTGGATAAAGACATTATGGGTCATGTTTCTGTTTCTCTAAAAGTTCATGTTGTAACCACTGGCAACAGATCACTCTAAAGATCAGCAGTCTGTTTACAGATCAGGCTTGGAAGATGAAAATAGTAATTTTGAGAGAATCAGAGAGAGGCTTTAATTTATAATGTGTTTACAGTCAGTGGCATGCAAAGTTCAGCTGATAATAATAATAATGCCTCATATATTTCCATATGTGAAACTCCACCATATCATCACATTAGAGTGATGCTGCCTGCACGCTCCTACCTCCATCAGATTAAATGTGTCATACCCAACATAAATGTTGTGTTGTGTGGAATTGCTATTGCATCGCAGCTCTCAGTCCGATGACAGAAGCAGGATGTCACTTGCAAAGAACACGTGTATTCAGTCAGCCTCTACTGAATAAGTGAGAAAAAAAGAGGCTTGTTAGAAAAAAATAATTATTTTCTTACCTGAGACAGTCCTGACAATCTCAGAGGTGTTTCTCAGACCCACAAAGGAGAACTGGTAGAGCCTCCAGGAGCGAATGTCCCCAACCTCAACTGAGCTCCTTTTCCACTTGTACACAATCTCCTCCCTGGGGTAGCCATCTGATTAGGAAAGAACAGAGCTTAGTTAAAACATGGAGAGGAATGGAGAGAGGGTTTGTACAAAAATGGCACATTTTCCTCCATCCCTTTAAGAACTATCATAAAATCTGACTCTTTCCATAAGCTCTGTGCTATATAAAATGATGTCTTCAATATAGAATGAAAACATAAAGCACACGCTGTATTTCACAATACTAAGGCAGCTCGCTTGCAAATAAACTGTTTTATGAAAAGAAAAAAGAAAAAAAAAACATTATATAACTGACTACTGCACAACATGTTGACTAGATATCAAGATATCAAGTCGATCTATGGGGAGCAACTTCTTTCTTCTGTAGCACTGAGCTGACTTATAAGCAAAAGTTACAAAATTGATCCAAGGTTGGCTATGAGTTGGATTTCAGTGATTTTATTACCTCAAGAGGATGCTCTCTGAATGTGAGACTCCCAATAACAATCTTACTTGTCTGATACTGATTCACTTAGACGAGCAGATGCATTTTCAGAATCAAATCATACCTGTTAGTATTGAATTTATATCTGGTGTCCAAATTCTGGGGGGAAAAAAAGGCTTAGTTGACTTTTCTTTAAACTAATAGTAAGTTCTGTTTGGAATTGGGCTTCTTATCCCGTGACCGGATGTGCACAGGTGTTAAAGTCTGAATGTATCGATCTTCAGTCTGGTGATGAGCTGTGTGCAGCAGACGGCGGATTGGATTGAATAATGCACATGAAAGTTCCACAGTGCAGACCCTTAATGGCTTTATGACTAAAGTGCTCTCAGACATCCAGTAATGCCGGACCTCAGAGGAGTGGGCGATGGAAAGGATCTGCATGTTTGCCACATTAGAGCCAGGCAGGCAGGCCACCCTGCTCCTTTGCTGGCAGTGCTTTCAGAGCAAATAATTGACTCAGTCCTCTTGGGATGCTCCTGGAGCTCAATGCTATGAAATCACTTTGGAACTAGTTGTGTGGTAGAAATGAAAATATTTAAATTTTGAGTAACTTGAAATAATATACTGCACATGCTGTGATCTGATCATGTCTGGCCACGGTCAAAAACCACCGCAATGGAGGTTGCACTGGCAAATCTACAGTACTCTGTTGCTTTGTGGCACGTGTTGAGAAAATATGCCGCGTGATAAATTACTGCGCACACTGCTCCGCCTGCTGCCTCTGAGAATGAGCTCATGTACTGTACATCAAGCAATTTTCAAAGTTCTGAAAACATCCATGGCTTTCATCAAATTTAAATGAATGCTTCTGTTCCATTTTTAGGCCTGCTACCCCGCCGGTCTCTCTTTCTTGTTGCTCTGGAGCTATTTAGGAAGCTTTGTCTCAAGGGGATATCCCCTTGTGCATCTCTCTGTAGCTCTATAGCAGTCTCATTAGCATAACTTACCCCCCCACCCACCCACACAAGGTGGGGCTGACTCATTTGGACTCGTGAAACGTCTTTTAGAACAGTATTGACAAAATGCAGGGAAATCAATCAATGCTTTGCCTCTGGTCGAGGTGACAATGAGACATCATTTATTATGACATTTATTCCTTTACTGAAAAGCCAATATGTGAATGAATGAATGAGTGAATGAGTTTGTGTTCACATCTTGCACATTATAACGCATAAATCCAGACATCGTATATCTTTTTCAGAGCTCTTTAAAGCCTGAAATAGCATTTTATCTAGCAAAGACAGCAAATATGAATCATCTTGTTATTTTTTAGGAGAGTACTGCAGCTTGATTTGACATGTTGCATAATTATTCTGCAAATGATGTATTTATTAGGCTCATATGTTGCTTGCTCATGGCCGCGGTGTGTGTGTGTGTGTGTGTCTGTGTGTGTGTGTGTGTGTTTTAAAATGAAGCAGAGGAAGAGAGGGCGGGGTAAGACAGTAGGGTATCAGCATATGGCCAAACATACAGCTTGAAAACTCCAGGGGACATGAGTGCTCATCCATTGGGAAGTTGTTCAGTTTAAGCTGGCACTCTGCATCGATGGTCAACCTGCAGAGACACAATATTTGGATACACTCAGTTACTATAGTAAACTATATGCATAAATATAGATTTTAACTGGCATAGCAGTCACAATACAATAGTTTAGATTACGGAGTGTGTTGTAAGAGTCAGAATTAAAGCGCTAACCTTATCTGTATTAACACACAGAATTATTAATTAAAATTTCACTCAACTAAATTGATGTTTTTCTCAGCAACACACCCGTCTCTCCTCTTCACACTTGAGGGAGTTTGAAGGCAAAGTCATTAAACTTCTCCTTAATGAGAGAATGACCTTAAATGACTTTACCCATCCATGCACTCGCTATTGTCATGTATCATTGTCCTTCCAATCACAGCGGTCATCCTAATTAACCAGTGGTTAAATTCTGAGTTCCTTAACAAATTAATGAAGTGGAGGGGTAGTGTTCTGCATAGCAGAACATCCATCACGGCTTGATTGAGTCCAGAAGAGTTCACTTTCTCTCTTATTATCATCTGATGATACATTGTGGTGTCAGTGTAAACGTCTGTTGTATTTATGATGGCATGCAAAACATGATAATAAGCACAATTAATATTTCCCTTCAATCCATCTTTCCAAGTTTCACATGTTGTTACTTCCTCTGGTTTGGCACTCACAAACATAATGCAGGCATGTAATTACAGAGCTACAATTTGGGGGCGAAAAAGCTGTTCAACCTGTCAGAGCAGTAACTTCCTAGCTATTATATTTGTCCAGTCTTAAGCTCTTCAGGCAAGAATGGGCCATTAGACTATGAAGTGATATTTATAATTTGTATAATATTTATATTATTGCAAAAATCAGCATTTCAGAAACTCAAAAAAATAAAAAATAAAAATGATACAGTCCCAGTGTTCCCTTGTCACTAACAACTTCCTGCCTTATTCAGTAGGACAGAGTTCCTGCACGCTAATTAATGTCAAATTTAAAATGCTGAAATTTAAAATTGCCTTGGGCCTGTTCAGGATAATCAGTACCATGAATCATTTATGTAGAGAGACCGTGAATTGTTAGGTGCTTCAAATAAACGCATTGCTTGCTGCTTGTGGTGCATCCCAGGAAGAGCAGTAAGCACCCTGTGGTGGCAACAAATTGACAATAATACACATACAAAATGAAGTGCTGCACATATGTTATTAGTTCTTAGCCCAACTTTGATACTAGGACTGTGTGAGTTTAGTTACCATGTGAATGTACTGTTATCTGTTGTTCTACTTTATTCAGCTGATAGTGATAGAATTAACTGTTTTTATTGATTTTTTTTCTCTTCATTAAATCTGTAATTAAAAGCAATTAAAAATCTTTTGGTGTAAGTCCAAACTGGCTAGTAGAAAAACAGGATATTTAAAGGCAGAGGGAACAACAACTGTCAATTTCACCTTTTGGTGTGATCAAATGATGGTGATAACTCATAAGTCGAATAATTCTGTCACCCAATTAAGCAAGCCGTGGGTGTCAGATGAATGAAACATACCCAAATCAATCATATCACTAATATCTCATCTCAGGCATCCCTGATGTTCTACCTGAGGGTGTAGAGTATTCGACCATCATTCCAGATTCGAAGCATGCGATTGGGTGTGGTGATCCAGTGGGCGTCAGCCTTCTTTGAGTTGCGGAAAAAAGTGTCCGGGATCCAGATCTTTCCGACCATGTTGCTGTTAAGGCGCAGGACCTTCATCGTGCTGTTGAATTTTAACCTTCTGTCGTACCAGGTCTGAGCAAAAAATATGTCGATGGTGTATTCCTGAAGACAGATAAAACACAGTTTGACTGGAATTGTTATGTTTAACATTGAATGCTGAACATACTTTATGTAACACACGAGATAAAAGTCTGTTTGTCAAGAACACCTTGCACACAGTATTGTTTGCAGTCAGCGCTGTCACCAATGTGTGGCTTTGTAACTGTGTGATGCAATGAGATCAAATCGAAATGTGGGCTGCAAAAGCACTTCTGTTTTTTCTGTCTGAGGGGAACTTTTCTATGCCAGCGGAAACTGTTTGCAGACATTTTTTTCCTCAGACAAGATGGTGTATATTCAGGCCAAGAAGTCCTTTTGTCCCTACCTAAGAGCACCGTGAAAAAAAAAAAAAAGACCATCCTGACGCCCTCAACCTGAAAATTAAATGTTCAATGGGGCAATTAATAATTCCCCTTGTTTGGCTCGAGTATTATCTAACCTCATAACCTGCTGCCTTGGCAGCACTTTGTCCTGAGCTTGACAAAACCCTCTGCCTGCTATTCAGCCCCTGTGAGAGCCGTGTGAGAACATACATATGAGGGATGAAAACATAAAGGCATAAAGGCACGGACAGAGTTGAAGAGCTGAGAGTAAAGGTGAGATGTGAGAGTGTAAAGGAGAGGCAGTGAGTGAGAGAGAGCATTTATTATGTTATTTGGAATGGCAGTGCCCTGAGGTTCAAAGTGAAGTACAGCAGGAGAGCAGAAAAAAATCTGGGGATTTGTGTGCAAGATGGCATAGAGGCATTAACTTTCTGACAAAGCTTAGCCCAACAATAAAGCCTAAATCCATGCCGAAGAGTCCTAAACGAGATTTGAAAAATAACACTTTCACCAGGCAACATTCCCATCTTTTTTTTTCCCCTACAAAGGACAGGCAGACAGTTCAAATCCAATGATGAGAAAAAAGATTGAATGCCTTAGGATCTTCATCTGCACCCTGTGTGGGATAAATTTCTATTTATGATTGATTTTTTTTTTTTTACTCTGGGATCTTTCACAGTATCACACTTCCTTCAATTCAAACCGCTGCATGCATGTGAGAGCAGCAAAGAGCTGCTCAGCTCAGCGGCTACAAAGCATCACATTTATGATTCTGTTTCTTCTTCAAACCTTTTCTCTTTCTCTGAGTTGCCATATTTCTCTGTAATTTTATCCACAGAGACCCGCAATTAACCCTAACAAAAAAAATTAATAGTAGTAATAATAATAATGCTAATTGTAGAAGTGGGAGTTGTGCAGGAACATGGAGGCAATAGTTGCATCATCAAAAATTCAGAATTCAGAATCTACCAACCTCACTACATTTGTCATTTGCCATAGTGTGAATGCACAGGGCCCAGACACGCTCATTACGTATAAATGTGAAGCAATCAGTGTACGTGTCATGTTAGCAGAATGCTTTCGTCACACACACACAGACTCGCATGCACGCAGGCTCCCTAATGTGAGCACAAGCACACATTTTCTAACTGATCCCATCAATGCTTCTCTTCCAACTTCACTGTGACTGCAGTTATTGAGAGTGGGTGTTTTAGCTAAGACTGAGTGAAATGGAACGTCACCCCCGTGTAGAGCAGCCTGCTCTGCAGAATCACAATAGAAGTGGGTTCTCAGCGGGAACGCGCCACAGAGAACAATGACACATAAAAACGATGCTGATGTGAAGTTTTTTTTTCTAATCCTCTCTCTCCTTCAGACATTTTCCTATCAGTTATCAGACGATCTGTTCTGCCCTATTTTGCTCATTACTGCAACACTACTGTATATATTCTATTGTTATTTCTCAGTTTTCAAATGTATAATTCATGTGTTATTGTGCATTGTAGCAACATTACCAATGGTCATCATAAAGCAAAAACAACGGGGGTTAGGCGGACTACCCGAATCTGATGGAAGTTGAAATTCAACATTTCCAACACTTTCAACTCTAAAATAGTTATTTTAATTAATATGAATACATTGCTATGATTTTTGGAAGCTGATACTGCACGAATAATCAGTTCTCCCACTCATATTGGCTGGAACTGTGTTGCACAAATGCTACATTGAATTGGCTTTGCAGACATAACAAGCTTCTTCCATCTCACGGTAATACATTTGGTGTATTTGTATGTATGCACACACTCAAATGCTGATATTCTCAAAATGGATAGTAATATATTGCAGCATGATGTTAAGGTTAGCAAGGTTAACCTGTACATCATGTGACTGCAGAAAAAAAAAAAAACAAACTCTTTTTGGCACACACTCTTGAACTTGAACAGCATTGCAGCAGGTAAACACTAAGACATGTTTTGCAACCATAACATTGCAGTGTGTCATTCTATTATGACAGACAGAAATGATCAAAACCCAAAACAGATCCAAAGCGGACCGCAAATTGGTATATTTGTTTCAACAAACCACAAAGAACTTAAACAGGTGACACCTCAGACTGTAGCTGAAGCAATTCTTGGCAGCTACAGTGCGAGAGCATCTTGGGATTTGCCAACGCATGCAGTCATTTGCAAATATGTTGCTTTGAGATCTGGCCTGTGTTTCTAGCAACATAACTGGCTGAGGGATAATCTGTATTTCTAATTGAAAATAAGAGGTGTTTTAATGCAATCAGATGCATTGGATAGACAACATTTATCCACTGGGTGCAAAGGCCGGTGCAGTTGTTGAGTAGCTGATTGACACCTGCACTGTGCTGCTACACTACAAGGGCAGTGGGGCAGCATAGTGATTAGGTGGACCAACCAGTCCGTCATGACAGCAAGAACAGGACACTGAATCCCTGCCAGCTCCACAGAAGAAATCTACTCTCTGGATTATTATATGCTCACCTCCCAGGGGACGGAGGTAGACTGAACAAAAATTGGAAATATTCTTATTTCAGGGTATTTATTGATAACAATGACACATATGATATAATATTCCAATATTACTCACCATATTGATGGCATTTACTGGACCGATGCTGTTGACAAACATATCTGTGTGGATCACTGTTGGTTTAACTGCAAAGAAACACGAAAATCCATTTTAGAGATAAGCACAACACGCACATCATTTTCAGGAAGTTGTTTATCAGTTTTATCATTTATCAGTTCTATATCATCATCATTGAAGAGAAACAGTTAAATAATCATCCTGCTGTGAATGAGTGAATATGAAGCTGCTGGGAAACATTACTGCTCAGCTAGCTTCCAGTTTTCCCATGTTTAGATATGATGAAATAATCAGTTGTCAGTTCTTCGACACTGTCCGCATTAAGTTCAATGGAAATGATTTTTATCAAGCATCAGATTCACAATATGATGTAAGAACATCTTCATACTTGAGGCACAGGCTGAAACAAGAAATTGAAAAAGCAATCTGTTGTATGAGTGGGTGTGGGAGTTCCTTAAACGAAACAAACAATATATCTTATGATCCATTTAATGCAACTAGAAAATACAGACTAAAATAGATAGGCAAAGCAAAGTAAGTGGGCAACCAAGGAGAGGAAGATCTGACAACAAGCAATCCAAAGTCTTTTATCCAAATTAGAAATATGAAATAAATAATATATGACACCAAATACCTTTATTTATTTATTTATTTATTTATTAATGACATTTAATATTTATATCTTAAAATGACAATGAAATAATTGGGGTAAACATGTGTGATTCCACGCCATTTTTCTTTTTTTTTTTCTCTTTTTGTGTTAATTAGATCTAGAAGATTCTTCACTTCAATTTAGGTCCACTGTAAAAGCTAATGACATTGAGTTCACTCAATTCAAGCATATACAATAATTAACTTAAATCAAATGGCCCTGCTTTTTTTTTTTTACGACACTGTATTACATTATTAGGATTTTACCAGGTCTGAGATTCTGATGAAATAGAAGCCCTGGCTTGGATTTTTTTTCTTTTTCTGCAAGAGGTCCACATCCGAGCCTAAAGGGGCCAATTTCATCTTCAAACAGGCTTCCTGCCAATGTCAGAGAACCGCACACTCTGTCTGTATTTATGACCAAACTCCAGACCCATTTACCAGAATACCTTTGTGCCCTCTGCAACATCTCATCCATCCCTCCCATGTCCTTCCATGCTTCAAGCCCATGAGCAGTTATTCATTTTTCTTGCAGACCTGCTGATCCTCCAGCACCCACACAGAGACACCTTAAAAGTTCCTCATAAATGTTTTGAGTTGACACGATCTAAAGAAAAATTCCAATTCTTAGCTCAGTTTGTTATATAAAACCTTCATATTTCTACAGTAGCCCAGAACAAACCAGACAAACTCAACACTGGCTCTGCCCTTTTGCTTTTTTCATGGCCACCATAGCTTTTCCTTCCCGCTAGGAATGAGAGGGTGATGCGAGAACATTGCAATCAGCTGTTACACGACTAGATGCCAAAACATAGTTTTTTTTTTTTTTATTAAGGATATTTTTTTAAGGGAACTAGTGGACACACAATCAGTTGGGCACATTTATGTGTAAATGAATTATCTCTGCTTGTGCACCTGTATGTTTACATCTATCCACCGCCATGCATTACACCTCTCGGTGTCTAGTGACTACGTTGGTTTAGTGAGATGTAGAGATGGACATCAGACAAAGTACAGCTAAGGAAACTGGACAGCTTGGTGTCAAACAGACGTCCATGTTCTGTCAGATCCTCTAAGTCAGCGTGGATCAGCTTCTACACTTCTATCTAATACATATGTTTATGGATGACTGGACGTGATCTGTGATAAGAGTCAGGTTAAGCCTTGAGGCTTGATGTGGGAGCTCCAGTGAGTGTGAGAGTTACAGAGTGAGTGAGTGCAGGTCTGCATCCATTTTTCATGTCACTCACGGGCATACATGAGTGTGCATTGCACCCTCTCCACACACACTTTAACACGCATGAACAAACTCATGCATTCACACACACACACACACACACACACACACACACACACACACTTTATACTTACTACCTACTTTATTTCACATGATGTTTTACTTCACAACAAGTGTTGCTTTTGGCCAGATATATTCATGACTGGCATAATTAGAATGTATGTAGAATGTGATGCACGAAATATGTAACCCTGGAATGGATTATTAGTAAAACCACATAAGGTTAGGGGCATGGCATAAATAGACTTTTAACAAATAAAAACACATTTGTCTCATTGTATACAGCCAACTGGAAAGTGGATGTTTTTCATAAATGCACAAACAGATGCCAAAGAAACCTTATTCCAAGATGCCAGCGAACATAAAGTGGCTGTGCTGAGATTTCTAACTATGACTGAGAAAACATAACACATGCCAACACACCCACCACAGACATCCAAAGACTGATCGAATTAGCTCATCGACTCTGACCAAATGCATCAACATGAATTACCAATCATTTAGACCTGTTAATTAAATCAATTAAACTACAATAGCGTTATTATTTTCTAGAAAGCAATGACCTTGATCAATATCATGGAAATATTCAGAATTAACGATTATCAAAGTTCCCCTCCCTCCCTCTCTCTCTCTCTCTCTCTCTCTCTCGATGTCTCTGTCCTATTTGCTTCAGTTTTCATACGTACAGTCGACTCTAGGGGCATTAAAATTAAATGAGCATCACAATGGACTTCAAAGGATAGCTGTGGCGCAATCAGTGATGAATCTAAATCCACAGCATTTCAGTGAGTGGAGGAGAAACTTTACTTTGCCTTGGTATGGTTGGCTGGTTGATTGGTTGGTGGATCAGATGACAGTATAGCCAGCTAATTATAAGCCTTCTGTAGCTGTGTAACTTGGCAGCTGCTGGAAGACCAACACTGAGAGAGCGAGATCATAGCGTGTTTGAAGATGATGGTTAAGACGGCGGGAGCCAGCCGCCCGGCTACGCAGCGGCTCTCTCAGCTGAAGCCGCGCTTCAAAGCAGATCTGAGCTGCTCTACAACTTATAGCCCAAGCCTACTTCTAATGTCTTAAGAATAAAGATGATGCCCTCCATGAAATGTGTCACATTATATGCGGCATTGTAGAGTATATTGGGAAAACCATGAAAGTAGCTGTGTAATGGATTTACAGTGTATATATATATCCACTGCTTTCATCTTGTGCCATCATTTCAGACAACTCATTAGTCGTGCTTTAGAGCTGCATGAGGTCAATTCCCGACAGTGGTACCCCTGGCTTGTTTTCTTTTTCCACCTAAAACAATTGGCCATGCTTCCAGTTGGGATCCCAGTGAGGGATGTTGTTATTTGTGTTGCACTAGGGGTGTCTACTGGTTGGCCAGGGCACCTGCAGGGAAAGAGGGTGGAATCTGTGGGGTTATAGCAATAACTTCTCAGTGGCAGGTTTAAAGAAGCAGCTGATGAGGTAGCAGTTTTACATTACTCCCTACTTAAGTCAACAAGGGAGTGAAACAGAAACTGTGTGCAGTGAAAAAGATAGGAAAATAGGAAGAAAACATGGAAAATTATTTATTAGGCAAGTTTAAATGTTAGTGGCTCCAAGTTGCATGGAGAGCTAAATAAAAACTTCTTAATATGATATATATATATCTTAATATTTTGGGTGCAGGTTGCATATTTCAGTTTTTGGTTCCCTCTTTTTTTATGGCTGTACTTCCCTACAAGACAAATTAAGTGTTTAAACTGTAACTCTGTGACACAGGCTGGCTTGCCGTTCTATACTTGCCATTTGCAGCTTTAATACGGCACCACTGAGTGTCCCTACGGTGAGCAGAGGAGCAATTCACTGCTAGCACACAGAGTGGCATATCTTTATTATTCTATAAGAGTATGTGACAGATTGTGACTTAAACCAGTTTTCCCAGGAATACTGACCCATGAATCAAGTATTCAAGGGTGCTGAAGATCTCCCTATTCAGCTCGTGCAGACGGACGTGACAGGGCTTTAGGATATATGTGCACTGTGTGTAGAAAAGGGAGACCTGCCCAGCTGTCTGTCAATCTGAAGGGAGTAAGCTACTTGTCTACTTCTCACATTGACAAGACAGGCTCATAACACCATGACGGACTGCTGTCTTTACTGTAACACATACGTGAACATAAACACAGGTACAGTGTTTTTAGAGTCAGCCTGTCAACACAAATGCATACAAAAGACACCTTGTGCTGCCAAGCATGGTGTAATAATGAACTGCATGCTCTGGATATTAAATTCTTTCTGCGCTCATACGAACAGGCTGTCCCGCTACAACTGACCTACCATTTTCATTTCATGCAGTTAAAAAGTCATTATTTCTTAGGGCTTTACAATTTGCAGCAGAGATATTCAAATATGCATCAGGTGGCATGACTAACATTATTACAAGCTACCACCACAGTGAGGCCAGTGCAAAGTAGGTCTCGAGCTAACTATGAAGTCTCAAGTAAAGTCCTAAACTAAAACTTTGAGTGTTCAATAATTCATGCATCCATCACCAAACTACTGCCATTTTAGAATCCGTAACAGAGTAAAGAACAATAATAGATTTACAAAAATAATGAATGTGATTTATAAAATGTAAATTTATAAACTGATCAGGTGTTCCCTGGTGTATTTTTTGCGTTTTGGGGGGTTTGATAGCATTTTCTCAAATCTGAATCCAGTTTCAAATCCAGACAAGCGTCATGTTTTATTTAACTCCCATGAGAGATAACAACGCTCACGCACTGTTGAGCTATAACTCAATTAAAACAATGAAAGAAAGTACTCGAGGAAACAATGCCAGGCAGAAATTAAGTTTCACTTTCATTTTTGGCAGAGCTATTACGTTGGCACACTGCTGGAGTGAGAGGAAATCTGAACACATAGAGTAAAGATGCTGGAAAGATGGTTCATTAAAGGACCAGTGTGTAAGATTTAGGCTTCTCTACTTAGAGAACATGACATAAATTAAATATGGTATGCATAACTATGTTTGCATTAGTGTATAATGACCTGGAAAATTTTCTTGCGTGACTACAGTACCGTGGTTTACCCAACATGCTAGAAAACAAGAGAATTGCAATGCCACTAAATCCTCCACACTGCTCCTTTAAGATGCAGTTCCTCTAACTACTGTTTGATTTTGGCTCCACAAAATGGAGAAAGGAAGTCAGAGAGAGGTATTGCCTTGATCTAATGTATATTTCTTAGAGACAATCTTGAGAATCATAGGAAGATATAAAGGCTTAAAGATATTTTGGGCCTGGTATGCATTCATTGACAACTGTTTCAGGCTTCACACCGTTGTGCAATAACGGATTAGCGCTCTTCAACAAGTGAGAAAACGGCAGGCTCCAGGCTTTAAAGTGTGAGTGACATCACACTATGTCTCTATTTTTCTACAGCTAAGAGGTAAAGTGCTTCGGTATCAGCATGTATGTTAATGAGCATGTATATGTTCATTTACAAATGCAGCCATAAATGTGGGTGTATTTCTTTGTGATTCTGTGACTAAACGGATCATCTGTGAAAAATCAGCACCCACCTCCAATGTCAGGCCGGAGTTTGTTGTCGTATCCATCTAGTAGGCTGTTGAGGATGTGTGTGACGTCACTCTCATACACTTTGGGAGTCAGCACCCACGTCTTGTTAGACACCTCATCATCGTCATCAGTCTGGAAAGAGCTGCAAGGGGGAGAGAGAGAGAGGAATCATTTATTTTAAAAGGAGAGCAACTAGAGTCTTTTGTAATGTGCCTTGCTGTCTTTATGAAGAGATATTGGGAGACATGAGACACAGCGAGAGAAAAGTGGTTTGTAATTCTCAAACCAAGGTCAGGGGATGGACGTGCTACTGTAGACACACAGAAATAGATGTTATTATTGTTCCCATTGCATTTTCGTTGCCTCTAGTAAAACACAAATAGTGAAATAATAATGAATTTGTAGCATTAGCGGAAACTACAAAGCCATTTTGCACCTTTTTGTTTAAGTCCTGTTGTCTTCATTATATACCAACATGCAGATGGTCTTTGGAAGATGTTTAAATTCTTACAGCAAAGCTTCCTTGTCCTTATTTATTTAAAAAGAAATGTACTTCTTCAGACTTTCTCCTCCTTTGTTTGATTCTTACTGATACTCCCTATCTGATATTTTAAACTTAATCTACATCTTGCACCACTTGGGGGCACAGTGATCTGGTGAAGAACCCAACAGTATTTCAAAACCAATCCCATCATGCATTCAGGGCACAACAGATGAGACAAAATCTGATCTTTGATGTGAAAATGAGATGAAAGGGCTGTGTCCGATCTCTGCACTCCTCACATTCCATTATTTTTATCCCATTGTTCTCAGTCTTTCTCCTGCCATAAAACATTTGCACAAGCTATATATATATAATATATCTATATATCTTATATATATATATCTATTATATATATATATATATTATATCTATATATATATATATATATATAGTTAGGTGCTGTTTTTAGCCTTTTGTTTGCTTTCATTCAGGTGGCCAGCGTTCCCCTTTGTGTTCTCAGGCAAGGGGCCAATTTCAGGTAATTTTCTCTCTCAATAGAAATTTAGAATGCCCTGCAAGTCAGTCTAACCTCTTTAAAACCTCTTTTATGCAACAGTGTTTCATATCATAAGATTGGACACACCAATAAATATATTAAATTGAGATGAAAGTCTAATGTTGAAAAACTGTTGATTTTTCTGCTATCAGTGCTTAGATTTCTGAACTTTGTCCCTGCACTTATTACTGCCACATACCAACCCATAAGTGTCGACTGACCACTGATGCATGCTTTTAATGTATTTCATAGTCTTCCCACTGCTCCTCAAAATGGGCTTTATTATATAAATGTGATAAAAGAATAAAGAATTTCATATCCTCCTACTGTCGACCAAGAGTTTGAATGACAACCTCCACAATAACCTCCAATAACAGGTCTCCTTCACTTTTCAACTCATTACCTCTTAAAAAATAATGAATAAATTCAAAGATTGCAAAGTTGAGGAACGTAATGACAGGATTGTTTGTTGTGTCGTAAAGAAGGCTCTTAAGGCCCCCAAGTTTCTGTGCGATCTGCAGTAGACAAGCCAATTTTCCTGAGTTTACTTCCTCGCCCCAGACATCTCAAACTGAAAGGATAATGATGTCTCAAGAGCCCCCAACCACAAATACAACCACAGTGGAGCTCTAAATGTTTTTTCCTGCACTCTCTTGGTAAATTATATGTCTGGAATGGAGGTTTATCCTCTGTTAAAACAGATCTTTTTCTGGGGTTTGACACCCGAAGAGAAGATGGAGGTATGTGATCTTCGGTGATAATGCAGATTAATATGCTGCCAACAACATTCTGCCATTGTGTGGGACTGTTATATGTCAGAAGGTTTAGCGCTACATAATTCTGTCTGCAATAACAGGAGAGGTTGGCACTGCCGGTGGGCAGGGGTGAGATGTGTAGGTTCTATGTGTGTGTGACAGAAAGAGATGAGTAGATAGAAAGAGCATGAACGCGTTGTGTGTGAACGAGACTATGTACATAAAAGCACGGGGCGAATCTGCTCTGCATCTTTTCATTCAATTTGCGTGAGCACTATCTGTGTGTAATTAGTCTGTGATTTACTAAGGCAGCAGTTCATTACGCCATCAGTGTCTGGGCCTGCCTTCCAGACGTGTTTCATGTGCAAAGAGAGCGAGCTAAAAAAAAGTGCAGTTCAGTGCAGCAGTGTTGTTTTTCTGAGACTAACAAGCTCAAAAGAATGCAAGAAAACAAGTCAGAGGTCTGCAGTAGAGGAATTACAAAAGCTATCGAATGAAAAAAAAATGTGCAAAAGCAAAACATATCTTTAAATAAAAAGACATACCTTTTCTATAATGTATCTTAGATAAACATGGTGGAGCAGTGTCTCTATGTATATAGGAAAAAACAAACAAAAAAACAATTTCCAGAAAACTTGAGCCCAAAATCTCAGTTCTATTAAATCAGTGATTAAATCTTTGCTGTTTGGCATCACTGCTTTTATTGAATTAAGTCTGGGACTATTCATCCATATCTAGAACTTCACTGTAACTGCACTTTACAGTGCACTGTAATTTGCTTAATATTTTATTTTGCTCTCTTTATATGTGTTTACATGAGTCATTTACTGTAATATTTCTTGCATTTTGATATAATATACATCTTGTCTAGTTCTGATCTCTGTGTTTAGTGTTTGGAAATGGACAGATGCTGTCATTTGCTCCTCTTAATCTCACTAAAGTTGCACACGCTCTTTGAAAGGAGCTCATTTTTCATGCAAAAAGACTGAACATTGAAGGGCCTGGGTAATATCCAATGGAATTTGCAATCAACCACACATTCAACATCTCCTGCTATTTGCACAATCTTGTTTGTATGCATATGCATTAGAGAGAGGCCTATTTCACTAATTACATGCAAGTTGTGCCTCAGATGCATTTGCAACTGTTACAGATTCATTTAGATGTGCAATGCATCAGGAACGAAGGCAGAGACAAAAGAGAGAAGTAATCGATGGATAGATGGATGCAAACAGACAGACAGAGGTTGTGCCGTCACAGCTCCAGATAACTTGTGCAACTCAAGTAACCGTTGGAGCAGATCACGGAGCCGGCCAGCAGCATACAAGGCCGACCTTGGAAGCAGTTGCGAGCTTTCAGCAAGGCTTTAGTGCAATGAGAGGAAAATAGACTTCTGAATGAAATAATAAAGAATCAGTAATGGTGAAGTGAAAAAAGACACTGTTTCCATGGTAAAGCACAAAGATAGAAGCCCTGATAGCTTTCTCGTGTTCTTAGGGTGGGTGCTAGGAATAATGTTTTGACCAGCACTCTTTCCTAGAATGTATTAAGTGCCATTAAGTGCCATCCATCTCTACCATAACACTAGTGCCTCAAACATTAAATCTTAATTATTTAACTCAGGAGGATCCTTTTAGACGGTAAAAAAAATATATATGCTGGGGTACCTGTCTGTGGCACTAGATAGACAGACAGATAGATGCATAGATAGATAAAGCAGAGAATGGTGTGAATAGTTGAAAATATCTGGTGCTTTTCAGGTTGCTGCAATTTTATAATCTATATTCATCTCGCAGAGTATCTCTGTGTATATGGAAATGCTCCAAAGACGAGCACATCAAAGGAAAAAGCCATGTGTTCTCCACTGCAGGCAGATCTGAGGTTTCGCCTGCTAATTCGGTACCTGAAGATCCACAAGAGAGGTCTGTGCCAGAGTGCATGTTTGTGTGTGTACTGATGTTTGTTTTTCATGCATATTAATGTCCTCAGCTGTGTATGTTATGATGGAGAGTACTGGACTTAAGTGTTGCGCTCACAGCTAACCCCATTGAGGACAACCTGATAGTTTCAAACTAGTGGCATCAACAAGCAGCGCCCTCAACTGCTCCGTATGCAGCAAACCGAACCGATCCCTATTATTGAGCGAATCTCAATTAAGATCTCATCACACGTTTCATGTAAAGCAGCAGAAACCACCACGTCCTCTGAAATTGCACATGTTCAAAAGAAGGTCTGAGGAGGGTAATATCAGCTATGAAAACAGCTATGGGCCTACCATTAGCATTCACATCGAGTACCCTTGAGGTATCATCTTTGCATGTTTTAAATTGTAGCTAATGAAGGAAAAACATCTAACGAATCCTTATGCTTATTATCAACCAACATGAAATTACTCTGCAAACCACTATTGCACATCAGGTTATTGGTAAAACCCTCTGTTCACTAAAGTAATCAAACCCAATGGCACAATGCAGAGGCTCCTTTTTACTAATCACCATTAACTGTAATCATTTAAAGTGAATGTAAATTGTGCTTCTGCTTGTCATATCGTCAGTTTGCAATGATAAACATCTGCAGTTATGTGACTCGCATACAGGACTGTTTACCAATCATCTGGACCTCTATCTGACTGCTCGACTTAACTGTCTGCTCACAGTGAGAACCAGTGAATTTACAGGTTTCACTCTAAACTAAATCACAATAGATTCACTAACATCGACAGACAAGCTTGACTTGTTCACTCAGCTGTACAGGCCAATTTGTAGTTGCCAATATTGTGTATCCAGTCATTAATGGACGACTTAAATGTGTGGTTATGCTGACACACACGACTGAAATGTTTGACTCATGATGTAAACAAACTTTTAGCAGCAACACAAAAAGCTTCCATTTCTATTTTAAGGTTTGAAGATGCGGGCTGAGCCTTCCGTTTGCATTTAAATTGCTGTGCTTTTAACCTTTTGGCATCTTAAATGTGCGGAGATACCGCTGTGAGTCTAAATTGAGTAGTTTTAGAAGTATCCTAAATTCACCTTCTGTGTACCTATGTTCTTAAAATAAAAATAAAGGCAGCCAAAAAAAGTCCACAGACTTTCTTCAGACAAAAATAGAGGAAGGACGGCCATAGTGGGAGACTTTAAGGACAGTAGGACACTATCTTAGGCACATTATGTGCCAATAGCCATGACTACTTTAGTTGTAAGCTCATATTTCACAAATCGATCCCCAAAATCTGTAACGGCTTTGACCTTAACACCTCCTGGGTATTGAATATGAGGCAGCTATGAGCTTTGACTGTCATCTTCTACTGTCTTGTCAAACTGTCTTAAATCAACAGAGGAAAAGAGAAGATTGACGTATCCATGCTATCAAATACGTTTTAGTTCAATTCTGACACATAAATACATATAATAGTTATTATGGGATACATGACAGATTGACAGTTTGTCAAAATATACATGGCAAGCCTTTCCAAGCGATGACAAGAGGCAGATAGTGTATGATAGCATGATTGAGTCCAATGCACTGTAGTTTTCCTGTTTAATGGAATGTTAAAGGAACTGCATTTACTTCTAAACACTGGCCTTTGGGTGAGAACTAATGCTGGTTGGGGATAACAGGAATGCATCAAGTGGTGGGTTGGACTTTAGGATTGAATTCATAAAATTAGTATAAAATGTGTTCTGCTATGGAGATTTTCTCTCACCATGTACGCTTACAGCAGCTCAATGGAATACTAGACATCTATATCCATCTTTCATCAGTTGGGATTATTTTCTATCTTCATTTCATGTATGATATCTGTATGTTCTTGCTAGCATGCTTAAAACTGATCTCATTAAAGCAACTGATGACGGATTCAATTTGACTTACTTTAATTTCATTTGTTACATATACATTTATGCCAACTGCAAATAACTCTGTGGGTGTATATGTTGTTGGCATGGTATCTGTTGCTTGTTACTTGTTTAGCAAGACATTTTTATTTTTCAACAACATGTACAGCATTTTATTGCTTTAGTTATCTTCTAAGGGTCCTGCATTTCAGTTTAATTTTCACATCAGAGACCTATCAAGGTGGGATGATGTAAAACCCTGAAAGATTTAGAAAAAAATATGCAGTACAGAGAATTGTGCAATACATTTCACGGCAGAGAAATGTTGTTAACAGCCAGTATTATCCGTTCAACCTACTAAATGCTTTATTTTTTATTCATATAATTAAATAAGATTGTAATGACTGTATTAATGTTTGGAATGCATTAGAGCAAAATGCATTTATCATTTAATATAATCAAAAAAAAAGAAACTTAACGATGATGTGTATGTGATTTAATGTAATACTCAAAGTCCCATGTATCCAGTGTCCATTTTGATCAAACCAATCAAGGCTCTTGTTGGTATTCAGAATGAATACAAAGTCATTATTATTATTTATATTATCATTCATTAGGTTTTAGTGCAGTTCAGCTTAAGAAACAAAACATTAAATGAATTGCAGTGTGTCCCAAAATTGCGGTTATGTAATGAATCAGCCACCTTAAATGCCTGAGGTGAGTTTGCAAAACAGCAAACATCACATGACTTGATAGAAAGCCTGAGCAGAGCTTCCTCACTCTGACATCACTTCCTCCTGTCATGGCCTGTCATGCTTTACAAACTCTCATAGTGGATCTCAGGCCTACATTGTACATCTTAACCTTACTTGTTGACCGCTGGAATAATAATATATGCTTTAAAAAAGAACAAAAAACATTTACAACATTTCTTTTTAGGGTGTTCATGTCAAAGCTGGACGCTGTGATACCTTTGATGTAAAACAGTGTTTGACTGTGCATGGGGGTTAATGTGTGCTGATAGCCATCAGACATCACTACACATAGTAACTGTCACAATGAGTCACAAACTAGCATAGATTACTGAAAGCATGCCAGAGGCCTTGAGAGATGTCTTATGTAAGATGTCTCATACATGAATCACAAATCACTTATCATACACACCAATTCTATATAAACCACGAAAAGAAAATTGCTGCAATGCTGGAGCGTGAGCCACAGATATTACTTTTAAACAGGTGTCTACATAAAGGGCTCACATTTGGCCTTGTTATGATCATTCAAAAGGGTCCCAAACGTCACTTGATCTGCCTCGCTTCATTATGTTTGCATGCACGACTCGAGAAAAAAAATCCATAATCTTCCCACATATCTCAACTGTGGGTGCAATATGGGACAAGTTGTAGTGTTTACTCAAGCATGTTGTGAACACTACTTGTGCATACGATTACAAAACGCACACAAACACAACACACAAACAGGCCTGACAATACAGGCTGGGGGCAGAGAGCCCTGAGGTTGCTATCAGCTTGACGGTGATTGAACGTCGACTGATTTATCTGCCTCCATTTTTCACCCTCCAGCAGGGAAAAGACGAAAGCGGTGCGAGGAGCTCAGCCATCCTTCCTCTTGACTATTCTTATCGTAGTGTTCGGGAATAATGTCTTGACAGGGACGACCAAAAGCAGACGCACACACTCTCTCTCTCTCTCTCTCTTTAAACAAACTCAAATCTGCGCCTCAGTGAAAGCAGAAATGACACCATGCGAGTGTGTGTGCGCGCGTCAAGACAAGGATCAGTCCATATGTGTTATCCTTGTCCTTATTGTGCCTCTACACTTGTATTCTCTGTGATTGTCTGCCATTTTGAAAATTCTTTTTTTTTTTTTCCTCCTCCTTCTTCTTCTTCTTTTAAATACGTGAGACTCATTCACACTCTTTAATCTCAACTGGATATATATTCGAGTTCGGCCACAAGTGACACATGCCTCCGGTAATGAGGCTTTAACTCTTAGAATAGACTTGATCCTTAAAGATAGCTTAGCAGAGACTATATGTAGCCTTAGCTCCAAGCAAATTAGCCTGCCACTATGCTATTTCTAACGCCGGACAGATTGTGAGAGACACTGGACGAATCGTCTCTTCGCATCTGGGGAAAGAAATGTAAAAAAAATAATAAAAAAGCCCGGTGTTAGATCGTTATATCATCCAGATATTTAAGCCAGTCTGTCTTTCGTTTTTATTGTAAAGGAAAAAGATATTCCCAGGCTCGAAATCTCCTAGTAACGCGATGCATGTGTCGCTGCAGCTCCCTGTAAAATGAATATCACACCTCCATGTCTCACAATAATAAAGAATGTCATATATACACGACATGTTTCGGTTTTCTACCTAAACTAAATCCCCTGTCTGCTATCTAACCGCGCAGGATCCCACTTAATAGCAGGCTTGTGTTGGCATTAGATGGAGAGGCACCGCAAAAATGATGTGTTGTTAAAATAAGGAGAAAACGCAACCGAACAAGAACCGACACAGAATCGCGGGGTTTTGAGAGAGAGAGAAAAAAGAAATATATCACGCATTTAACGTCTTACCTTGAAGGGAGATTAACGACAATAAACACCCAGAGAAACAGCTTCAGGGGGAGGGAAGGCTTCGCCATTGCTGTCGAGCATTTGGAGACTAAATTTGGTGGAGCCATCATCACCATCTTCGTTTCCTCTTTATTGCAGATGGACGTGTCCGTCTATTTACTGTGTTTCTTCTCTACGATACATTACGCACGCTAGCAGTAGCGGGTCTGCAAATCTGGACCCGAGGCGGACGTGCGGTGGAGTCAAATCAGCCAAAACAAAATCGATGCGAGTCGAAAGCCTGACTTGGTATCGCTCGTTTTTTTTTTTTTTTTTTCGTTTTTTTTTTTTTTTTTTTTCTTTGCGTGTCTGTTGCCGAATCGACAGCCACTAACAGGGCCTTAAAAAAAAAAAACACTACCAGAGACAGCGAAGCCCCCCCCCCCAACCGTAATAAGCTACACTGATATGGAGCAGCTGAGAAAACCAGTAGAGCCTCAGTCTGAATGCAGATTAACTCTGGGGTCAGAGAGGAACTGATGCACGTTGCTGCAGCACGGATCAACACATGCGTGGTTTCACCAAGCGGAAGCAGGGGTGCATAGAAGAGGGGAAAGAGCCTTAGCTTAGTGCTACAGAAAAAAAGAAAAAGAAAAAAAAAAAGAAGTGGTTTATTGTTTGTTTTTTTCTGGTAGCATACTATCCTATATACCACGTGCTGCCTATTAATATACATACATTTTCCAATATGATGAAATTATACTTGGCTCTGTTCTGTGAGTCATAAACATAATTCAGTAGTCACAAAATAAAATCAAAGGTCCCTGATGAGGAGCAAACACTTTCACACTGAAGGTTTAAAGAAGACAGCAAGTTGTCACCATGTATCACTGGCACTTTCCCCACCTACACTACAAACAAAGAAACTCTTGTATAAGTAATTACACAAGTTCTTTCAAGTGGAGAAGTGTGTTTTTTGTGTGTGTGTGTGTGTGTGTGTGTGTGTGTGAGTGTGAGTGTGTGTGTGTGTATTGCCACACACATCTATTTGGAATCTGAGACGAGCCACAGGCGTGAGTCCAGTCCGGTCACGCTTTCAGCACCTTGGACAGCTCCATTAGTCTCATCTGCATCACAAACCACCAATCAGCACCAAGGACAGCTCCCGTCAGTTTGTTGCTGTTTAAATCAGAATCCTGACTCTCTCACACGGCCGGAGTGATTTAACAGTAAATAAATAAATATATATAAAGACTGCCATCCCCTAAAATGAAGCCCAGATTTCAGTTTGTTATGTACATTAATTGATTGTTTGACTGAATGAGGTTAAGTAAGAATGGAACCTGTGCCAGAGGATATATTTATGTTTGGGCAACGTACACAATTCCTCTATGATATATGTGCTTTTACACGACTTTTGACATATTTTGTAACCAATCCAGGGAGAGTATCCTGAGGTTTGCATTGTCCTTTGTAAGGTTCTCTAGTTCAATACCCTTATATAAGTATGCTAATGCTCTAGCTTTGGTAGGGTGTAACTTATTTCCAAGGACTCCTTGAGGGGATGTTTGAGAGAAAATATGTGTTCATAATGTAAAATACAAAATGGTAGCCTGTCCCACAGTCTCATAAATTACTTTGATACCGCTGCTACACTTCACAATATATCTCCCCCTCTCACCCCCCCCCCCCCCCCCCCTCTTTCTGTGTGTATATCTCTTCAGACACGATGCTTGAAGTTTCAAATCTCTTTAAATGCCACTTTGGGAGAGAGCAGGAGCATGAATATAAATGAATAAAACAACAATTGGTGCTTTTTAGGCTTGTATTCTTCATCTGAATGACATGAGCAAAGTAGGTCACATGTCCTCAGTAGCACTGTTCTGCCTTCTGTTTTGACTGACCTAGATCTAAATATCCAAGAGAGTGGCAGCTGCAGAGGAAACAACCAGGTACTTGCAGAGTCGTCATTTTGTCATGGCGAATTAGCCCAAATTCCCCTCTGAACATTTATTCCACAGACATACAGGCAGTGAACATGCTGCACTATTACTGTTTTGGTCCCATGAGTGTACAGCCATGGTAAACTGTTGCGCTGTTTTTGAAAAAATATATATATTTTTTTCACATCTTTGTGGCTTTATAAACTCATTCACCCAGAATGATAACCAGCCATTGTCTGGTTTTCTGTTTTTCAACATTAGTTATTAATATCTGACTGGGGCAATCAAAGTTGATTGCAGCTGTTGCCGCCTCAGTGTGACATGCATGGAAGATGAGGTGTGTCTGATTTGAAAACATCATCGCGTGTTTATCTGTGGCAAGTGATGCTCAGCATAGGTTAATCATCTTAAGGAAATTGACAGATGCTTCATCAGCCATGCACCGCTTCTCAAAGCAGAATAAACTAGCAGCCGCCACTGAATAAAGAATAGATAAAGAGAGGAAGTCTCTTGTAATATTTATTACATACTCACATAACCGGTTTGGAAAGTGTGTGTTCACTGGCTATGCTGCACCTCAGCACCTCTCTTACTGTAATTATAGATTTCACAAGGCAAACAGGAAATACATTTGGGTCATGTTTGATAAACATGGCTATAATATTAGCAAAATGCAACTTGATTTAACACTGTCTGTTTTGCTGTTTTATGATTTTCGTGCAGTTAAATTACTGCTTTTAGTAAATATCAAAGGTACTACATATCAACTTTGGAAAAATAAATGTAGGCCTTGCTGATCACATACTGTTAATTAAACTAGGCTTAACACACATATTATATTATTCAGTCCCCAGGGCTGGATATCTCTCTTTGCCCTGGAGCCATGTCACCACAGTTGTCAGAGACTCTGCTCAAGCAGGTCATGAGCCAAACATCCACATCAGAGATGTGGTAGGAGGTATTGATCTAGCTGAGATGGAAGAGGTAATTTAGATAAATGCTGATAGACCCAGTGGCCACTAAACTGTAGCACTTAATTAACCCATGTGGATGTATTTTGTTAGTGGGAGACATTTACGGTTGGTTAATAATTAGGTACATGAATGAAAGGACAAGTGTAGGCATAGAGGGAGCAGACTTTTGTTTGCTTGTTTGCTAGTATGTGGCTTGATGTTTATTTTTAGTCTATACTGAACATTTATTCTTATTATACAAGACAGCCATTTAATATCTCTGGCAGAATCTGCCTATGTTTCTCTTTTTTATACTCTCTTTCTCTCTCACACACACATACGCACACACACTAACTGAGAGAAAGCGAGAGAAATGTCAGGTTAGATTCGCTTGGTTCAATAGTCACAGCACAAATTTGAGCCAAATTGGCTCATCTCCATATCATGGCTGCACCTGGGCTCTCGTACAGCGACCTACCTGCAGAAAAATATTCATATGAGTGTGTTTAAAACATTAAGGAAATACACATACACGTTGTTACTTTTACTCACATCAATTTACAAATCTTGTTAGGCCTCTGTCTTACACATGGAATTATACAGATATATTACATCCAAATATCTGGAGGAATAAAAATAAAGCATCTGACTGCAGTGTCATGCTGAAGTGTATCAGATGTAGGCCTATTCAATATAACAATGCAGCATGATAAAAATAACAGCGGCCTGTTAGAAAGCATGCATGGTTTTCACTTCTGTTATACAGAAAAAAATGGATACATTGTGGGCAGTGACAGTTCTGGCATGTGAAGACTTATTTTAGTGCCACATCTGCTTAAAACGTGTGCAATAATGATTCCATCTTTCATAGAAGACATTCTCTTTGCAGACAGAGTGGCATGTGAGAGTCTCGCTGTGATGATTTGTTGTGTCATCTTTAGATAAGAACTGGGGGAGGTATAGTCTTTCTATAATGGCATCATTGAACACACAGATGCCCAGTTCCACTATCATTCCAGTTTTACAACCCACACATATGCTGTCACAGCCCCACTCGGTTAGCATCAAGCTGTGGGAGCAGAATGATCTACTGTAAGCACTATTGGATATGAGAAGCAGTCTGGCATTCAGACCAAAGTGATGTAATATCAGATGGAAAAATCCAAAAAAACAGTAGGAGAACAACAAATACAACAAATGTTGAAACTTGTTCACAAGAAGATTTGACTGTGATTTCTGCTTCAGCGATGACATCAAGTAAAAATAAAAATATAAAAGCAAAGAGCACTGAAACTGGAAAAGACAGGCGCGTTATAAAGCTAGGTGATCTGATTATCAAAGTTATAAAATGTACACATCCCTCGTTACTGAGCTTTTGCACTTGGACATGGGAAAGCAGTCTCTGTGGTCTGACATTACTAAAATTTTTAAACCACATCTGAAATACAACTGCACTCCACATTGTCCCTAAAATGTCCAACCTGCTTTTCATTTTAATTGCCTGTTATATAGCTCAAATTTGCTTTAAAAACTGTCTTTATTAGGCTCCATTTATAAATAGTTCCTCATCTAACCACATGTCATGCTGTGTCATCTGGTGCTTACTGCTGATTTAATGAGGGCCCCCATTAAGAGCAACATGTCCGTGTCTCTTGATTTGCTGCAGTTTGCCTTTACCTTCATGCTGATTATGGTCTCTGTAATACTTTATATATCATGTTAACTAGAAATACAATCTGATTACTGGAGCAACCTAGTGGACATTCTCAGGAGTGGCCTTGAAAATAAGTTTTTGTAGCATTATTGATTAAGCAGAATCTTTTATCACTTCAAGCACCTCACCCTATAAAAGGCTACTCTGTGGTCATAAGCATGTGTTTCTATGCTACAACCACCCCTCCATCCGACCAAAACACAACTGGCACTTCATACTACCTAGAAGTACCTAAAGTATCTGTAGTAATCACATTCTTTATATTTTCATGACATTTGTTTCCAACAAATCTCAAATTACAGCTTGAGAGCCTGGATGTTTACAGCTGAATAACACCATGTTATCACCACGGAGGATAATACCATTAGAATAAGCTTCATGTGAGATGCCAACAACCTCATTGCTGTGAACAGGCAGCTGCAGAGGGTGTGAACTGTTACAGATTTGTGGGCATTCAGATCTGTCAAGCTGAAAGGGGGGCACAGACCACCAAATCAATCACCTCTCAGGCATGATGACGCGCCTAAACAGGCTTTTACCCTCACACTGTTTGCGTTTAGCCTGGCGGACTATGTGAACTGTTTGGATCATGGGTGGATCTCACTTAAACACTGGCCCTTGAGGAAAATGACTCTTTGAGTGAGCAGATGTGATGGATGATGAGTAATGTGCAGTTAGGATACTGCACTTGATATTATCAGTGAAATACATGATGTTCATGTAAATATAATATGTTTCGGAATTATTTTTTTAATGCATTCAAAACCAAGTTGGCCGCAGAAAGTACCATCTAATCGCCATTAATCTCACTGCCATAGAACGATCTAAAATTTGAGGGTTTAATAGCTGCTTTGAGAGATTACTGATATAATACATTTCAAATTATTGAAGGTGAAAGGGCCAATTTGGACAGAATGGTCTTAAACCTCTGCCTTTTCAATTTTATCTGTGTGAAGAAATATTCAATAATATTTTAGGCTCCATTCAAATTTTCTGTCTTGTTTCACCGAGTTAAAAGAAAGTTCAAAAATCAAATGCCTCTGTCTAAATTGTTTGAATCCAGTAAACCATCCATTGTATATGGATTGAAGAAACCATGAGGATTATTTAGAAATTCAGTTTGCTCTTTTACTAAGCCTGTCAGTCAACAGTCATTTACTTTCCATGATGCTCCTGAACTGTGGTTTTTGAGGCGCCTGCCAGCATCTACCCTCTCCACTGTGATTAGGGGGGGAAATTTAGCTGGCTAATTTCATAGCCTCTTTATGTGGTATTTGGTCTGCTTGACGTTAAGCAGGTATAATCTCCACTCCCAAAGGTAGATCACACAGAGTTTCTGCTTTCAGCTCTGGTATTATTTCTGAAGCTTTTATGTTCTCTTCGGGGTCACAGCTTTATCAAACACAAACCACAATTGAGCCCAAAGTCACTGATGCAGATACGACAGATTACATATGAGGAGAGAAAATGCCAAAATGGAAGAATGGTGCTGCCAAGTAAGTTAAAACAGAAGGATCCTGGAATATATTTTTAGAATCTTTCTGCGTTGAACCCTCAGGAATTTCTCTACTTTTTCTCTAAAGCTTTTTATAAGGGAAGAAATAACTGAGTGTGAGAAGGCTGCAACACAGAAATACTTCCACACAAGCACACACACACACACACACACACACACACTGGGTGCAGATGCCAAAATATGTATCTGCTTTGGGATGTACTTACAGTATGATGCATTTTTCTATCAAAAGTAAATCTCCCTATCATTACACAACAGTTGCCATCAAGATTAGCTGCTCCCTTGGCAGAATGCTAATGCCTTGGAAATTCCAGGCTTGCAGGGCTGTAGAGAATAACTCTAGTGAGAAACAAAAGCCTATGGCCTTCATCGCACCCTTGTGTTTCCAAAATAAAGTTGTTCTCCCACAGCGCCGTGAGTATTGCTGATACTTTCACCTTCAAGGTGGACTCTCTGTTTCCATTTATGTTTTTTGTAGTTCAAGATGTGCCAGAAGCCCACTTTGTCATCTGAAGAACACTAATGCTCTGCCATCCCCCATTCATCATAGGCACAGAGTTTCCAAAAAAAAAAAAAAAAAAAACTTCAGCTCTTAGTTCGAGAATCCATATTATCTTATTGGCAGTTTACTTTCTTTTTCTTTTTTTTTCTTTTTTGTGGATTGAAAAAGCTATAAAGTCGCATATTTACTTTAACTTAGAAAAAGCTCTAATGTAGCTTGATGCATGCATCCGAAAAAAACGATATCCTGCTAGCACCCATTGTCACTAAATGGACATTCCCCGGGGAACAGTTCAGCATCGACCATCAGCTATAAACTCTGTGCCTCTTTGTTTTAATGGCATCCAAAGCACCACACCAGAGGAGGAGGCATTCAGTCCATTTACAACCCTATACATTGAAATCTCTTTCAGACCAGAGCATGTCACCTAAGTCATTAAGAAAACAGCAGGAGAATTGATTCTCAAGGCAATATATATTTTTATGTCTCATTTTGATAATATTTAAAAGGGTTTCCTAATGGTGGCCAAAGGCTGTGACTCACACCACTGCGGATGGGAGAGCAGAGTATTACTGCATATATGTTTTTCTTTTGCAACTTGGCAATGGAATATGTCAACTTAAAATTGGACTATAACTGTGTAAATGTGTATGGATAACAAATGTGAACAATATTCTGATTATCATATGAAAATAGGACTTAAGTTGAAATATCTGAACCTGCAAAATGACTGCCTATTTACTCTGAAATACTCTTCATCATATAGTTTAACTGTAAGGAATAAAGATGAAAGTGTTACTCTGGCTTTCACTGGAAACACTATTTTATGAGGTGGAGCATGACATCACTTTTACTTTATAATGACAAGGACCGGAGAAGAAAAATACTCTAACTCACCAGTACAGTTTTATTTTTATGAATATGGGCCATACCTCACCTAATCAATGCAGTACATCTTCACACACCTCAGTGGTTTTTAATACCTTTGATTTAAATTCATTGCATAGGAGAGGGCTTTATCCAAAGCTCATCACTCTCTTCTATGCCTCCATCAGGATGCTTACATAACATCTTGTTCAACTCAAGGCCATAGCACTTTGTCCCATTGTGCATAGCTGGAATATTGTTTACTCACAACAACAGTTGATAATTTACTCGGCCTTGTTGTGGTCATGGTGGAGTGTGCCTCACATTTTGTCTATGGCTAAGAGGATACCAACAGCCTGGACTGACATATCCAAATAGTCTAGGGCCTTTTCCCAGAAAACACCTTAACAGTTAAAGGCCAGCTAGGCAAACTACAGCACTGTTTTTAGTACACTGGTAATTTTTGAACTTTAATAACATGTTGTATTTCAGACTAGAGGAAAGTCCATACTACACATTTAAGTGTTTATATTTGCACTTTGTCAATTTGCATGTCAGGTTTTCTAGACTTTAAGCTATGTGTTTGTCTCTGAGCTGGTTATGGACCAATTACCACTTTATGAGGACCTCCTGGCAGGTACAGCATGAGATATGGGCATGGGTTAACAGTAAAGTGACTGTTTGTTCAAAAAGCAACAATAGCAGCTGCTAAAGAGGTTAGCGTAGAGTATTTCTTTAAGAGCAAACAACAGCGTTTCTCGGTGGAGAAGATGTTTTCGCTCTTTTACTGACTGACTTCTCTAAGAGTTTGACTACATTTAATGTTTGTTGATCTGACTGGTTGACCATGATGTATTTTGTTGCCTGCCCTTTTTCTAACATGTTCCTATAACAACTTCCTTGATGGTTCCGTGTAACAAGTAAACACCATCAGGTGTTTCATATACATACATATACAATGTTACAATACATGTCTTTAACTTTGTTTTTTGTTTTTTAGTAGTACTAGCAGGGTTTGTTCATATATCATTCATTGCTTGATGGCATTTTCTATGGTTGTTGACAGCGTTTTCTCACAGGGTGATTAAAAGAGTTATCCAAAATTCTCTCTGTAAAAAAAAAAAAAAACTTTGGCTCTGATATGTCAAGAAAATGAAGCAAGGATTTTAAACTTGGCTTTATCAGCTGTTCAGGTTTTTGGGTTGTAAATGTATTCAAAAAGTGTATTTAATCAAACAACTGCTCATTTATATATGTAAACATGTGTATTTAATCAAACAACTGCTCATTTATATATGTAAACATATAATTTCCAAACACTTCAAATACAAGAAGTAATTGTCCTAATGTAAATCAACCGGTAGCTACCTGGAATTCTCACCTGTGTCTTGTCTGAAAATGTAGTTTTAGGTTTAAGTTCCCATGACAAATATAGTCACAAAATAGGGTTATTAAGCAAATTGTATAAGAAAAATTGTCTTATATGTCTAATTTTGGAAAAAATGTGCACAACCTGTATGGACTCTCTACAATCAGAAAAAAATCCCACCCTTCTCCTGTTTGTGTGAAAGCTGGCTATGAAGAACGCTCCTTCAAAGAGGATGGCAGCTGCAGTCAGCTTGGATTCACAACAGTCACAACAGATTTCAATGGCAACTCAGGTTCATGGCAAAAAAAAAAGAAAAGAATAAATAAATCACTGGGCTTTTGTTCTGTGTCCAGAAACTCAGATTTTCGCCACATTATGCCAAAAGGTTTTGCTCACCATCCAAATCCAAAATACATCCACCCAGGAGCAGCTACCCAAACTAAAAGCAAATGTAATTTTATGAAGGTCTTCAGAAATGCTCAACATTTGTGTCTTTATGGGCAAAACATTGTGACTGTATGAAAATTTTTAAATTTTAACCAGCATTTTTTTTTTTTTTTTTTATCTTGGCTACTGAAAAACACTTGCCTATTTCGTTTTTCAGCGGAAATCTTTCATTTGGAGTCTTGCATCTTGACACCTTCACTCTCCTTTTAGCTTTGTTTGGTCTTCACCAGCACCTGGATAACATCTAGCATGTTAGCTGCTAAATATTCACCAGCTACAAAAGAACTGACTGCACTTTGGTAGTGGACAGGTAGCATACAGTCTTTTTCCTTGAAACGGCAGTCTGCTGTGGCTAGAAACAAAATCGATGACAGTGAACAACAAAGAGTAAAGTTCTGTGAAAGCAAAATAACATGCTGACGGAGATGGGGAGCTTGAGAGTTTGGTGATAACTGTAATTTATCACTGTGAGCTTCACCTTTCACATTACAGATCAGTCCTTTGACCCACTGTTGTTATCAAAGTATTGATTAGTGTTGCTCTAAATGTTTTTGGCTACCACTGCATGTACTATTTATGCAACCAGCTAGTGCCCACATGTTTTTGTGTACTCTGTAAACCCAGTAAAGTACAGGTCACCTGTCTGCCTTTGTGTCTTTTATCACTGTCCACTGACCAGTGAGATGTCTATGGAAATGTGACCCTTTCTGCTCCTCTGATCAGCAGCTCTTAAAGGCCCTGGTGGAAGCCCCAGCACCACTGTGGCTTCTTGTGTGAACTTGGACTGCAAGACTATAACTGTGTGTTATGTGTTGGCCAGAGTTACCCGAGGTAAAGTGCATGCCTTTGACACGTCAAGGACAGGATCATGATTTTTTTAGATATGAAGGACAGGAAATCTGCCAACAGCCACGCCTGAAAAATAACTGGAAGTGAGAGAGATATACAATTAGAGGTGACCTGATATGTAAAATAAGAGGAGGTGATGATACGCAGGAAGTGCAAATAAACAAAAGCTGTTAGATAGATGCCTCCTGACAATAAGACTTCACATCAGGAACTGCTACAGAGTTCATACTGTGGCTCCTCTAACACATTGCAGAGTTTACCAGGAGTGCTTTGTTTACAAAGCAGCTAAATGTATTCTGGATCACTGGGAGTGTCTTCATGCCTGTTAACCCAAGGCTATTCACTCCTACTTGGGAAACTGAAATTTGCTTTGTGTCTAATTCAGGGAGAAAATAAAGTGCCTCGGGCTGAAAGTGCTGCATTTGGTGAACATGTAGTGTTTAGGACTCTGCTTTGGGAGTGCACTTGAGTTCACAGTAAGTCCCCTGTTATGTTTTTACTTTTATAGCCTTTGGGTGATGAGCTTATGCATTCAGAAAAAAATTCAAACTGTAGTTAATTTGGCAATGTTTCACTCCTAATTCTGAAATTTGTTAATTATAATGTTTGTTTGAGACCACCTTAAAACAGCCAAGCAGAACAACTATTGTCCATACCAACACTACTTTTCAGACAGTCCAGGACAATAAACTGTAGTATTCTTATGCATAATAATTTACAGCATCACCAATCTTACTTGTCCTATATTGTGCAACCCTTGAAAGACGTTTTCTTATTTTTTTACACTATCAAATCATAACTGAGAACAGGTATAGTATTTAAATTTGAAAGAAGATTCTACACTCTAATCATTGTGGACAGTTCAGTTAATATTTATGAACATGAACAAGTGAACCTCAAATCCTAAAGCCAAACAACCACGACTATGTAATCAGCATCCCATTTGTTCAGCTGCTCTCATGCCAAATAACGTGGGACAGAGCAGGCCGACTCTGTAGAATAACTGTTAGATTCTTTTTACCCCCAAATGGGTTTTATTTCATAAAAGAGCTCTGAACCAAAAGATGGGCCTATATCCCCAGAAAATAGCCTTGAGCTCTGTCACACTATTCACAAAGTTGGCCCATCCACAGTAAATGGAACAGCACCAGGAGGTGTCGCTTGATGACTTCAAAGATTAGTCTTCACTCTCTTGTGTCTGACTTCCAGAGAGCTTTTCATATTTGTTGTGACAAAGTGAACCAAGGTCATAGAGACATGGTGTACACTGGATAAAAAATATTTCATTTGATTCAGCAATGCATTTAAAATACATACAAAAAATAGAAAGGCATTGAAGGTTAGATTTTAGTTTAATTTAGGTTTTTGTAATTGACTGTGGTGGCTTAGTTTTGCATCTTGGAAAGCCTTTCTAAAGGGAAACAATAATGGCCAAGACATTGTGAAAGAAGAGAGAGAGATTAATTTAATTTATGTTGCAGTTGTAAACAGTTTCAGTATGAAAAGTCTCAAACGATTATTTCATTCTCTGGCTGGCTAAAACTAAACCTGGCTAAAGAAAGACTGTGTGGGCGAATTAAGAGTGTATGTGTATGTGTGTGTGTGTGTGTGTGTGTGTGTGTGGTGGAAGAGTAATTGATATTGCAATTATAATTTCTGCACAAGGTACAACAACTCATCAAAACAAAGAACTGGACTCAAAACACTTGTGTGTTGACTGTGTCCACTCCTGTTGATGTTCCATATTGAACGTTAATGAGATTCAGTGTCCATTTATATTTTAAAGATTTTCAATTATGTAATGCACCCCCTTGATAGGTGCAATGTAAAGGTCAATTTGGGCTTCACACTTTGAAGGTTTCAGTAATTCATTTGCCGTGGCACACTCATTTTTCTTGACTAACATGGTCTGTCTGCAGTGTGTTGTACATTCTGATTCATGTGCTAGTGTCTTATATACTATATTAGTTTCTAAATCATACATTAGGCCATATTAGAATTATGTCCTATGGAAGACTTTACATCAACTGTTATCATGTGACTGAAGTCCCATACTTGAGTAGTAAGCAAACACCATCTGCTGTGATACATTTGAAAACTCCAGAAAGAAAGTGACTCAGTGGACCTTTAAACAATATAAATAACAGTAAAGTTTTAAAAGAGATATACACACTATAGCTGTCCTCATATTTGTTGCAGCCGGTTCCTCTATGGGAAACTTTGAGTTTTCCTCAAGCATCTCTGACTGAAGGGATATTCCTCGCTGTATTTTCATAGCTGTCAACTCAGGAGGTCATTGAAATTGTTTGCTGCATCTCTTCAGAAAACTTGACCTAAAAAGTATATCTCCTGTATGTTGTTGACACCTTTTTTTTTGTCATTTGAGATTTCTAAACCTGTCACAAGTGTCATTTTCAATGGTCCTCCAAAAATGCTTATTCTGACTTTGAGGAAGGAACTTATTTTCCTCAAAGTCCGGTGGTGTTACTCAGCAGAGTAACACAAACATGGCATTGTATTCAAGAGCATCCAGGTATAACAGTGTGTAACTGAGAAACTACACTGCTGGAAAATCACAGGCACAATCAGTGAATGCTGCCTTTACAAAGAGAAGTAATCATGTTATCATCATTGTCGACACCACTATTGTCAGCCTTGTTGTTTCTACTTCATTATACTTCATTTCATCACATCAAAGCAATCTTGACGCTATCCTCATAGTGTTTATGGCATCATCAACATTATGATCATCATCTGTTTCATACTTTCTCCCCGGCCCTGCACTTTAACCATTCCCTCATCTCATTTGGATGGGGCGGTGTGGATGAGCGTTTACGGGGATGGAAGTAGGATGTAGTTTTTTTCTAATGTGAGAACAATTACCTGGATACATGATTTGATTTAGAGCA